>NC_140358.1:4378200-4978200 GCF_963514085.1 Chelon labrosus
TTACATAGATTTTGGTTTTCCCATCACTCGATGCCTGATTTCTATATTAACAGCACAATTTTCCCAAATGTTTATCAAGTCATTTCTTGAACTAGAAACACTGGTTTAATAAGGAACATATGAAGACTACTGTTACTATGTGCTTACATGCTGATTTGACTTTGTTAGTTGAAACTCTGTTGTGACAGATAAAAACAAAAGACACACTCTTCTGATACTTTCTAATATATCACAATCTGTCTGGCTTTCTAGTTAAGAAAGAAAGTCAGTGGTCTGTGATTACATTAATTGTGTGTTACATACCAAACTGTTAGGACAACTGCATGCAAATTTGTGGTCAAACTCTGCTGTGATCTGGCACACTACAGACCCAGAAAACTCAAATAAGAGGCTTCTCGGGTTTTCTCACTTGAGTCGTCAAAACTGCTCGAAGGGTTTTCAACACCAATCACCACACTGATCTCTTTGCATTCACACAAAAACCAACAGAAAAAAAAAGAAAATGACAGTTGGATCATAGCTGTCCACAAACGATGCCTCAAAACTTGAAGTGTGAGTTCGACCGAGCATAAAATGTCAGACAGGGAGCTTCCAGGGAACGCTTGTTGGCAGGACAAAGTGGAAACCCAGCTTCATGTGAGGGGAAAGGGAGAGGACGTTTGGTTTGTACTTTGCAGCTTGTGGATGGCTCTGCGTTCCTCTCAAATGTCATCCAAGACAGTCTTGCAACACTCCAACCAGGAGCAGGAGTTGTAGCCTATATTTTAGCTGGGTGATTATTTATGTACCTGCCATGAATTTTCACTCAAGCTCGCCATGTACCAAAACCTCCCACATCTCCCCCAAAACCAGATGGAACAAGGCAGAGTAACCGCAAAAAGCAGCAGACCCCAGAGATTCTCCCTTTCTTGAGTTATGAATTCACCATATGCTGTGCAAAATTATACTTGTGAATCTAAAGGCTGAGGTTTGTTTGTGAGAAGCTCTAGGAGAATAAACACTACAATCCTTCTTTAAGACCTCAATCAATCTTATCGGGTAGTAGGCTGGATTTGCATGATAAAAACAATCAAATTTGTGGTTTTGAGAGATGATTGCTCATGGTATCCGACACCAACTGCTTTTCACAGCTAATGCTAATGCATTATCCACAACTGCAAGAGCAGCATCGTACGCTGGCTCCGGAATCCATTAATAGTATATTCCTATTGAAAAAGAAATCTCAAGCACCGTAATGTTACTCCATCAGCTTATCCTGTTTCAGCGAAGCAACACCGCACACTGAAAATACACCATCACTGACAGAGAGAGCCTAATCCAGTGATTGGTTTTACCTTATCACACAACTTAAGGAGTGTACACTTCTAAGCTGACGGATTGAACCTCTGTTCGATACAGGTTTGCAAAACTGAATCTGTTGAGCCTCCAAGATTTGATATGGGTATTTAAAGCTCTGTGCGGCATTAACCGCAGAGCACAACAAATAGCCTGCCTTTTAACAGGGCTAGGGAATCCCAGGGCCAGTTGGGATGCAAATTGAAATGATCCAAGAGTGGATTGAGAAGGTGAGGGTGGGCTCGGATGGGGCTGCGGAGGGTGGATGTGGGAGTGGTGAGGAAAGAGGGCTGTAGGAATGTGGGAATGAGACGAGGTGGTATGGGGCTTGTGGTGAGGGCTGAGGAGTTAGCTGTGATTAGCCTCAAACACTGACTTTTGACTTGAGTGACAACAGTTTAGTAACAAATGCGTCACCACCGTGCTCCTTCCCACTCCCTCCCCTTCCCACACATAGGGTGACAGTCATTTGGTCAGCAAACAGAAGCTCACCGCTCTGTTGTGTGTTTGTGCCCCAGTCTGCACGTTAGCAGTTCAAGAGGGGCGAGAGGAGACACAGATTCTGTGCGTAATCTTCTAGTTACACATTCACCACGCAATGATTCATGGTTTCATCCCGAATTGCGTTATAATGATGTAAAATCAACGACCTCAATGATCGCACAGCTGTGAGATTTTGCATTTTAGATACGACATGGCAGCATATAGACATCATTTTTCAGAATTATCACCAGTCGTAAAATCGCTGTGGCAGAGGATATTCTTTCGCAGACAGACCGAATTGAAAGCATGTTGGCAAACGCTGGGAGAGAGTGGCTGAGTTTAAATGATACGTGATAATCAAAACCATGCAAAGTCTTGGCCAGAAGAAATGCGATGGAACCGTTGTAGTTACGCATGCTTACCTCTTTAGGTATGTAGTCTGCAGACCAGAACATCTGACACCACTAGAACGAATGGGATTATTTTGATCCAAAATTACCATCCTGTTGGCAGTGCAACATCAGCCCTGCTAATGCTTGTTGACTGTCTTTCAATGTAAACTCTTTTACTGTTTTAACTGTTGATCCTGCTGTGCCAGTGATGCCATCATACAATATGTGCACACTCTTCAGCTTACCTGCACGCACACAAAAGACTCATTATTTTCTACCACTGACTGACAACAAAAGAGCGCTACTAGCGTACTTTTCGTCATTGTAATTAAAAAGGGATAAATTAACTCAGTGGACATGAAAAGAAGATAACTTATACCCTATGACCCTCTTAATCAAGGCTGGAATGATCAGCCTAACTGGGATTTAATTGCCTTCTGCTGTTTTCTTCCAGCAATAATATGGTTTGCAGTGGCTACGCTGTGCCACTGAAGTAAACCAAGCCCTGTTGGCCCATTAAAAGCTAAGGCACTCTGTTTTGGTGGGAGAAGGGGGTAGAAGGGAAAGAGATGGAGGGCTGATGGGGGAGTTGATGGCAACGCACACAGGGTGACTCATGATTGGGAGTCCATGGAAGTCAATGTAAGACTATAAAGAAAGCAGCTTCCCTCTCCAGGGTGTGGTGAGGTTTAAGGGCTTTCACATACAACTTTAAAGAGCCCAAGTTTTAAATCCTAGGATATACTGTTAAATCACATGGGAGGCTTATTGTTTTCAAGGCTTCACATATAAGCGCAGTTAACCCTCTAAATGCCATTGAAACCAGCTCGACGTATGCTCATTATAGAGTATGAGCGATCATCAGCGGGGCAGGTGCGAGTGAAATGCGTCCGCGATCCAGCATACAGTTCACGATGCTCCACTATGTTTCCAGTTATTATCCACGATCATATTACACACCCCTGAATAAGTGGCTGCTACCCCTCACAGGTCTTCCCCTCCCATCTGCATCTGTCCATATATGATCGAGCATCCGTTTGGGTGACCACCAGCCTGTTGAAACCTCTCTGACATCAGTGAACGCTTTTTTGCTGCATCTGCAAAACCGCCCGGCAGGCCGAGCTCAAGTCAGTTTCATTAATCTATCCTCATCTGCGACCGAGGCTGTCTGCAAGGCAGCGCTCTCACATTATACTGGGGACAAGATTATGAGATAATAAGAAATGAGAAATAATACCCGTGGTTTCAGGGAAATTCTGACAGGCATCGTTTCTTTTTCAGTAGTTTAAGTGTTAAAAAAGAACAAGCAGGCATGAAGATATCTGCTTTTTAGTCAGGTCTTTTTCAAAATAAGATTCATAATTCAGATGAATTTCATTGACAGATTTAACAAAATTCCTGTTCTTAATTTTTCTGTTTTCGTTCTCATTTCAAGGTTAACCAGACAACCAGAAACACAACTACACACGACTAAATCCTTGAGAAAGATGAAATTACGCTTCTTTTATTGTGCTTTTGACAATAATAATAATTAAAAAAAAAAAAAAAAACATTTCGACCATCAAATTCTTATGTTCATATTCTTTTTCATTCAACCACCCTGATCTCGTCCTCCCTGCTGCAGACGCAGTGTCAAGAAGTAAGATATGATTGTATCATCAGATATTGATTCCAGCCCCCAACCTGCTCCATTGCCTCGTATTGATTCCTCAAACTGGTGCAAGAGGCCTGAAATTGGTCCTCGCAGTGAATCTCAGTGGCGCGCTGTTTTTATTTGTCAAGAAAACATTCATGCACTGCTCAGTCTGTCTGATTATCGGTCTGCTCTTTTGTTCATTTGTCTGAAGCCCTCTAGAAGGATTTTTACAGGTTTCTGCAAAATATCTATTGAAGTGTAACTTCTGATCTGATGCTTTTTATCTGCAAAGTGCAGAAAAGTAGCAGATAAAATGATGGCAGCCCTATGCTTATTGCTCAGTAAAGATCATTCTTTCTGTCTTTTTTCCCAAATCCAAGCCAGTGAGCATTAGAAATAATTAAATGAAAAACTCTAGAACTCTCCTTTATCAGTACCATAAATTTCAAACAACAACCACACATGTACTATATGGCTATTTCTGCAGCACGGCTAAGTCTGATGAGGTAAAATGCTTGGGGTAAAAACAATCTGCTCTGCCCAAGCGTAGCATGGCATGCACCTCGCAATATTTAATTTCACTGGAAAATCTGAGTCGGTTGTAGAAATCTATCCATCTAAAAGCTCGACTGCTGCGCCATCAGTCAGTTCGTGAGTCAGTCAGTCAGCCATTCCAGCTGCAGCTCGCAGCTCTCTTCTTTAGTGACTTTAATTTGTTTTGAAATAAGATTATGTGGGGAGTTTCGGGCCCTAATCTGTCAGATCTGAAGTTGGTTTGGCTGTGATTCCGATGCTGAAAACCACCGTTCTACATTTGGTCCTGAGCTTCGATAAACACTGAGAATATCAGAGAAAATGGGAACAATTTGCGAGAACAATTAGCGTGTGTGATTCTGTGACAGAAAACAGTTAGAAGGCATCCTGACGCTTGTATCTCTGTGTGGATTTATGTGGAGAGAGTATTTTAGGAGGCTTGAAAAACATCTATTTATATTTTTTCAGTTTTACTTCAGTTTTACTACAAAGAAGGAAATCTGATTTTTTTCCATGTTCAAGGCTAAATTAAAGGAACACAAAAATAATAAAATAATAATAAGTAATCATAGGGAAAAGCTGTATAACCTAAGCAAGCAAGTTACAGAGCTTTACCAACATCCACACCCATAATCCTTCCATACAGTAGCATGGCTGCAGTGAAGCTTAAGTGCTTTCTCCACCGCTGACAACACCTATTATTCCGAGGAACACCAACTAAACAACATGACCCTGCGCGGCCTAATGAAGTCACTAATTTAATATGCCACTGTGCTTTGGTGGCAATAGATTCAAAATCTAATCTGGGCCAAAACTGATTAGGCCTATTAAGTGGTAATGGAGCGAGGGGCACTTAGCATACTTGGAGGTTAAGCACCTTTATCTAAGGCGTGGCTGCTCTTTTGTTGTCCTGCTGTTAAGCTGATTGCACTGCCGTGGCCAGCTGTCATCTTGTGTGGTCTTCATTTTTTCTGGTCAGATTCTCCAGACGAGTTCATTTGTAACACAGATATTCACTCATTCAAATCTTACAGATGTCTCCTGAAAAGCGAGCGAGCGTGTGCACGAGATAGAAAAAGGAGAAATTCCCTGTCCAATCTTCCGTGGTTTTTAAAGGTTTGCAGGCAAAAATAGGAACGCATAGAGGAAATCGTGTTAAAGTAAAGGAATTATCACATTTCCTTTTGATATTTGACATATTTTATCAGAGAAAAACTTTTTAAGAATGAAAGATTCCTTTTACATATTGCCAGACAGATTTATCAAGTGTCAGAGAGAAACATTCGTACCAGTGGCAATAGTCTATTACGTAGCATTTAAATAGTAGAATAACCCTTCAACATATTTTCTCGTGACTGATCTGCCGACCAGCACATCCAGATTCCTTACCCAGAGAGCTGGCTGTGGATCTTCGCCGTCTGCCAGCTGAACACTCACTGCCACGGCACGTTTTCTTCTCACTCACTGAAGGCCTTGACACTTTTCTGGCATGTATGAGGGATGGATCACGGGGCATAAAAAAAGACAATGTCCTGCAGTGTCGAAAATTTATGGCCGAACAGCTCGCGCGGGCCCATATGTTAAGGAGGGGAGATGGGGCCATCCTTAAGGCGGCAATCAAATACATCTCAATTAGAGCTTTTCTTCTCCTTCTACCTGCTTCAATTTAATGGGCTCAAGGCGGAAATGCCGGATACATAGACATTTAAAGCCGCTGACACGATTTTTATGGTAGTTGTGAGTGGAGTTATTTCTTTCTTTTAATTCAGTTCCTCTAGCGAGGCCACGCTCTTAAAAGCTCTTATTATTTCTGACTTAAAAATAAGAATAATAAAAATGGTAGAACACATAGAATATTGTATATTTTAACAGCCTTTTTTACACTGCAGGCAAATGTGACAAGAGGAGCAAGGCTAAAATCTCTAAATTAACTAATTCTCTTAAGATAAATAAGGGAAGCAAAATTACGCTAATATGTAAAGGGTTTTTAATAAACAGCTAATGTCTGTTTTTAGTTTTACCAGCATTATTACATTTTATTTTAATAAGCGTCGCCATCTGACACAGGAAATAGTGGTATAATGTGATATTTTTTTGTCATCAGGAATTTACCAGTTACTGTGGGTTTGTAGGGTAGGTGGACTGTGATAGTGGGGCGGCGCATTCAGCTAAAGCAGGCGTCAGATGCCATCTACTGGCTGCTCAAGCTGCTTCATGTTTGCGACATACTGTGCATCCACATTTTTGCAGAGTGCAGACTTAAAAAGACACTATAAAGATTTCTGCGCAAAACGTAATGCAGGGTTGTAGGGTGAATGGAAAACAATTATTTAACAGTTATTTAATGCACTAGATCTGAATATATATATATATATATTTAAATGTTTCATGTTGCTAAATAGTTTATGTATAAGTGAAACTGAATAAAAGTGTTAGATTAAAGAATTGATCAGTTAACATCCTAAATAATTGTGTTTTTCCTGAAAGCTAGTTTTCTAAAAAAAAAAAAAAAAAGTCAGTTTATTCAAAAAGCCAAAATCAAACAAACAAACTATACAGTCTGAATAATTCTACTCAGGACTCAATCAGCTCCCATCCCCAGCCGCTTCACTGTAGACTCATAAGATTTTGAGGCTGACGGCACAGACACGGAGCAGCTGAGCACCATCCTGTCTGTGACTCTGCCATGTGACCCCGCGGCCTGTCTATCCAGATGGCCACTTTTCTGTCTGCCTGTCTGTTTGCTTCCCTTCCCGTCTCCTCTCGCTGCTCCACCCAGCTGAGGCCGGGAGCTGCTCCTCCGACAGCTCGCTGAGCTCCTCCGCTAACCAGCACCGAAATATCCAGCCCGGTCCCGGGTTTGCGTGCAGTTCATTGTGTGAGGGGTTAAATCGTGTTTGTGGGAGTGGGTGATAGACAGCTGATAGATATATGAAAACAACACAAATTGTATTAAAAGTGTTTATGTCCCGTGCATTTTTACGCAGTAATGTTTAATTTGTTTTTATTTAAGAAAAATCTCATCAATTCAGTTATTTTTTCTAATGAGAAAAAAGAGTTAAAACTGTAATCAAATATGAAATTTCCTTCAAGCAGCTTTGTAGCTCTTCACTGACTGTTTAATAGTAAGAAAAACTCGACCCATTGATGTGATGAGTGATTAATGGTATTTCAAGCTAAACATCAATATAATATCCCAGTATAAATATATTATCTGTCTAATCTGTGGTAAATAAAGAAATGCCTATCATAAATTGCTTATATATTAATATTAGAAGAAGATACATAGAGACATTTGTAGGTTATTTATACAGATGTCATTTTCCATGACCCTGTTCTTGTAAGACGACTCTGCCTTTTATAAGTAGGAGAGATGCAGAGCTCAGGTGGGTGTCCTCCTTACTTAGGACTGCACAGACCACACCCCCCAACATGGAGGATCTCCTTCGAGTTGTGTTTTTATCGTTTCTGGACTTAAGTGTAGGCCACTTAACTATCTAAGCTTTCGTAGTGATCATCCCATTTATCTGGGATTATTGCAGTGAATTTACTGTTTGGTCTTCTTCCAGGCCTAAAATGTCAAGTCCAAAGTCATGTATGCAGTAGCTTTATTCGGTAAGACCTTCGCAGATCCGTCCAAAGCTGGTAGCAGTTGATCTTTGGATAGAGCATGAAATAAATAAATCCTCTTTAGCAGATCAATATTCATCCTATTTAATGCTGGATGTGAAACTGCTGGATTTGAGGTGGTAATGCTGATGTACAGCTAATCGTTGGAAAATAAGCAGCAGGGCTTTGCGATTCTCCAGCAGATAGTTTAAACAGGAAGACGGATGAGTAAATGCCGATTGTCTAGGCAGTGAAAAACCTGATAGTGATTACTTGTAATTTATACCTTCCAATTAATACGCAGTGCGTCTCGTCTGGAGTGGGAGGCGATGGAGTGTGCGTAAGGACTCATGTTGATGAGTGTGTTATTGAAGAAGGAAAATGAGCCGGTGACACATTTCCTGCTGCAGTTTCACAGTAATGACATTGTACACTAATGATATTAGTTGACACTGCTTGTATAAATAGAGAGACGGGAAGTGAATTGATATAACAGAAGGATGTGAGCTCTCATTATCGTTATTTCACCCTGTGTGCTTCTTTGTATGAAGAACAAGCGAGAGGACATGACCTCTGGCTGGATTGAATTCTGGCAGGAGGGAGGAACCCTTTCTTCCTCCATACGTAAATTCACTCAGTAGTAACGGCACTAAAGCACCTGTGACAGAGTGTGACAGCGGTGAGCCCTGTGGACTCCTGACAAGCAGCGACTGTTAATAGTGCGGTGCAAACTCTAAGGCAGGTTCCCATAGCATAAAATACATTAAAGCATCAAGAACTTGACCAGCGTAATTTATGGTTGAACTTTTAGTTCCCTGTTGGAAAATGGCCCCGTCCACTCTGACTCTCAGCCTCGATAAACTTGTTGCTGCCATGGCTCGAGGTCTGCATACCGATTCTGGACTGCAGCTCATTTTGATGGATGTGGCCTTTACAGCAAACAAAATACTTTTTTTTCTTTATTCATTTTTGTTTCGTGTAACTCCAGTGCTTCTTAGGATAAACTTTAAACTTATATTTAAAATTTAAATACAGTTTTCAGAAAGCACTAGATTGTAATAACAGCATTGCTCCAATGTGCTAACGAACGATCTTACAGATAAATACTCCTTGTTGGCTTTTTTTCTACACTTGCTACACAACTTAAAGTATTTAAAAAACGGACCCAGATGTCCTTGCAGGTCTTGTATAAACCACAAGCCTTTGTCTCGCAGATCATGACACAGTTATTTTAAGCAGGACTGTGACATGATGACAAAAGAGACCTGTGTTTAAATGTGCTTTATAAATTAAATTTACTTACTTACTTACTTTTACTTACTTAAAATATAAATATTAGGCCATTAAACTTGTCCTTGCCAATCTGGGATTACATCGATGAGCCGGCAGTTACAACATTTCTACTGGCCCACATGATAGCCATATGCAACTGACATGAAAGATAGACTGAAAACACCTGTTCCTGGGAGAAATAATGGTTTAAAGACACTGCTTAGGGTATGTTCAAGAGTGTATTCAATGTCTATAGGAAACGGAACTACAGTTTCTTTTAAGATTGTATTATTTGTGCTTTCTATTGGTGGGTATCTACACACTAAATATGGCTGGGAATGTAAATTCATAAAAGAAAAGTATTAGGTCACCGAAACTGTGCTGGAAAGCAAAGATCCCAGTGCAAAGGGTTGACGCTGAGAGGGAGACCGGCTCAGTGCTACAAAGCTGCCGAGCCGGGATGTTTACCAAGGATTTTTGGCTCACCAAGCTGAAGGGCTAGGAGAGAAAAGAAGAAAGGAAAGACGAAAGAGGAAGAAGACGAAAAAAAAAAAAGATATTTGGCATTTCTGACTTTTCCTCAACAAACACCCGGGGGTCTAAGAGTCTCATTTAAATAAACAAAACCAAGGGGGCTGGATCAATTTGTGGACAATAAGCTTTGCCTCGGGGCCCCGTGCTCTGACAAGCTTTGAAAGTGGCGCCGGACTGTGTCTCGCTGAGTCAGAGGTAGAAATCCCATCCTTCAACAAGCTGTTGTGAAGCAATGTTCACAGGCTTCACTGGTGGCCTCGCCCGTCTCTGCAAAACTTTGAAGTTACTGGAAGCAGACGCAAGCTGCAAATAGGCAAATCTCCATGTACAAAATGGCCGCTTGCCACAAAGTGTGTAGGAGTGGTGAAAAAAGCGTCTCTTGGCTGAGGGGACTGGAGCTTGGATGGAAACCACTGCTTGGACCAGATTTAGGATTTAGGAAACTGATTGAGGCACCTGCAGGCTCCATCAGCTAGGTCTACGTCCTAGAGCACTCCAAAGGTCGTGAGCTCTCTTCTGAGTTAAATGAGGGGGCTTCATTATGTTTGTATCTCTGACAGCTTTAGTACAATACAGCCAGTGTTCCTTGCTCTTAGCAGTTACCATGTGTGGCCAGCAGATGGCGTCCATGACACAAAGAAATCCCATAATATCAGTGTCAGTAGTTTTAAAAATGTCAACAAAGATGGCAAGGAATATTCATTTCTACAATTACTGGCAGTCCAGACTTTTTTTTAAATGTGTCTTATATGGATAAGAAAAGTGTTTGTGTTTCACAAGACAGAAATGCAGTTCTGAAACACTGATGTTTCGCTCTTACTAAATCATGTAAGCCCCAAAACAAACTCTTTGTAGTTTTTTTTTTTTTTTTGCATGTGTTTAATTAATGAAGAATGGAGACATATTTACTTGGAACATCGATTCACACTGATGGGAAGGAAGAAATTCAGAGCACTTCTTTGTCTATGTTCAGAGTGATTATGCACAAGTGGATTAACATTTGTCTTGGGATACGTATATTTGCATAGGTTGGTTCTCAAAACTGCTGCAAAACATCACAGGGTAGGATATCATAGATGAAGACCGGTGGTGAGCTGTGATGTGTGTGGTGCACCACTAGAGACTGAGCTGCTTCCACAAAAGAAACTTTTTTTAACCCAAAAGAAAAGCTCTGGGGGAATCCAATGTGTAGTTACATTCGCTGATATGTTAATGCAGTGGCTTCCACATCCAGATACAACATTTTGGGATTTTAGCTGATATTCACTGAATTACCTGCAGCTCATAAACACATGCTGCACACATCAAATCTGCATTTATCTGGGGATGTACTGCATGATTCAAGTCACAGAGGGGAGTTTTGTGTAGTATGCAAAAATGCTAGAACACAAAGAAGCATGCATGAGGAAATTATAATGCACTTTTTAGGCTTTTTACACAGACCAACTTTATTTTTGCCAAAGATTACTGGACAAGCTGCTGCTGAGAATCGACCACCGAGGATCAATTGATCCATGCTGTTACTAGTGTTACAAGCTACTTGATATTTCTGTGAGTAATTAATTCTTTTTTCTACGTATTTATGTAGCTACGGTGAGGAACTTCATGATGTTCCAAAACTACTGTTAAATGTGGGTCATCGATCAGTTTGGGTCAAGTCTCCTGTTCAAATGTCAGCCTCGGTGCATTTTGTAAATTATTTAACTAACTTAAAATATCAGGGGGCACATTATTCTGATAATAAACTCCTCAACGTGTCTCCAGTAGTGATGAACTTCAGAGCTGGGTCTTTTGCATCTTATCCTCCCTCCTTCGCTTTTTCAGCCAGGGGTCACTTGGAGTCACCAGCAGTCTGCTTGACACACTAATCCACAGCCCGGTCTCCAAATCTTATCAAGACAGCATTTCCACAATATATGACAGTCCATAAAAGATTAGAGACCTGAGTCCGCCTTGCATTTTACACTGAATAATATGACATCACCAACCCATTTGGGATAGGAAAGTGTTACGCCGCCACCGGTGTCCTCCGTCTGCTGTCAGGTACGCTCTATAAATGTTGCTTATCGCTTATCAGGGAAATTAATTCAGAGACTTCAGCTGGATTTGACCGTGGGAATACATGAGTACAAATAACAGATTCAGAAAATTTCCCATAGAAACTGTGCGGCTCTTGGAGAAACCAAAGAACATGTTTACTGAAACAGGGCTGACAAGATTTCCCACAAAATTAAAGATGTTATGTGACAGACTATTAATTATTGTCGCAAGAAAGATGAAATTAGCCAAAGAAATGTTGGGGTGGGGGTATTTGGTTCCTGCATTTTGGTAATCTCTAAATGGAGATTGGAGGCACTGAATTTAACATTTAACTTTTGTTCAAAGCAGTTTCACACGAGAATTCTGGGACATTTTCTCAACACAAAGCACAATTTTAACCTGAAGGAAAGGAATTTTATTTTTTTATTTCAGTACCTTAGAAGTATCTTGTATTAGTCCCTCATGTTTGATAAAATCAAACACACTGAATGGAACTTGCTGCATCTTTATTGATTCTTATGTTTGATATCAACACTTTCACATGGGAGGTATCATTTGCTCTTCAGATTGTATAAATGAAGGAATTGAGACTCTTAATTTCTTTGATCCCATGGCTTCCTGAAATTGCGGGCTTAAACATTGTTCTGCTGTTCTCTGTCTTCCCACAGGAGACTCTCCTTCCCATCCCAGACACCGAACGAGCTAGTGTAAGCCTCGCTAAGTCACTCTTAGCTCCACCGCCCCAGCTTGTGTGAGCCAATTCATGCTGAATAAGATCATGTTAATCCGGGGTTTACAACGGGACTAAGCAACTTGATTTCTATCCTCTGTTAACCTGAAATTGCTGCGATGGCCAACTGGACTCATAGCTGAAGGGTTTTTGTTGTTACTGTTCCCAAGACAAGGCGCGCAGACACACATACACATACATGTGCTCACATGCACACTGTGTCCTAATAATGAGAGCTTCACGTCCCACAACGTCAGTTCATTTCCTGCTGTCACAAAAATACAAATAAATGTGCTGCACATATTGTTTGTTCTAAAGAGACCGTCTTTTATCTTGACAACTATTCTTGCTCTTTACAGGCCTTTAAAAAAGTTTGACACTCCTTTTTGATGCTTTTGACATAATGAAAGAATCTTTAGATAGATGTGGCAGAAAAGAAAGAAGAGACTTGTTGGCTAAAGATGCTGAACTACAGAATCTTTTGTTTAGAAGTCATAAGAAGTGATTAGTGGTTAGAAGCCTTTAATAGAACTAAGCTGTGTCAGACAACAAGACATGGAGCTTTATCTTCTTAAATTTCCATATATTTTGATCCAGAATTTATGAGTCTTGACTTTAAAACTGTCAACTTTTGACTTCTGCTGCCTTTTAAAGTTTCAAGGGTAATAATAATTACAAAAGTGAAAATATTAAAATCTGAATTTATGACATATCCTCAAGCAAATCTGGTGCGTGTTATTCTTTGGCAGCCTTGACAAGGAGTTTGAAGTTGATGAAAACCTGTCATCAGGCCTCCTCAGATTCAGGCCTTGTGGTGTTTGTTGCTGTGAAAGACTGGACCTATCAGCAACTGTCTGCACACCGTGATCTATAGCAGGACTCGTCTCTCAGGGGTAAGCACGTAAAAAAAATGGCAGCTTCAGTTAATGTAGTGTATTAAAATGAGTCATTCATTAAAATTGAATACAAAGAAAAGGGAGTTCAAAGTTGTTTGTTTGGCATATATAGAAAGTAATGACTTGTTAGGAGCCATTGTGGTGGCAGGAATGAAAGAAAATAAATTCTTCTCTTTCCTGGAAGTGATCTCTGAGGTGCTGCCACACAAAATAGGAATCTATCGGTCCACTGAGATTAACTTTACTGCATGTCCGTTTCCCCAAAAACTGAATTCAAGACCTTGTCAAGTTCATCAAAATTTTCCAGACAAAAGACAGATGTCACTTGTACAGCTCTTTACATATTCACACAAAAACTAATCCACACAAAGTGTCCGACATTACTCACAGGTACCTCCAAAAATGCAGTTATCAGAGGCCCTGTGTGGAGTACAGTCAAAGAACACCCTGCCTTCTGCTCCTTATCTCCGCTCTCTTCAGCGTGGGTGAGTGTTTGGCAGAGGCAGATGGGGAGGGAGATGAGAGCGTCTGCAGAGGGGCCTCGGTTGTGTTATGTATGGGCAGCCGAGGCTCTCGTGACTGGACATTGTCAGGTGGGGTCAGCCGCAGGGCCGGCCTCTCGGCTCTGCAGGAATGCAGTCATCTTATCAGTTGTAAAGGAGCGCTAGGCCCTCTGAAAGAAAAGCAAATGTCTCTGTAAGAAGACACAGATATTTTTCTTGCGCTGCTTCGCTCTGGTTGGCAGATTTAAAGCTGCGGTGTAGATACCAAGTACTCTAACTGTCATGGAGGCTGTGATTTAAGACATGTTTCCCTTTTTGTATCCCGTTACCTCCCTCTCTACTAATATTGTGATAGATTTACATAATATACAGATAATGGTGTTGAACTGTTCATCAACCAGTACGGTAGCTACAGAAGCTTAAGGCCTTCTTTTGAACCACATGAAACTGTAGGTGCATTCACATGCAAACAGTGTTTTCGGTTATCGGATTGAAACCTTATTTTGAATTTTGATCTGAGATATTTGTTGGTGATGCAACCATTTTGTTCAGATTATGCACTAAACACTTAAATATGTCCATGAACAAAACATTTTCATTAAACTGATTAGTGAATATAAGATTTTAGTCTATTTTACTCACAAAGTGAAATCCACTGCAAGGTGCATCTTAGTTATCCTGCAGCTTCTTTAGAAACACTGTTCAAATAAATGAATAGAGCTGGAAGAATGTAAAGTTTGCTGTACATTTTTATATTGCTTACCTTGGTTAATCTTGATTAAGGCTGCAGTGTCTATTGGTTAAAGTCTCATAATAACATGAAAGTATCTGCAATCTTTTGTTAATTTCAACTTCTTCTCCGTGGTTACATAATGCACTGCAGACATCAGATAAGAACAGTTACACACCCACGGAGCACAAAAAAGTTAAGGCAGACCTGGGGGCTACAAAGGAAAAGTTTTCTATTTTCATGAAAAATTCAGGAGGATTTTCTATCAGCTGTGAAGTTGCCAAACTCTGCCTTTCTCTCCTGGGCCATTTCTCATCCCATAATCCCTTGCTCTGTATCCTCCTCTCCTCCTTGGCAAGCCCGGCCAATCAAAGACCTTAAAAGGGTGAGTGATAGGGGGTCGGATGAACCAATTACCGTGGTGACGACTGAAACCCTGCCTACAAACAGCCAAGTCACTAAGTCGCAGACTTGTTGCTCAGTGGGAAGCAAGCGCTAGTGGATTAGCGCTGTGGCAAACAGGCACAAGGGCCAACATGGCAGGGGGCTGTGACCCCATAAGAGGGGGTGGCCACCCCTCCTTGTGAACCTCATAAAGAACATGCCATCAGAAGGTAAAGGAGGCCCCTTCTTACTGAGCTGACCAGCAGCTTTGCGCTCTAAGGACTGGCGCGGTGATGCCGTTGGGTGGTCATGACCCCGTCTCCATGGCGCTGAGAGGTTGACAAACCAAAAGCAAATCCTCCAGCTCACAGAGAGCAGACTTATATATAGACTCAGTCTGGTCTCTTCTTTAAAGACATCATCACTGGTATAAAGCAGGGCATCATGCGATCATACAGTGAAGTCTACGACAAACATATTATTTTTTTGTTTATGGCAGCAGTATGTGTTGCACCTGGACTGAACTGATGTAGAGGTGTTTGATAGAGCAGATGTGGCTTTGACTGTGGCACATGGTTGTCCCTTCCAATTCAGCATGTTTGGAAAGTAACTTAGACAATTAAGAGCAATGGAAGTAGCTACAATAAACTTTGCTTCTACTACATTTGCAGGAATACAGTGTATTTACTATGCTACATGTATTTTACAGCTTTTCTCTCTTTCTATCTGAGCAACAAACAAATACTTATTAGTATTATCATATCAAGTTTACGATCACTAAGAATAAATCCTGCTTTTCCAAGCTGCAATATTACAGGGATGCTCATATGTAAAATCACGAAGTTATAATCCCAAAATACATATTATTCTGAAAATCGTTTTTTCAGTTGAGGAGCCTTACGTTCTATAAATGCACAGTACTTTGATTCAAATACTTCTGTACTTTCAAAATGTGCAACTGAGTATTTCTACATCAGCAATGAAATCGTGGTTTTTAGTAGCTGACTCCCCAAAAGTTCTATTTTTTACATTTTCAGATGCCCAAAGATGTAAATTATATCATAAAGAGGGGGAAAAAAGAGGAAGCAAAACGTCTCAACCATCTTACAAATGCTTGCTGGATCCTGAAAGTGTTGTTTGTTCCAGTGTCAAGTCTGCATGCAAAGACAGGAAAGCAGAAATAACCACACCCAGCAGACAAAATCAGATGCAACAAAGCGTTCTAACAGATATAAAACTATCAAAGAAGGGCTAAAACCACACATATTAAGTGCTATAGATCTAGTCTAGACGAGATGTCTCATCATGTGACGACATTTTCGACGTAAGATTAATACTTAGCATCATCTTGGAATGGTTTTCACACAAATGATTGAATGCGCGTCATACAGTCACAGTGGGATCCATCACTTCAACATTTGGTTTGAAGCCCTGTTCTGATGGAGCGACGGAGCGGGATAGTTTCACCACAGCTCCTCTGCCAGGAAACAATGGCACCGCTGTCAGCGTGTATAAATGATTATTGCTTTCATCTGTTTTTCGCCACTGTCAGGTATGCGCGCGCCTCGGGACTCTTAGTGAAAAACCAAACTGGTGCTTTTATTCTCGCTCACAGATAAGTCATAATCATAAGGTTTAAATTATGTTTGAACACACATCACATATCATCTCTATGTGACTCCACGTGTATACAGCGCTCATGACGCGCTGGGCTCCTCTCAACACACAGGCTACAAATGACACCAGACAACATGCCTATCAGCATCACTGTAAACAAATTGCCATCTATCTGACCTCAAGAGACAGAACATCTAAACAGCCAGAGAGATGTGTATATTACACACACAGACACACATTCTCCCTCAGTCTAATGACTATCACGGAGATAAATTACAAGGAAAACTGGTTATATACAAGCTTTATATGCATAGGTTTCCATGTAAAGAACCGGACAGTACACTTCTCTGGAAGGGACTTTATGCATCAAAATACTTTGCTTGAAGGAACAAGAGCTTTCTCTGGTTTTATGTTGCTAAACTGAGGAGGATGCAACAGCAGTCAGTTTCTCCTGGTGTTATTTGACTGAATTCATTGTACTTTTGTGTCACTGAAAGCTAATATACTACTATGTGTTGTATTATCATGATAACACAAGTGTTTGCATGCTTTCCTGTGCTCTAGTCTTATGGGTTAAAAAAGTCATTGGGTGCAGCTCATTGCTTATGTATTCAGGCATGTTACTCACTTTTTGTTCATCTATCACACAACAGATTAATCTACAGAAGTCCTCTCTCTTTGAAAAATTATCACATTTTCACTGAACAGATCCTCAGTATATTTTAGGTTAGACTGATTATTCAGCTGATTATTATTATCCCTGTGAACTCCTCACACATCTTGATTGAAAGTGCATTGCACCGCATTGCAATGTGGTCAAGTATAAAAGTCTGAAATAAACATCTTCCATTTAATCCAACGGTGGCCCATATTTCTGGGGTGTGTTGGCACTGTGGGGCCATCACGTCCCTCCGAGCCAGAAGTCTGAGCGATGAGCTGCAGAAGCGCCACGGCTCGTCTCTGCAGAGGCGAGCAGGGCCTCATCTGTGACTGAGTGGGTGCTAGGACGCCAAGCAGAGAAGTGCCGGGTCGCAGTAAAGGTTAACAAAATCAGGGAAGGGAATTTACGAGCGTTCGTGCTTCACAAGCGATGTCGCCAGTGGCAAGGGAGGGAGTGTAAAAGACAGGGCTGGATGAGAGGATTATAGAGTGTGTGCGAGCATGTGCGGCGACAAATGTGTGTTTGTGTGAGTTTGGTAGTGAGATTTTCGCCTACTTCGAAAGCAATACATTGTGACAGAATGATGAGGCACTTTTACCGTGAGTGTGTGTTCATTTCACACATTGTTGGGCCCGCTGCCCTCCATAAACTGAATAAAAGCAGCTGGACCTGAGACAGTGTGCACATTATCTTCAGAGCAGTCTACAGACACCATCATCTGTCAATCTAGCATTTAATTTTTGTCATAAAGAGGTTAGACATAAATAAACATACATATCCTCAACATAACAAACAAGTTACAACTTTGAAAAAGGTCAAAACCCCACAGTGTTAAAGAGATTCCTCTTACTCATACCAGGTATGTGTTAAATAAACTTTTACTTAAATTAATAAGTCTGGTTTAACATAGCATCTGTTGTTCTTGAGACATATTCTTTATAGATCTGTCGGTAAAATGAATGAATTCTATGATACAGTTGTACATTCTGCTAGGATTCAAGCAATAGTGGTTGAGACAAGTCCGCCTCCAATGAGGACCTAGTGACAGCTGTTGGCATGTTTAAGTTATGACAACAGCAAGAAGCTTATGCAGAAGGCGTGAATGGTCTACCAACATGCTAACCACATAGACAACTACATCGACTGGGGATTGTTTTGTGGTTCTCCTACAATGTAATATGGTTTAGTGATCAGATGAAGCTGAAGTTACAAACCAACTTACACATCCGGTTAAGGCTGGTCAGATCAAGGGCTGTGACACACCAAACTGACAGTCAGCTGTTTGCAACTGTTGCACCGTCAGTGAGCATCTATAACCGTAGATTTTGTGTTTGCCTATGCCGTTGCCACTAGTCGGACTCCTGTTGGGAGCTTTTCAGCCGATGAGATTTTCAGCATGCTGAATCAAAGTTAGAATGAATCAGTGAAAAAGATCACTAGCGAACAAGAGACACAGAAGTGATGGGAGTAAACAAGTTTAAAGGACACAGAATGTGTCTCTGTTTTTCGTCCAAATATTCAAATATTTCCGAAATCACATAGTCATCTAGAATGAATGAACCAACTGATGATTCAGCAGGGGCCAGGACTATGCCACATTTTGCATCTCTTCCTAGCTTCCTAGCCCCCCAGCTAATGGTAGCTCTTTCATTTTACCCTTTTGAATGGTGAATACAGACTACTGCCACCTGCTGGTCAGAACAGTTATTTCCTTTCATGCAGGTGCAAAACATCAAAACGTCAGCTGGTTATAGTCGCTGCGGTGTGGTCAAGTGCAACTTTTTGGTCTAGACACAGGTGACGTAGCAGTCGGCCTTTGTTGCCAGTAGTTCTTTGGCGTCTGTTTGGTGTCTAAGACAAACTCTGAAATTTGAAAATCCAGTGTGATGTGTGCAGTTAGGTCATTTTCAATACTTCCAGTAAAGGTCTTCAAAAAAACTCCAAGGTTTATGTATCTATAACTAATATTGTCAAGTCATTTTTAGGAGGCACAAAGGTGATCAGCGCTACTGCTTGTCTGTTTTAATATTCTGTGACATTGCTGTAAATAAACTACAGACACATTAACTCTTTCTCACATTAAATTTACATTTGATTAATCTCTTCATAACAAACCATTTTAGACACTGTCACTATTCAACAAAAACACTATCCAAGTATGAAGAGTAAAAATACACACACATCTCTAACACACAAACACACACAAAGACACTCACGCTGTAGAGATAAGATGCCTTGCCTGTGTTCTGTGGTTGTCCGTAAGTGGAGCAGAGGCCCTAGATTTTAGGAGACAATGTAGCGACAGGACACTTCATCACGGTGGTTTGTGGAAGGTTCTCAGCTCTCTCCCCTTCTGATAGCTCCAGTTTGTCTGGAAGACGTTATGCTTTGTGATAGTCTGGCAGAATCATAGATTTGTCTCTTCGAACCAGTTGGAGACCATACAGTGTATCAAGTTCTAGCAGCATGTGGTTTCAATATGATCCCTCACAAAACTGCTTTCATTTCTCTTGATAAATGTCAAACAGTGCTAATGCTATTATTCTATGCATTATCAAAGTAACAACAGATGATATAAGTGCTTGATTTCCAACCAAGCGTATGGCTGTGGGTTGAATGTGCATGTGTGTTTGCTGCATTCTGGCTTCCTGACTGTCCTTTGGTCCTCACCACATGTGAACACATTCATCATTTTCAAATATAATAACACAGAGCATTGAATTTCCCCATTCTTATTTTTGCAAAGCTAACCCCGAGCTTAGTGCACAGTAGGCATCAGTCTGCCCGTCCGTCTCACCAACTGTGGCGTTGATGGCTGATCTAACTCAAGCAATATTTTGAGTTTCCAAAAAGCTGCGGGGGAGAGTCTGTGGCTGATGGCTCCACCCTGAGCTGAGCACCATCCATCTCTCCCCCTGCTCGTCGCCTGCTGCCCCTCTGCCGAGCGCCGCCTCACTTGAGATCCATTCGGAGAGCATATTTGCCGGATGACAGGGCGCTCTGTGTACCATCCATTATGGCTAAGGTAGATACATTGTCATCGGGAGCCTCTCACACTGGCATAAATCCACGGTCCACAGTAAGTCTGGGTCAAGTGATTTATACACAAGGGCATGTACGGACATTCTCTCGCTCCTCTCTCCTACAGACATATACATAGAGGCAAGTTCAAACACACATCTGCAATGCAACTGCCCAGGGCAAACTATGGAAACCTGTTACTGTACTCACAGGGGCTGTAATGGGAGTCTTGTTTAAAGTACAGAGGAATCTGGTCAAAGTCTGGCGGAGGTCACTTTTTGAGGAAAGGCAGAGCCTGAGGGAGTGAGTGCTAGCAGTTCTCCTCCTCCCTGCTCCTCTTCACAGAGGAGGAGGAGGTAGTGCAGTGTGAATCACACAGATGCACTGCTGCTCACGCATTTCACACATGCAGCATGGAAGCGGGGAGCCATGCACAGACAAGGAGAAGATGAAGTGCTAAGTGGGTTGACTGTACTTGACCGTAATCTCTGGAAGAGAATTGAGGAGATGCAGTGTACGTCTTGGAGGATTGCACGTAACATGTGTGTGCAGCTCCTGGTAATACCAGTGCATTACAATATTCCAGAAAGGGACACCTTACTTGAGTCAATTGGATTGTTCTCAAGGCCATAGCACCGTTAAATGAGCAAACAACCACTCATGCTTGAAGCGACAGAACATTTTGTCAATAAAAGGGAACCACCTGTACCATAACTCACAAACAAATCGTATCAACTATAACAACAGCACAAAATATAATCCTAAATCTGGATTTACAGTCTTTCTAAAATAGCTAAATAACATAATTTCCATCATAGCAATCAGACAAGTGCTGTGACAGGACTATCTGTCAAAGTCACATCACTGCCGGGAGAGGGACTGATCCTTCTGAGATTGCCCACTGTCTAGTCTTTGAAAAATACAACTGACAGTTGCTTGTCTTAGCTATAGTCCTCGTGGCCCCCCAGTTGTACATCATCAGACTTCAACAATATTGACTTCTGTTGAGGAGATTAGCTGTCAAGCTTTTATTTTGTTAAGGGATCAAGGTCCTTCATGTTCTTACCTAAATATAACTTTACTCCATTGCAGGTTTGAAATTGCTGGTGCAGGTGGTATTTCATTTATGAGAGCGCTCGAGACCCAGAATGCCTCGGCTTGACCACTGGGCTTTGGAGGGATTATCTGATGAATTCGTGTTTTACAGCAGCTGTTAGTGAGAAGTCACCAGGGGTCTAAAAGTGGATGCGAATGCCCTCCACCAATTGTGCCATATGGTCACTTTCATTTTTCACTTGCCTGAAAAGTTGCCATTACCTCATTGATTTTAGAACTTTGCCTGTTTGATGTGACCCGGTGCAGATAAAGGCTTTGATTGTGAGGAATGGAAGAAAAAAAAGGCACCATGTGCTGTACGATAGGGCTCGTATCATACTACACCCAAAATTAAACGTCCTTAACCCTGTCTCCCAGAGCATCAAGTTAATCTTGTGCATGTCTACACTGATAAGGATCTCCTGCAAGACAACTATGCAGCACCTCTTAGGTCATTGGAGATTTTGATTTATGAGACACAGGGGGCCACGATTGACGAACTGTTAATGCCCGCTTGGATGCTTGGATTGCCATTGCCATTCAGAAGACGCCGGCGTACGAGGACTAAATGAGACTGGGCTGGAAATGTCACCTGCGTGCACAACCTTTTACACCCCTCAGCCCTTCTCAGAACTGTAAACTCTATCTTTCATTCCTCTGACCACTTCCATTGATAGCTTATGGCAGAATCCTACCAGCGACACCGTCATTCCCCCGCGTCACTGTAAATCAAATTGCTATCTAAAGCAGCAGTACTCAGCCTTACAGTGCTGGACAGTGACATATGGGAAATCCCCAGCGCTGCAATATACCAGTGGGGGTCCAACAAGATCATAAAGGTCACAGGCTACACTTGGCAAACTCCATTTGGATTTTTGTTACATGGTGTGCAAGCAAAGATGGAGATGATTACTAGGGCCCCTTCAGCAAGAGATGCTTTGTTGACAGAGTTTAAATAATTGAAAGGCAATCGGCTGTGTAAATGAACACTGGGTTTAACGAAGAATAAAACCTCTGAATAACCTGTGAATGAAGTGTATTTGGAGCTCTTAATAATTAGATGAATTAAATTATACATCAAGGGATAAAAATGCATTTGCTCATCCGTAGTCAGGGTGTATTATATAAAGATTTAAGAACCAGAAACCATATTGGTAAATGAAAATACACACAAACAGAATTTTGAAGCACTATTACATGAAAGCGTCTCAGGGTTTTGGTTTAATGTGGAGTTTATGCTGACAGATATCACTGTCTCTAACTGACTTCAAGGCATATTTTGTGTCCGGAGCAGCTGCCTCTGGATTCAACTTTGGCTCAGCAAATGCTACTGTCTCTCCAAGCTCCTGGATCTTTCAAATCATCTGTCCCTAACGTCATGCAGAAAAGGCAGAAGTGTAACTTTTGAATTCCAGTTCTGTGATCCTCGAGCCATTTAATTTGCTGGATCAACAATAATACACTGATTTCTAGCCTTCAGAAATGGCCTGAACTCAAACTGAACTCGCCGCCCACTGAGCCTGTAAGACATGACAGTAAGATAAAAATATTGCGTGGCTCATTACCTCATCACTAAGCATATCAGATGGATGTCTGCTTGCATTACGATTCTGCTCTTCAATATGACGTATGATTTTATTATTTGCTTCAATTACAGGCCATTACACGTTCTGCCAGAGCCCTGTCAATGCTGCTGCACTCTGTCAGTATTCCCGAACACTCGAGATGTGTTTTTCATCCTGCAGCAGTGATGTGTCTGTGGCAGCTGGCCTCTGTACTGTCCCTGGCTCGCCACATGCAAACTGCTATCTCCTCAACCTTTTTCACACACGCACACAGACACGCGCACCCTCCCCCAGGGAAGCGTCCTCTGAGTAATGAGACATAGCTCGGCCTATGTTCAACGTCCCGTCACTTAATGTGACATGAATCTCCTTTGCTATGTGTGATCGATCTATTTATTACCCTGTTTATGTAAAGCCAAGCAAAGTCTCCTGACGTGGGATTTCGTCAGGCTGAAATATCAATGGCCATCACTCACTTTTTATTGCTTTTTTTCTTGTCCTTTCTGGTCTTGTGGCATTTGTTTTGCAGCGCACTGAGGGCAGGATATAAGATGTGGAACAACAGTGCAGCAAATCTACAGGTATATATGCTTGTTCTGTCTATTCAATTCATGATATTTGCCAGAAGCCAGAAATAGAAGTACAATATATTAAAGAACAAATTCTGATATAATTAAAGAATGATCATAGAATGAACAATTACTTATTGAAATATGTACATCATATATCAGCATAAAGAGATCTTGAGGCAAAAGTCTCTTGTAGGCTGTTGTATACTGTTAGTTTTAGAGTGCCCCCTCACATTGCACACAGGATGGTATATGCAGTTGCATTAAAAAAGTTGAATTCAGTTGATCTTTCAGGAGAGAGAAGTTGTTGTGTTTATCTTAAAATTACGCCTCCCTAGTAACACAAGGGCCAAGACTTCACCTCTACAGAGGCAGAGTTCTACAGGAACTCAAAATGGACAAACCGAACACTGGCTCTGGAGAGGACCATTGAGTTTCTTTTGCACTGAACACCATTCGATACCAAGACCTTTTCACGACTATTTTTGTCACATTGTGCGAATACAAAACACTATGAATGCCTTCCAGGAGACACTGTGTGCTAGTGTCAGCTGTTATCCATTTTTAAACAATGACACTGCCACCTCACAGATGTTTATGATGGCCAGCCTTTAAATCTGGTAAGTCATAACACTTTTCCTGGATGTGGAGGAACAGCACATTGTAAAAACATATTCAAACTGAATTAGTTTCAATGAATATGCAACTTTACTGTAACACAGTGTGTAATCCGAGTGATTTTTTACCCTATAATCTTGTAATTACTTGGTTTTTATAGTGCTGTTGTGTTAGAACACGCATGAAAGAAGCTTTGTCTGCCTCTAATGAGAGCCAGCGCAACATCTGCTCTGCTCTTTCTGCCCTTAATCATCTTCATAGGCGTGCTCTGAGCTTCCGTCCAAACCACCATCCAGACCTGCTGCGTGCAAACGCTGTGTGAGCGTCAGGGCTTTTGCTATCGTGCAGATGCCAGGCCTTCCTAAGAGGGCTTCTTGGGGCAATCCCAGTTACAAGCTCTGGTGTTAACCCGCTGGAGGACTCTTATCAGCTACATGTCATGTTCGCATTTTCCCCACAGTTCCACCAACTCTCTCACCGTCATCTCAGCACTCTCCTAAGCTCCACCCTTTTGAAGGCCACTTTTATCTGGAACTCCAAAGTGGCAAACATATTTGTCTGGAGCTTTCCCACAGTCCAGGGAGTCGGAAGGTGGACAAAGCAACACCACTGAAAAACAGAATAACGGTGTGTGTGTGTGTGTGTGTACACATGGAGCCCCAGGATTCAAGTGTGTCTGATGGCCCCTTAGTGTTGATGCCACAGTTACATTGGAGGACTATATGGATAGTTTTGCATGCATTAGCCGGCATTTGTTGTATCTGTGTACATACAGTTTTTCATTACATTAGGGTGCTGCCATCCAGACTGCCATTACATTAAATTCATTTTAATATGCTAAAGGAAAACATTATGCTACAGCTGTATTTGCAAGTTTTTTAAATGCTTCTGAATTGCACACAAATAACATTTTCTTTTCATGAAGACACCTCCATCTTTTGGCATGTATGATTTTATTTTACAAACTTATCACATGTATCACCAATCACTTTTTTTTATTCAGATAATTACAGAACATGTATGAAAGAGGCTTATTCCATGCTTTGCCTCCCACTAATCAGAGCCAGTGCAACATCTGGTCTCTGTACCCTTAATCATCCTCATAGGCGTTAAATATTTTCATTTTGGAAACCAACTGATGAATATACAAATCAGTTTCCTGCAGCCAAAGACCTAGTACTTTGACGGACACTGACAGAGCGAGCTCCTCTGCTGAGAGCCACACACCAAGACCCCCACCTGCTGCCGACACCCCGCTGGATCTGTTCAATACAGGGAACAGTGAAAGAAAAGAACAAGCACAAAAAAGCCAGTGGGTAAAGTTTTATCGTTTGTATTGCGTCCTGTCCACTTCACAAGTTCTTGAAACTTTTGTTGATTTGGGGGAGTTGGCTTAGATCGCCTCCCTTCGCCTTTGACTACTGTCAAGCCTTTTATGTTCTTGTGCATTTTGGGTCACAGTCGGGGAGTCTGGGAGAGGGTGTGAAAGAAATTTAAATGGGGCTTGCCAGAGCCTGGGAGAGAATATTGACTGGCTGATCTTCTTTTGGGGATACACAGAATTTGTGTCCTAAGTATTGGAGTTCAACTTTGACGCTTCTGGAAAACATGTGAGTATCTATTTTTGTATGAACAACCATGTACTGTTTTCCTCATTCTTGTTAAACTGTAATTTGCTAATAGAAGTTGATTTTATTGTGCAGATGAAATATATATTAGATAAAAATAGGAATATTAGTGTCATGTTGCGTAATGTTACATTTTCCCCTATATTTTACTCTTTTCATTCATTGGAAAACTGCTCTAGTTGGCCATTGAAGGGACACCCATCTCTGCCTCAAATTGGCACCTTTCTCCCTCCCTGGGGATTAGGAGCTGTCAATGGACCCCTCTGCTCCACATGCACACTCATACGCTGCACACACACGGCAGTAGCCACTCAAATCTCTAGTTCTTAGGGTACTGTGTATGATAGTGACTGGGCAAGCTTGGGGCTTGATTAGTGCAGTTAGCCCTTCTAAGGCTCTGGCTGTTTACAGTGGATTACAGGGAGGGAGGCAGGGGTTAAGTCTACCCAGGCACAATGCTCCCCCCGCCACCCCACGGGAGCCACTGCAGCAGGGCTGGCAGCTCGTCTGGGCTCCACATCGCAAGGCCAGGCTGACAGGTAGCAGGATTTGGCAGAGCACTTTGCATGAGAGCCAACAAGAAAAACTGAACATGGCGGATTAGCTCGGGATTATGTTGTCAGAGTTAGCCTTGACGGACAAACTGCAGAGGAATAAATTGCAATCTGTTTGAGGAGCGCGCTGCCACGCAAACAGGAGAGGCATCGGCTCGTTTCACAGCTTGTCCAAAATGACAGGGAGGGGAGAAAATCATTAATAATTTATAAACAACGTCCATGGCCATTACTGACGTCTGCCCACTCTGGCTGGACAGGCCGTCTGGCTGCCTAACCCCAAACATCAGGAGCTGGTTCATGTTAAATCTTAAAACCAGAAGTGACAGGGAATGTGTGGAGATAAGAGAATGTTGTACCGACACAGGGTTGTAAAATGAACTGGCAATTTAGAAGTCTATCACTCTGTTTGTGATAAGGCCAGGGAGGGAGCCATAGATCTACTATTGTCATTTCCTGAACTGTTAGCTTACAGTTGTGACTAATTTTGGCACCTTAGGATGAGGTAAACCTCTGGAAATTGCTTTAGTAGCTTTAATGAAGGCAGGGAAGCCAGTAAACAAAGCCTGGTGTTTAGCTGTGATCCAAGAATTGCAAAAAGCATTAAGCGAAAAAATTATAGGCAATACAAATTTTCTGTCTTCTGTGTGGCTGCTTCAGCAATATTTTGATTGAAATTAAATATGATTAAATGTGACAGTTTACCAGATGTATTCGCACATTACCCCACAATCACATGCAAAAATTAAAATCAGTGAAGACATTTTTAAAATGGCAAGAATTAGGTGGTGATGATATTACAGGAAAAATGGGTGAAAGGGCAAACGTGATTTAAAAAAAATAGGAGCTGAGAAAGTAACAGTTTTATAAATGAGAAATTAGCTATGTAACAAGGAGAAATATTAATTAAAAAAAGTCATCCTCTGCAAGAATAAACGGCACAATGAAATAATACATTTAATTTCTCTCAATTTTCATCTCACAGTGTTCTTTGTTGTTGAATTAAATCAGATGAACTGGTCGCCGAGCAGCAGCGCTATCGTGCCGAGGACTGACTGGCATGGTAAAACGTATTAATGAGCTTTATTGCATTCTACCCTTTCCTACATCATTAGGAATGCATGTCTGTATGTTAAACATATGAATATGCATCGGCATAGAGCATTTGCTCTCAGAGTTAGCAGTGAGCCAGCGCTGTGCCTTGAATAATAATCTAGCTGAGAAATGAACTGCGTTTTCTTTGCCTTCACCTTGTAATTGAAAAAAAAAAAAAGATAATAAGAGCGCTTTTATTTATCTTTTTGTCAATGCTTTATTGTCAAATTGTGCTCCAATTGAGCAAATACACTTATATAAAATATATATTTAGTGACGTTTGCCTGTATGATAAAGTATAAATTCTGTGTTTCATGTGTTGCAGATTCATCTTCATTCATTCAACCAATATGTCTGACTGTGATCACACTAGTGTATCTTGGCAAACAAACAGACTGAATTATTCTTTCTCACTACAGCAATCAGAAATATAAGTTGGTGAGCAAATACATTAGACTGAGATATATTTCATTCCTGTCTGTTTCACTAAACAAACCACCGCCGTGTTCCTAGTCACACTGTCAGACTGAGGGTGATTCGGAGGTCAGCAGAGATCACTGGATAAAGGTTAACAAATTACCACAATGCCTCTCGCTTACCTGATTGATGTCAAGTGGGGGAGGGGATGTGCGTGGGGTTAGGTCAAGATAAGCAATAGAAGGTAACACTGCTATAAACTGTGCTTTGCAGACAAACTTTTATTATGTTTGAAATAAATAAAAAAAATGGCTTGTAGTAATGTATTTCTGTGTGTTGTGGCATTTAATGTGGAGCACATTCTCTGCGATGCTGAATGAATATGTTAGCCAATGACGGGACACGGCTAGGCTCCATTCAACAGTGTTATGTGCTCAAGGATCTCTCATGTAAATGAGAAATCGGGACCCACAGGTGGAAACTGGAGCACTGCCTAATTCTGAGACCAAAGCATTTAATCGATCCACTTCTTCTCTATGTTCCAGTTCCTGCGCTCTCACTGTACGCCCCAGCTTTGGCCCGAAGAAGAACCTGCCAGTGGAAACAGCCGGTGCCCCTCATGAACAAAGACACTATCTGCACACATCAAGCAGCGTGTTTTAAGAGCGGGTGACATGAAGCAGTGGTGTGAGGGAGGAACCAAGGCTACCGATTTACTGACAGGACAATTAGAAGGAGCTAATCTGCTATCGGAGCTGAATATTCCAGATAGGGTGGGCATGCAGCAGGGTGGCTCAGAGTGGAGGGGGCAGCTCACGCAGTGGGGCGCCATGGGGGTGTTAGTGTTGATTGATTTCTCTGGGTGAAGGTGAAAGAATCAGATGCATCGGGCTTTCTAATATTACGGTTGAGCATTAAGAAAAAAACAGGCAACAATTCTAAGGATCAATGCATCCAGAAATCAGACCGAGAAAGATACATGAGTCAAGGATTTCTGAACTAGGATTCCAGCAGTAAGTTAATCATAAATGCTGCTCAGCTTCTCACTGCATGTAAATAAATTGGCTACATCTGTACATGCAATTTTGACCTGTGGTGACTTCACCCGCTGAAAGTGACATTTTCTATTTTCTCTTTGATTTTCAAACAGTACAATCTTTGCTCTCGCGTGGAAGGAGGGTAAACAGTAGTGATGGAGAGTCATATGTCTCTTTAAATAAACTGCATTGTCTAATGATGTTTTAATGGGCAAACCTAATTCCTCTGGGCAGTGACCCTTCTGAGTGTGCGTCAGTTATGTACTCTGCACAGGGTGCTGAGATGTAATTGCTATGTACATACCAGGCCATTCTCTGGTTACCACACTGCAAAAAATTACAATGGAATCACGCTCAGTTTTGTGCTTGTCAAGTAGGGTCACAAGGTAAGGGGTTTAGGACGCAGATGCAGGACTTAGAGGGCTCAGGCAGGAGTAGGCAAAAAGGTATTGAAAAAGGTATATGAAAAAAGAAGACAAAGCTGACAAAACCAAAGGCGGTGCCAACGAGGCAGGATACCCAAAAACAACAATCAAAACACTATGAAAACATGAACAAGACATGAAAAACTATGACCAGGAAAGACATGAACATGGCAAAGAAACAGTATGACACAACAAGCAACAAAGGGGAAGGCAGGGCTATATATACACACAGGGGACAGAGAGGAGACGAGACACAGGTGAAATAAATCAAGACAGAACACAAGGAGAAAGCAATGAACTAATCAAAAGGGAAAACACAGGGAGAAACACATAGAACTAAACAAAATACAACAGAAAAACTAAACACTAAACCATGACTGTAAAAAAACAAGAACTTAACAAAAACCAATAAACAGAAACCCAGGAAAACTAATCAAACCATGACACACACATATATATATATATATATATACATATCGAACATTTAAAAGAATTTCTTCTTTCAGCGCATGAAGTTTGAAGAAGTACGGTAAGAACATTTTATTTTTCATGTTTTTCACTTGGCATCCAAAAAGCCTCATTGGACATAAACATAAAAGTACTTTCCCTCCACTTAGTGTGGAGTTTTAGTCCCATATGACAATGTCAACAGTAGTAATTTGACTGTTTTTCATATTTGTGTGACCTGGCATAAAAATAGTGAATGCAGGAAATATACAGACTTTCATCATTTGTCATCACTGCAAAGGGACTTGTGAAAGCAAGTGGCGATCACTCAAACCACTGATGGTACATCACTAACGCTGGTGAGATCATGGTAAGATAACCCATTGTAGTTTAGTTGTTTTCTGTATGCATTTATGTGTCTGAAGAAATTGTTGAAACTTCCCAATAACCTCAGCCTTTCATAAAGCCTTCCTACATTAAATTACCCGCAGGTAGCTTGGAAAATAGTTTGCCTCTCTGGCTTCTAGATGTCAGTGTTACCACTTGAACTCCAATCATTCTGTGCACACCTTTTCAGATGGTAAAAACAAGCTTACGATTTCCATTAGACACGCTGCAGTCAGTCACTAGCACAAAACACCGGCAACACCAGCTACAGCTATAAACAAAAATGAAACAAGTGCACATTTTATCACACACTAAGTTGGCCTGATTGTTAGGGCATCTACGGCAAAGCTTAGAGGTCCGTGTTTCAAATTCAGGCACTTTTGTTTAGTGTAAAATTCTAATTTTGACCTTTGTCATGGAGGATATTTTTTGCAGTGGTGTCTGTCTGAATATAATGTTCCTCCCACCGTATTCCCACATGGGGGTCCATTTCCAGTCAAAACAGAGACGGTGTTCACTGAACAGGCAACACACACACACATACACCGATCAGCCACAACATTAAAACATTTATTTCCTATTTCTTTCTTTCTTTATTTTGTTTTACCTGAGCCTGAGTTTCACTGATGTTCGTCATTTCACCCATCCTGGGAAGAAACAGAAACACATGCTGGAATGAGGGGATGACAAAGAGGATGATGAGCTTTAGTAAAAATTTTAAAAATTAAAAACAGAACAGAGGATGTTATCAGACTGAAGGAATGAGTATGAGAAGAAAAAATGAGACCTCAAACATTATGTGCACTCCTCCCCCGTCTTCCTTTTCTAGCTGAAACTAATGAATTTTTGCGAGGAGAGGAAATGCTTTGGGAATAGGTAAAAATTTCATCAAATACCGGATGTGTGCACTTGATTAGTAATTCAGACCAAAGCTAACTTTGGTAAGACAATATTACAAGAGGGCTCAAGGAAATGGCTAATGAGCAGCTAAGCTAACTTTATCTTGTTCCAGAGCATACAGTCATCTGATTTTCTAGGCGTTGAACCCTAATTGGATTGTGGAGAAGTGAAGAGGACAAAGAACATTTATCTTTCACAATTATCAGGAATTCATATCTTGGGCAAATTTGCTGGCTTGCATTACCATTTGATTGAATTAACTATTGATGAGCGGCAGAATCCAATGTCATTTCAATCTTCGGACCGAGTCACATTCTCATTTTGGATATTAGTGAAAACTTTAAAAATCCTCCATGAATTTTGGCCATCTTTTCAGTCCTATGAGTTATCCCTTAAGTTTGTCTTCCTCTCTCCCTCTCAGCACCTGTCTTCCATTAGGCCTCGGTGACCACCTATTGACTCAGAGAGCACAGGAAGTGATGCACCGACTCGCTGGACGGTCTCAAATCATTCACGAGGAAGCGGGCTGATGAGGACGTAAAGTAATATCCCAGCAGCACATGAGGTCAGTCGGCCCCCTTTTACAGGCAACATGAAAAGGAGTTCGAGCGCCGGTCACGAGACAGGGCCGGGTCCCTTTTGTTTCAACAAGGGTTCATCAGTTCAGATAACATAACAGGGTGAGGGGGCTGATTTTAATGTAATTAGATGATATCGCGTGCGTTCATTGACATTTGCAGACGCAATCGATGTTCAGAAGTGACAACTGTATCATCATTACCATCTGAAATCTCTAAGATCATGTAAATTAAATTTTAATTTTATATAAATGTCTATATGGTCTCATATTTTCTCATACTCTGAGATGGTATTATGTTTTTTTTACCCTCATAGGGAACGAATCTGAAAATGCCACTATTAATTACCATGATTAACTACTTCTTTTTCACAGTGGAAGGTCACGGTGATATTTTGTCTACCGTCAAAGTCGAAAACAACAGAGATATTTTTGTCAATTTTCACACTGTCAGCAGGTTAGGGAGCCAATTGACCCCATATGGGTGGAAGTCACCAACACGAGAGGTGACGTGAGGTAATTCACCATCACTTTCATATTAGTCCCACACCGCAAACTGACGGTGGGGATTTCAGAAGCAGGGGAGGGGAGGCGCGGGGGTCCACTGGGTTCGTGTTCAGGCCTCTTCTGTGAATCATGCAGCCTAGCGTGCGATCGGCACACTGCCCTCCTCTTGACTCCCTCATAAGCTCTGTTACAATAACACACTTGCCTTTCACTCTGGTCCTAACCCTGAACCTCCCCGTCCAACAACCCTCCCTCCACCACTCCCCCACTAACACTCCACTTCTCTGAAAAACACAAGAGGAAGAAAAGAGAAACAGCCCTGTACCTACAGTTTAAAGATAAAAGCTGGAGAGAATTTCTTTCGGCCGCTGGCTGCCCTCAAAACTCCAAAACTGTTGTTAGCATGACTGTGATGATGCAGATAATCTTAGCTATTATTATTATTATTATTATTATTATTATTATTCTCTGCTTTAATGAATTTCTCCTCGGGGCTTGGGACGGTAATGAGGAGCAGACACTGCTTCTACTCCACTCGACTGCCTCAATGCTGAAGTCCCAACGAAGTCAAGGTTAACAGTGCCATCTACAGTAGAGAGAAAACCAGTCCATCATAGTCCATCATCGCTGATATGAGAGGCACAGACGAGCACACATCTGAAAGTATCAGCCATCTTGTGATGGTTAGGGTGGGTTCAGCAAAAGGGTCTTTCTTTTTGGCTGCTGCGCTGCAACAAGAATCATGATTCACTGACAAGAATCATGTTTTAGCTGAATTTAAAGCCCTGTAAAGTCCTGAAGGCAATCGACTGCTGCTTCAAAACGATAGATTCTGACACTGCAACAAGTCTCAGAAGTGAAGAAGCTGCTTGGGTGAGTGGTGCAACGTCTTAAAGAAACTCCACTTGCCCTTCTATCAGTGTGTTTTGAAGGTTTACTTCTCTTCAAAAGTAAGCGACTGATGTACGTGTTAGACATTTTAACATTTTGTAATGCTATCTTTAAGTTAATTGCAAGTACCACTGTGTAATTTGACTGATGATCAATTTACCTTTTAAAATGTAGACATTTAATATGATCTGTGTAACAAAAATAACCTTAAATCCTGGAAATCTATTCAAGTGGATGTACATACATGGATATATTATCTAGATAACATAGTATTACATATGTAATTTTTTAAATTAAATCATTAAAACAAATAAGGATTTAACATATATGGTCCAAGCAAATCAGACCAACAAACAATACATTACAGCACAGCAGCTTTACCAACATGAGCAAACAGATTTTTGTCCAATACTGAATAAAAATAAAAAGTAACCGCTGAAAATACAAATTCTTATTTTATATAAAGTCTGTGACTACATGACTTTTTTTTAACATGCAGTGTTTCCATTAACTAATCAAATTTCTAGATATATTTATATTGTTTTCATATTTTTTAGCGTGCTTGTTCACTTTCCACGAGCACACGCCATGCTGTCTGCCTCTGAATCTTCCCACACGGATGAAATTGTTACAGAATTGAAATGCTCACATGCTGCGAGCATCTCATAAAACAAAATCTTGATGAACACAGAAACCCATTCTCAGCTTGTTTTAACATTACCTACTTTGTTAGAATATTCCTTAAAAAATGTTTACCAGTGTAATCATTTAAGCAGGAATAAGGCCTGTTGAGTGGCATGAACTAATTCACAGCTGACTAATTTAGCACATCAATGTCAGGGACTATACACAGGGATTCGGAGATTTAACCATTTGCCTTGACAAGAGAGGGAGGAGGGGGAAAAAAAGGCTGAAGACGAACCATTACTGTTTATCCTCAGCCTTATCACTACTGGCGATGGGCTTGTAAATATTATCCTATTCTCCTTAATCCACTGCACGACGCCGTGCTCACCCACTTACCGGAAGCTCCGACATTTACCTCGGGATTTGCCGGGGCTTGGGCTAGAGTGGCTGTGAGTGGGAAAGTGCTAATCTACAAGGCAGATTCAGGATTAGTCTGGTGAGCCAGGTGACCCGAGGGCCTGAGATCTTATTGGCCACGGGAGATGCAGGCCTATGGTCTATGGCTGGGGGTGACTAACTAAAGGGAAACCAGGAAACCGAGGGGGGTTCTCCCCAAATCTACGCTCTCCTTAGTTCTCCCACTCCTTTTTTCCTCAGTCTTTCTCCCCGTGTCTCTCCTCCACTCTCTCCCTCTCTCTCAAGGAGCCTTGATGAGAATTCCTCTAATCAGCTGAGGATTAACAGGGACTCAGACAACACTACATCTAATTCCCCCTTCACCGCCACTGGGGCAACAAGAGGCCTCACACAGCACTGCAGCACTGAACAGATCACTATGCATGCTACAGTTTCTGTCAGGTTCAGAAATAGATATACTAGATATTGACATAATTGATCAGGCTCAGGAAATTGAGTTGTGGGTAAGGTGCTCCATCATGTATTTCCTTTTTGTTTTGCCTTGTGCCTATTGAGGAAAATGTAAACTGCTGCCTGGATTAAGTTCAATCTGAACATTTAGGTTTTTGTTGTTTGTTTTTTTTTCAGTACAAAGAGACAACAAAGAGTGGAGTTTGTATTCCGAGTTCCGCAAACTAAATGTTAAAACTAAAAGGTTAAACACTGTTGACTAATTAGAGATCTTTATATTTTCACATTATGAGAAAGATAAATTAAAGATAATCTACAATATTCACTGTTGCCCATAAAGTTGGAATAATTTTAATAATTGTTTCCAGAATGAATGGAAATAATTGTTTCCACATTTCTCTTTTTATTCCTATCCATACATATATGTTTGGCAGAGACTGATCAAGAAAGTCTTGAGAAGATACACACTATGTTTCAAGAATAAATCCCTTTATCACAATCATTTCATGAGAAGATGTAAAAAATATTTTATTTCGACATTATCTGCAATAGTGTATTAATATACTGTTTAATTTGTATTTTTGTTGTAATTATGAGATGTAATTCTGCAAAAGCCACTGTGAGTCACAGTTTTCAAATATGCATAATTATACAATAGGACTTATATGTTTATCAGTTACATTTGGAATTTATTTCATTAATAAATAAATATATCATTATTGTTTCTCACAAAATGTGGACAAGGTGAAGAGCTGTTTTGATCAGAGCTTGTGTAAGAAGCGTGTACACAGAAGTTATAAACTCACAATGAAAGATTAATAAACTGAGCTCCCAACCACTACAAATTGCTTCATTCGTGTTCATCACTAGTCTATAACTGAAAAAGTGCTTAAAAGATTAGTCATTTTACAGATTAGTTAACCAACAGGAAATTAACTGACTATATGTTTAATAACTGGTAGATGAATTCAGTTATCAATCGTAACGGATGGATATTTTCCTAGTTTAGCATCTCTATTCTAAGGCTCTCTTATTGTTAAAATATCACTGTATATTTAATTTCTATTTATATATTTCAAGTTGTTTAGTTTTTTTAATGGCCATGCTTTGGGCTGATGCATGAGAAGCTGTTTTTTTTTTTTTTGGCATAATCTAAACCCAATGGCAATAAAATATAATTTATATAAAAATTATAATAATCAAAAATTAAAACTGTAATGCAAACCAGCTTAAGCAACTAAGTAGTTTTTATCTGTACGCTTGCACATCTGTATTATTGTTGAGAACAATCATAAAGAAGAAAAAAATAACAATAAAAGAGATAACAAACTGACTTAATATGTTACACATCTAGCCAAGATGTTTCCTTTCCTATATGTGTTTTTTTTCTGTTGGAGACAAGGGTGTAAGCCAACATGACCGGTCTGAGTGTAATCCTGCAGGCTTGGGTGAGAACACGATGGTCAGCTTGTGTTTTTCAAAGTGACACTGGCATCAGAGACTCATTCATTTTAATGTCGAGACTCATTCACTTGCCAGGTCATGCTGGGCCACCCACAAAGCCAAAATAATAAAAAGAAACCCCGGACATCAAGAGTGTGTAGTTTCACACCCTGTGAGGTCAGTATACTTTTTTTTTTAATCAATTCTTCAAATGGTGCATTTTGTCTGATGAACAATTCATGATAATATATTAGAGGCACGAGGGTAAGTGGGCTGCATTTTCAGTCTGGTTAAGTACATTTTGGCAACGGTCCCGTGCTATCTCGGAGACAGGTTGGCTTCCCAGCCTCCCACAGTTTTGCAGTAATGAAGGAGCTGTCTTACCCAAACAAACAGGCTCTCTGGAGATGTACCTCAACTACCTCCTTAATCCAGGAAGTCTCTCTTATCTCCCCACAAATGGCCCCGTGGTGAGGCGCAGCACACCACAGTGTCATTCATCAGTTAAACCCCAGAGGAGATGGGCAGGTACGACTGCTTCATGTTGGGAAAAGTGAAAAGTGACAGCATGCACCATGGTGCCGCTGATCACGGCTGGAACATCAGTGACGTCAGTTTATTTGTTACAAAACTGGATCCACACAGAAAGATAAGAATCAGCAATTGTCTTACTCAAGTCTCCCCTGGTGTGGAGATGCAGCTGAGTGAGTCACTGAGGATTTTAGGATTATTCTATGCTGGAATTTGTCATAAACTTCAAAGAGGAGAGTGTATTTGGTCGATTTAGTGAAAATATTTTTAACATTGTGGCTCACATAACCTATTAATAGGTCTTTGACTATCTCCAGTTTAAATAGGTCAAATTCATTTGACTTTTTCAAATGTTTTCTACTCTGCTTCACAGTATTTTTAATAACAGTAATAATAGTTTAATAACAACATTTTTTTAGTGACCTTACTTCTTTTTACTTTTTAGCATTTTTTGACCAAATTATTGTTTGACTATTCTGATTACTTGTCAAGAGCAACAGTGTTTCTCAGTGAACTCACTGAACATCTTCCACTTGTTCTTGTTTTTTTGTTGGTCTTGTGAGTACATAAATAATAGTTCACTACAAAATAAATATATATATATATATATATATATATATATATATATATACCTGTAAAGACTGCAATCCAGGACTGCTTTGACACAGATTGTATTACATTTATCTGTGAGCCAGTTGCTCGCCTAACTAATTATCCATTGACCTATATAATTAACACCCCCACCATGAGAGAGCAAAGTGTATGATGGAAATCTATTGAAATGTTTAAAGTCTTGTCCCAAAAAAATTCTTGACACGAAGGAAATAGCGGGGGGAAAAAAGGTGGGGGAGTGAAGGCTGGCAGCAGAGAAAAGTAATTTTGTGGAGGAGTTGTGACACTTGGCGCCGCTCATTAGATAACTTCATAAAGAGCTAAAAGCTTTGCTTGTCTCACTGAATACGCTCCCACACAAAGTTGACTGAACCATGTCAGGCACGGCACTGTCAAATGGAAAATAATAAAAAGAATATACAAAGGTTTGTCTGGAAATTTAACATTATGTTTATATTCTCTACAGGAATGTAAAAAAAAGAAAAAAAACAATAAGAAATTGCTATTGGGTTTTTTATGAGATTGATAATAAGGCGCTGGAGACAGAATTAATAAATTAGTAGCACACAAACACCAGATCAAATTTTGGCTTATCACAAATATTATAGAGAAAAATATTTGTAATTTTATGTGCTTAATTATCCAGTTAGTAATTTAAATGTATATATTTATAAATGACATAAAATAAAATAAAAAACATAATTACATATTAAAAACGTCTTTTTGAAAATCATAATGACGAGTAGCTTATTAAATTTACAATTTAATTTGCTCAAAATTCCGATTTTTTTTCCTTTTTCTGCAGTGCTTATTTTCTGATGTGCCGTCATAGTTAAATCAATTTAAAAGGTTTACTATTATTCATGAGCAAATATTTCAGTCATTCAGTAATACCATAAAGGAACCATATTATTTGCTTTGTTCCTAAGTTGTTTTTTTGTCTGTACTATTATTTTTTATATTTTCTCTCATAATAAAACTGTTGTTTTAGCTCAGCTATGACTGAACTGCTCTCTTGCATCCGACGTTAATATGTGTCTGTGTTAAATAGCCAAGCAGTTTCCCATTACTATCAGTTACTCTGAGGCAGATTTTGAGCCAGTTGCTAAGAGCTTTCATCCAACAGTGTTGATCGTTAATACTGATCTGTACATTTTCCCAACTAAAGCTCTTATAAAGAGCTAAGACCATAAGACTGTGTTTGCGAGTTTAGTGACTACGCCAACAAGGCAACAAGGAGCTGGAGAGAATTGGAAACCGAGCACGCAGCCGGTTCAGAAAGCTGAAAACAGCTGTGTTTTTACAACCGCTGAAACACAACGCTAGAAAGGATTTTTTTTTTCTTCCATCGGCTACCCATACTGCACCTGCCATTTCCATCATAGCCATGTGGTCACAAAGGGAGCAGTATATCTGTCAACAGGATCAAGTCCTCAATAGACCCCGCAAGCCACTCAATCCTTCAAGACAACCCTTGCACTGGCCTCAACAAAGCCTCAAAACCCCTCAACCTGGCCATCTCAGCCCAATTCATACAGGATATCCTCCTATTTTGTGTAAGGAAGATACTTCCTTCACCTGTCTCAACTGTCCAAACTACCAGGAGAGCAGTGTGTTACAAATGCAGAGGCCAGTTCAGTAGCTGTCCTTCATTGCATACTTATTTGTTTTTTAACTTAAAAGTTCAAAAGCCAGAAATGTGCAGGCTTGTGCAAACATCTACCAGTCTGGTTTGTTTTCAGTAAATGTAAATGTGCAAATGTAAACTCAGTGTCACCTGACTCGACAAGAATATTCACAAGTGTCAGAAGAGTAAGGACGCGACAATAAATAAATAAATAAATAAAATAAAAATGCCCTGGTAAAGAAACTTGTCATTGTGGCTCAGCTCTGAACTCTACATGAGTGTCAAACAGTATGGGTCTTGAGTGATCTCCCAATCCAACTCAAGTGTCAGAACAGAGTAGGTGCCGCCCAGCGTAAAAACCCAAAAGAAGACGAAGGAACCTGAGAGACTCGGTCGACCTGTTGGGGATTAAGAAGGGGTCACAGCGAATCAGCTGGGTCTTCCTCTCCCACAGAGGAGGGAAAACAAATATTAATCACCTCTAGCACTTCACACACAAAGGGCCCCATGACACAAGGGCGGGAGGGCTAGCTGAGAAGACGACACAGGCCTCAACAACTAATGAAAAGCCCCCTTTGGGGCTTTGCCGTGGTGGGGCAGATGCACTCGGGACACCTCAGTGTGTGAAAGTGTATTTGTGGAGGCAAATTGAGTTGTACTCATTCATGCTGGTGATGATTAATGTAGTGATAGTTTTTATTTTAGGAGCACGGTTAAATCTGTGTTTAAAGCCTTCAGCGCACGCAGAAACGGAACAGAGTGATCAAGAAAGACAAGGAAAGTGAGTGTGTTTAACAGCGTAGGTAACCGAAATGTGCCTCTGTTTACTCTGCTCCGACTTGGCAACGCGCTGCAATACGCCCCAAACCACCCCCCCTCCATCCTTCGTCCATGAGGCATCTCACGAGTGGCAGCGACGAACCCCACCTGGCATACTGGTTACGGTGCCATCTGGTTGCGGCCAAGGCTCACCATCGGGCCCACAGTCAGTACCCACAGAGCCAGAGTGGTATTGTTTAATGAGCGCATATGAGCAAACATTTGACTGCCAGGTGGCGTTGCAGCCACGCCATGCCGACCAGGCGGGGTTCTGCCACTGCCGTTCAAAACCGAGGGCATCAAAGGGGGTCCTTGGATTTCTAAAGTAACTAAGCCATAATCCACCCCCTTATTGGTCCCATTCATATTGAAATACATGATCAGAGGAGCTGCAGAGGCCCTAATCTTGCCAATGAGCGGTCCGGCACAGCTGCAGGGATAAAGTCAGAGTATGAGACCGCCAGTATATTAGAAAAACTCAGGCCTTGCTGATTGGATTAGGGGAGACGAGGGAGGGTGGGGGTCTCGGGGGTGAGGAAATGTCATCTTCCAGTCTTATGTGTGGCGTGGTGGTCTCGGTGTTGGCGACCAAGGATCAGGAGGTGGGGCAGACACACTTTGTCCCAGGGTTCGGTGACCCGCAAAAGAGAAATCAGAGGGGGCGAGACAAAGAATGGCCACAGCAAAATGGAAGCACAGGCAAATGCTGAGAGTGTGGAGTCAGGCCTTGATAGCACCTCCCAGCCGCCCAGCGTGAGTTCGCCTGGTATTAAGTTGTAGCATGGCAGTTTTGAAGAGCAAAAGAAAGCGAATGAGAGAAAGAGAGAAAGAGAGAGAGAGAGCGAGGACTAAACCGGGCATTAGCTGTCGACTTAAAGGTTTGTTCTGGTTCCTCTGGTAGGAAGAGCCGCCCCGTTTAAGTGTGATTGAGCGTGGCTTAGATGGGGATCAATGGTTATCCTCTCGACTGTTTTGTTTTGAGGTTTCTTTTCTGTATTTACTGTGAGGAAAAGGAGAAGCCATTTTGTTTCACAAAGCATGAGCCAAATATTTCCATAGTTGTATGCCTGGCAAAGACAACGGTATTTATTCGCTTAAACTGGCAAATACATGTCAAACACAAACTTCAACATTTATTACTGTTGCACACGTGACTCCCCTTCAGTTTTCGGTCTTTAACATTGACGGTAAAGGAATTTCAATTGTGGAATTTGGGGGAGGGCATCTGACCCTGGCCCTATTTTGCTGTCTGCAGTGTTGCATACAGTGATGACTTTGTGAGGACTTGACATATGAATATTTCTATCTATTCATTTGTGGTATGTGCAGCACATTTGCACAGCACTGTACAACCATTGCACAGCTACAATTTATTCCTATTTATAGTTTCTACTTGTGTATATTTATGTATATAATGTCTATACATATATATATACAGTTTTGTGTATTTTGTGTTGTAATAAACTGTAGTAGAAATAGTTGTAATAGTGTATAAGTAGTTGTAATAGTAGTAGAAGTAGTTATTCTGCGTGTCATACGCACAATTGGACTATAATATATAAGAACAATGATTAACACCTCTGTACATTTTCACTGACATATCGTGGAAGTGACAATAAACAGACCTTTTCCTAATGTTACAGGCATTCGACTTCTACCCAAATCTATAAATCAGTTATGAATAATCTACATACAATATATATGAAATCGTCTCAATAAAAGTAAATTATCTTACTCCATTTTCTTTAATAATAGATTAAAAGAGAGTGAAATGATTGTATAGTCTATCTTTCACGTTGGGTTTACACTGCACTTTTTAGACTCCATATCCAAATTCCATGATCTACATAACAGTATTATTATTTCTATTTTTTCATATATAAAATACAAGCTATAGAGCAAACATGCACAAAATGTACAGTACATAGACCAAAAAAGAAAAAACAAAATACTATACACATACAAAAAAATGCACAAGTTTCTGATCTTAAGCAATGTGACTCTATATATTTTTTGTCTTACATGCACTTGGTGATAAGACTGAGTCAACTTAATCCGCTCCTCCTGACTCTGCAGTCAGGAGCAGAGTAAGAAGCTGAATCTATTTAACTTTAGACTGTTAAGATATATTTTATATTGCCTACAGAGTGCAGTTCACATACATTTCCCATTCTGTCAGATGGAGGTTGAGGCTGTCAGAAAGAAAGGAATAAAAATGGCCAAATCCAGGTGCCGAGACTAAACCTAACACCTAAAAAAAGAGATTTCTTTTTGTTGTTGTTCTTGTTTTGTTCAATGCATTTGCAGAAATTATCCAAGCATTCTTACCAATTTAAGTGTGTGCAAAGAAGTTAAGGAGATCCACTGAGAATTTCCAAGAGTACTATTAATATAAAATATGTCTATATCTTATTGCCAGGCCATTTATTTTTTAAAATGGACATATGATTAGTGATGGACATGTGTGCCTTAAGTGTACACACAAATGTGCACAAACACACACAGGTGGTACGTCTCGTCTCAGCCACTCTTTGAGTTTGTAGACAGCAGACTTTCGTGAAATCCCTCTGCAAACTCGACCAGCCCCATGGAAAAACTTCACCACTCCTTATTTTGACTGCAAGCATGGTAGCAGTATTTTTTTCAGTAACATGTTAAGTATAAACTTTAAATCCAGAAAAACAACGTTTTAATCTAACAGATGTACCAGAAATAGCTCTTGATTATGTATCTTTAGGATTCTGATTCAATTTGAATTTGAACTTGCGGGTCAAAGTTTGCACACATTACATTAAATTGGACTCATGGTGAAACGGGGATGCTTGGTGGATGACCACTGATCATGCTCCCAATTTTATTTAAATATAATAATTAAATAAATAAGAATACTATATAAAAATAGGAAATTACCCAATAGAAATTGAGTAGAAATATGCAATAATTAATTTGAAATCAACTGCCATAATAATAATTCTTCACAGTATATTAGTGTCAATTTTCGCCTTTATGTGGAGATATGGATAGTGAACTTCACTGAAATAATATTAACATGATAATTGTTCACTTATGTGTGTGCTGTTTTTTGTATTCTACCACATTGTATCATACATTATGTATACAGTATACGTATAAATATGTGTCATCGTGCATGAAAGGATGTAATTAGTGTATGTAAAATGTTAGTTCAGCAACAACAACAACAACAAAATAAGCAATAATTAAAAAAGTAATACATAAAAACACTCAGTGTGCTGTAAGGGCCACTTCATCCTAAAACAAATGCCAGCTTTGGTCTCTATGGGCTAAGTGTGCTAGCTTAACAATACCATTGTTCCTCAGAGGGATGTACAGTTGGTTAAGTGCCCTGAGAGAGAGAGTGGAGCAGTTGCCAAACAAATACTAAAATGTCCAGAGCGACAACGGTTGGTCCAGTGCCAGAGCTCATTATCCACCGTGCATATCATTACGTTAGCAATTTGCAAACATTTACAGGTATTATGTTACTTGTGCACGATATAGAAATACACACAAAGACCTCCGATTTGCTCAATAAATGTCAAAGCAGTAATTTGTGAAGTTGTTGGTTTAAAACTCTCAAAAATTGACTAAAACTGTCCACTGAATTTTAAGAAATAACAAAAGTAATGCTGTGTAAAGGAATGCAGTTTGACGCTGAACTCACCACTACCTGTAAACTGGACTGGTAAGACAAAGGCTATATTACAAATAGCTCGTAATGGACACTATCTCTGTAACATTAATAACAGTGTTAATAAGTTGTGCCTGTGTTGATACATGGTTAAGGCAAATTATAATAGCCGCACATGACTAGCTTTAGCTTGTTATCTCGCTATCTAACATCTTAAAGCTGTAGCAAACAAACCAGGTGTACTGACCTTGTCTGGTGGTAATATGCTGTGGCTATTGTCTTCTATGATGTGATTGCTGTCTTCCGAGCAAAGCAGGCTATAGCCTAATCTATAGTTTTATTTTCATCGGCTGTTATGGTTTTAGCAGGCTGGTTGAATTCTTTGGTATATACCTGACTTCTCCTTAGTTAGTAGCAGGTGATTTACTGCTAAAACAACATACAAAGAACAAGACGGTTTTTAAATGATGCCCCATTCAGCTGATAGCACCGACTGTATATAAAGATGGATGCACCCTCCACGATGTAGCCCATGGCTTTTGTGATGATTTGTTTTGAAGCTCAATGTGGGTGGTAAATGCTACCGCCATCTTGGCAGTGTCTGATTCCACCTAACATCTGGCTGACTCTAAAACTGGTAAAGAGGTGGAGCATGAATGGTGACAAACAATCTGTAATGACACCCCACTGTCACTTAAAGCAGCCGTGCCATTATTTGTGCATAACATCAAGCTGTGGTACAATATAAATTAGCGTGTTACGCTACAAATTCAAAAGTAGAAATTCAAAGTAGAAATGTACAAGTTCATATATCATTAACCTATTAAATATTCTAGCATAGAAAATCAGGTTATGTCTCAGTTATATTTTATTTTTTAAAATATAGATGCAACCTACCACTGATCTACTTATTTGATGGATGCTTGTTAACTGCGTAGGCCTCTCTTGGCATGGCTTTGACTGGTGACAGAGCACCTCAGAATCACACAATTCAAATTGCTAAGAGTGTAAAGACGGCAGCCATTAGTATTTTCCTCAGTTGACTCAATTAAAGCCACATCTATTTCTCAGCATTGCAGGGGTTTTGGTAGGTGCCCTCCCTCTGCTGCTCAGCACGTGCCAATATGCCAGACTGCAAATCTGTGGCCCCAGTGTTCCCTGGGAGTTGGCTGACAGTTTGTGTCAGCTGCGTCTTTTACCTGTCGTCGAGGAGCATCTGCTATCCCTCTCCCTCTCTCTCTCTGTGAGCAGGTTTTCTTTTTCTCGTATCAGAGGACTCCTCGCTGGGCGACATGCCTCAGTAATGCTGAGGAGCGCCACAGCTATTTATCTCCATCCCTGCACCTTTTGGAATTGGCAACATCTCGTTTCACTAGTGGTTCTTCAATCAACAGCTGAGTGCCTGGCTATCTGGCAGTAACCATGGGAGTTGTATATTCTTACAGGCTTAAATGGCAGTGAGTGAGTGAGCGAGTGAGTGAGTTGTGAATTTGTCAGTGTACCGCCATGTTTAGTCAGCAGTAAGGCTTTCAGAGGTACAAATTGCAAAAGGAATGCAATACATAGAAAGGAGTTGCATGGAGTAATGATTTGTTGTATAAACTAAATTGTCTGTTATTTCACAATGGACAGAGTAGACTTACGGTGTAAAAAGTGTGATACAATCCTGAAAACCAAAATCACCCCCACTTTAAAATGTTTGATTAGCAAACAAAACCACAACAAAAATGTATTTCTTGCCAATTCTGTAGTGCTGCAACAATTCAATGTTGAAATATATAATTTTACATTACTAATCTATGGACTACACTCTGGCTTAGTCATTAATAATCTCTGAACTATAACTGAATTGTTGCTCAAGAGTTACAACACTTCAAACTGAAAATGCATTAAATCAGAAATGAGCTAATAGCTGCCCTTGTTGACCTAGGTATCCAGCTACCTCACACTGCAAAGCCCACCCATTTTCACCATCTGATCTTAACATTATGACTACCTGCCTAATATTGTGTAGGTCTCTCTTGTGCCTCCAAAACAGTTGTGACTTGTCAGAGAATGGACATGGGTCTTCTGAAGGTGTCAGTGGTGCCAGGCAACAATGTGTTAGTGGGGGCCTTTAGGTCTTATGGGTTGAGGGGAGGGGCCCCTGTGAATCATCCCACAGATACTTGATCAGTTTGGGAATCTAGTGAATTTGGAGGCCAGGTCAACACCTTGTGCTGTTCTTCATGTTTTTTGAGTTGTTCCTAAAGTGTTTTTGTGTGTGTGTGTGTGTCTGTGTCAGGCTGCATCCTGCTGGGGATGGCTGCTGCCTTCAAGGAGTGTCATTTCTATGGGGTGAGGGTGGTCTGGTCTAGGTGGGGTAAGTAACATCCACATGAATGCTAGGTCCAAAAGTTTCCCAGCAGAACATTGTATTGTCACAAGATGGTCAATGTTGTTCACTTCTCCTGTCAGTGGTCATAATGTTGTGCCTGATGTACACTGCATCAATAAATTACCTGAAACATACAGACTGGTGAATGACTAAGACTTTAAATCGTTTGGTTTTGTTGCCACAGCTTTAGATTAATGAGAAATTAAACTGTCTGTATTCAGTGTTGACTCAGAAGTCAACTTCATATGACAAGGCTCAATTTTAGCTGTAACCCCTCAGATTATCCTAATTATACACAGTAACAGACTCCGTCCTTTGAAAGTTAATCCTCGCTTATTTCTCCATGTAACCACACGTACCGGTGAAAGATCACTGGAAACCCCCTGGAACAGTGAGAACATGCACAGAATCTGCTGTTTCTACAAACAATGTGCACATGTATTTAGGAATGTTGTACTTTCCAAGACATAGATAAACTTCATGTGAATATCTCCATTTATTTACTGCCTCCATTTACATCTGGATTACACAAGAGCGTTAAAGATGACTTTAGGAGGTATTATTGATATACTGAGAATTCAGATCAAGCTAAGAAAATAAAGATTTGTGTATATTTTATTTATCCAAGATCTATTTATGTTCGTCACCTTATTGTTGGCCTTCTCAGAAATTTCAACTCAATGCTCCTTTCATTCTGATTGCAGCCTTCTGTGTAAATGAAAATAACTATAAGATAATTTGTAAAGGTTTACCTGAAATAAACTTAAAACATGTTCTTTAAAATGTGTCTGCAGTTTCACTGTGAGCGTGAGATGCATCTTAAAAAAAATTCCTTAAATTGCTCCTTGAATATCTACCGCATCTGTTAGACTGTGTTACAGATGAACACAAAGTGTTTTAGAGTATACCGTCACATCTGCTGTAAAGTCACGCGACATCTGACGTACGAATCACACGGTGAGAGAATGAGTCTTGTACTGGAGATCAAAGATTTATCGTGTTCTCCTTGCACCCATGCCTTGATGTCATAAAATTTTACGATGTGTTTTCACCAGTACTTTTTAAGCACATCTTCTCCTGACAGCAGAGACACAATTCACTCATTGTCATAACAACTATGTTCTAAAGCCTGATATGAACCTGCTTCGCACGGGCCAGAGTTGCTCTTCAGCTGTGTTGTGTTCTTGGACAAAATGTTTGGCTAAATGTTTCTGCAGGTCAGGAGGAATGCAGGAAAAGAATAGTGTTAAAGTTACAGTATACGCAGATCATGCATTTCATTATGACCACCTTCCTAATATTGTGTAAGTCTCCCTTGTGCCTCCAAAACAGTTGTGACTCATCAGAGAATTCTGAGAGTGTCCTGTGGTGTCTGGCAACAGAATGCTGTTAGTGGGGGCCTTTGGGTCCTATGGGTTGAGGGGAGGGGCCTCTGTGGATCATCCCACAGATACTTGATCAGTTTGGGATCTAGTGAATTTGGAGGATGTGCGTGTCTGTGTCAGGCTGCATTCTACTGGGGATGGCTGCTGCCATCAAGGAGTGTCACTGCTATGGGGTGGGGGTGCCTGGTCTGGTCTAGGTGAGTGGTACATGTCTAAGTAACATCCACATGAATGCCAGGTCCAAACGTTTCCCAGCAGAACACAAGATGGTCAATGTTATTTACTTCTCCTGTCAGTGGTTTTAATGTTGTGGCTGATCAGTGTATATATTCTAGTGTTACTGACTTTTTGCATGATAAATATAGAATGTTGGTTATTGTGTTCATTGCCAGTGAAAGTTACATTATAGCCACATCAGATTAAGTCAGTTAGTTTTCTAAGTAAGAAAATTCTGTTTGATTAACTGTTGCAATATAGATCATTGACTAAACCAACTTTTTGGAACTGAAAACAAAACCTTATATTTAAAAATATTTAATAAATCCACTGTTTTTATGTAGCAAATACATTTCCCAGACTTACCTTCTGGTTTGTATTTAGTGAATGTGTGCAGAAGTAGAGTGGCGCCCATAACTATGTTCAGAGGGACTACAAAAACTTTGTTCTACTTGAAGACATTACACAGCAGAGGTCATGACCCTCCATTAAAGAGATGAAAATCCCTACAGAGTTTCCATGGCTTACATGGAGAGCTTTATGGCTGTACAATATCGTTTAAATGCTGCTTCAGAGGCATTGTAACACTTGTGAAGAAATGACTTAAGTCACTTTTTGGCTTGAACATGGTCCAATTGAAAACAAAAATTCTTTTAGAACCACATTCAATATAAAAATATTCATCTAACCTTAAATATAATACAGTAATCAGCACTGACATTACATTCTGACAATAACCTTACTATCTTTGGTCAGAAGCATAGATACACAAATGCATGCAATATTCAGTTTTCAAAAATGTTACACAATAAATAGTTTTGGCAGTGGGGCTGTATTAATGAAGCTTAGATGTTTTGGTTCCCAGTTCAAACTAACTGATATTCATTTGGAGATCTGTGAGGGTTCAAACTTGTCCTCTGAGTTATGCGATTGGAGGACACTAAATCCTCGTTCTGTTAATTAAGGCTCAAAGAAATATTGTGGATGAGACATAAAAAATAATAAAAATTGGCAAAAGGCATCCGTGAAGGATGCTCATGGGAAATTATTGTTTTTAAGTTAATAAGATGTTTTACTCTTAGCAGAGTGAAGGGGGATTTTAGGGATTCAAATCAAAACAAACCAATCCAAATGAACTAAAGTGCGAGGGAAGAATCTTTGAATCAGAAATCAGTTTTACACAGGGCATGAACAAAACAGAGCCCAGATGTAGTCCGTTGAAATTCTGCTTCAGCACAAGCTAACACAAACACACACACACACACACACAATCTCAACACAGCTCATGAAAGATAGAACATTATGGAGGAGCCCAGTTTCTTCAAGCTAATCAAGATAAATAGCTTCTACTGTAGCAAACTGAACTGGCTCCTTTTAACGCTTCTCTAATTTGTTATCTCAGCAGAGTCGAGCCATTAAAACAAATTGTGAACATGAAGGTTTGGATCACAGTTAAAAGCTTGAATGCAGTCACGCGATTAATGCAGTACGGTCGACAGATAAGAGACAGACTAATGACTGTGAAAGGCTGCCAGTTTTATAGCACCTTGACAGCCCACATTAACTGGGTGGTTTTCTAGCCTAAACCCTTAAACACAATTCATTTCTACAGTTAGATTAAAAAGACACACACAAATGTTGCAGAAATGACTTAAATAAAATCAAGAAACTTACTGTAGATTGTAGAATTTAGTACATAAACATATGTAAAATGTGTCGAATTACATGAAGCAGAAAATTAGCACTGATGTCAAAGCAATAATATTCATTGTACAATGATGTAAAGGGACCTGTTTTTACTGTCATATAAATTTATTTAATAACGCATTGTCCAGTCAAGTCATATTTGCATATTTCAATGTAAGACAGAAAGACTTGTTAAAAATGTGTGGTTTAACTGCTTTTCATGATGATGGACAAAACTATAAGTGTAAAATGTCCTAAATATATATGACAGAACATCTGCCATACATAATAAAGCTTCAGAATATTTTATACCAAAGTGTGATTGTGTGATTTATCCATCATGAACATACAGATAAATAATGTATTGATGTGGAAAGGTGCACATAAACTTTCAAGGTGATTGGTTAATCTGTAACATATATTAACATGTGCTTCTGAATTCCCTCATATTAACTCAACCTTTAAATATGCTTCTTCGTATAATCTATCTCAGTCAGCAGCCGCACCATTCAGGTTTGTATTTCTGGGTTCTCTGGAAGAAAATGCAATAACAAGATTTTGTGCAGCATTGCTCCCTCTAGTGGAAGAACGCCTCCACTGCATTTCCAAGAAAACGCAACACAAGATAAAACAGAACTAGTTGTTTCTTTATATCCTTCCTTGACTGCTCTGTATAAAGAAAAGACAAAAATGAACTATTATTATTAACCTTTTCTTCATTTAATTCTCCATCCATTGACCACATTTCAAAGAGCTATGATGTAGCTGATCATTAAGCAACATTTTCCGGTTCAAACTCTCCTTGAAACGGCCCAATTAGTGTATAGAGCATGCTGATCCCTCTGCCAGCCGTTAAACCCGCTTTCTTAATGAGCCGAGAGATGGGGCCTTCTCTGTGTGCCTTCCAGGTGGGACACACGCAGGTCATAAAATCAATCGGTTTCCCACCTCTCCATGTGTAGAGTCATAGTCATGCCGCTTACAATTTAATAATGATATATTTGCAAACTAAGAAAAAAACTTAGACAAGAATTTCTTAAATAATTTCTGCTAAGCTAAATTCCCTAAAATGAATAGAATGTGGTGACTGTGTGTGTTCCAAGGGCCCCTGCAGTACGCTAACTTGTCAGGGCAGGACAGAGCTCTTGGGTGGGTAAATCTGCCTCCAGTACCCTGGGGATGAGGGATTACCCTGGGCCCATTTGGCTGTTTCCAAACAGGTGAGGAGCCAGGTTAGACAAGACAGACTTTGTCGGGGTGTCCAGGGCTTATAGGATATTACTTTAAAAGCAACTTGGTGGGTGTTCCCCGGTGCTCTCTCACTGCCTTTTCTTAGTTGTTTGTTTGTCAGTCATTAGCGATGGAGTATTTTGTGTGGGTAGTGGTTCTTAATCCGAGTGGTAGTGATTATAGGGGCAGTCAATAGAAGCTAATTGTGTGAACTGCAGAGTTAATAACGCAAACACAATCAGTCAGCTTTAAATGGTGAAACAATCCCGTGTTGCTTTGCAGGATTTTCATTGTTTACGTCTAATGAATTGAAACACAAGCATCTGATAACACATAATATTTTTTGGTACTGATTCCATCACTTTTGACCAGTGTGGGTGATCGAAGTCCTCAAATGGAATTGTTCCTGGACCCACTTGTCAAGCGTACACCCAATCTAGGCCAGGTACTTTGTGTGCCTTAATAAACTCCTAATAACTGGGAAGCATTGTTTATTTTCTGTTTCTCTGGCCCTGGGGCCACACAAATTTAAACCCTCTGGCACTGCGGCTTTGCCTCAAAGCCTCACATATCCGCTAAATACCGCCAGAGATCAGAGACTTTTCCTCGACCGTCCCTTTCATTAATGTTTGGGTTGACCTGGCTCAGCCTCTCTAGCACTAGTTTCATTCACTAATGGCGGATCGGCTTCTCAATTAAACGCCATTTGTAGTGGAGTTCTATCCTTCATAACGACCGTCATTGAATGTCTCATGCTTTCACTCCTAGCTATTTGCATGTAATTCAGGATTTGTACCTTGTTTTGCTGATACTTTTACCAGCCTGGTTAAGAGCAGCAATTTGGTGCTGAAAAATACAAGGAGTATGAATATCTCTAAAATATCAATGTAAAGCTAGAGCTCTGTCAAAATAGAGAATACATAAGCACTTGAATAATAGACAAAGAATAATATTGATTAACAAGCTAAATTCAAATAAACATGGCAGTCTGGTCTTTTTTGTTGTGCTAACTCTTTAAAAAGTTCTCCGTGTTTGCAGTGGCAAACAAATGCTTTAAAAAAGATTTGATAGTATTAGCTCTGAGTATTTATAATGTGGATTTGGGTTCTTGTGGATAATCACATCACCACCTAGTGGAGCTTGTCATTTTAACAGCGGCAGCATTTCTGCTCTTAGTGAAGGGCAGTCTACAGTATGACTGGAAAAAATATATAAAAATCCTGCCATGTATGTCACCTTCTAAGGTATTTTTATGCTGGACATCTCAATGAGCATCAAAACATCCCTACTCAATTATCACCAACTGTCACTGATATTCATATCAAGGCCAGATTTCCCCTGTTTGCTCAGGGAACATCCCATTCAAGCAAATGTGTTTGCTCACACTCTCAAGACATGTGAGCTGAGGAATGAAATATCAAACAGGACAACTGTTTAATGGGATGCACGCATGCACACACGGCCACATGTGCACACACACACACACACCCACACACAAATATGAATGCAAGTGAATCTGTGAAGCTACACTGCATGACTTAGACTTCATACCTAAATGATAATTAGTCCTCTGTCATTCCTGCTGAATGACTGTGTAGGTTTTGCATTAATAATTTGTGAAGGAGAGAGTGACAAAGGGAGTGGGAGATGTGTCCTGTTGTGTTCTGGGATAGGGGACGGCTAGATTACCCATGTGCCAGGGGAATCTAATGCAATTACGAGTGTTTGCTTACACCATGTGTCCTCTTCCGTCTGCGCAGTGGCTTCGGGACTGCACCCGCCGCCATCCTCCCATTCAGCTCTCTTGTTTGTTTTCAGTATTTACACCACCACCACCACCACCACCACTAGTCCCCCTTCTCATTTGCCCCTGCTTTGAATATCACTAATTAAAGTAAACCAATAAGGTTGGGGGAGGGCAGAAAATAAGATGTGTTTGAAGACCAGATTGAACTCTACCGGCAACTCAGAAGTCAAAAGAGACATTGTGGGGGTTGTTGTCTCTCTCTATGTGTGTATGTGTGTGTGTGTGTTTCTGGCAAAATATACATTATTTATAATGCAAGAAAGGAGGCCACATAGGGAGACAGGAGGTTTGTTTAAGAGATTAGCGATGGCCTGCTTATTAGCTTTAGCTCTCATTCCCAGTCATTTGCCTATTCTCCCATGCCATGCACAAAGAAGTAGCCAGATGATTGATTAAAATCCATTCATTTAGTTTTAGTCTAACTTTAGTCTGCACATCAGTGTATCTATAGATAGATAGATAGATAGATAGATAGATAGATAGAAGTTCAAACATCAATATGTAATTATTTTTGGATTGAAATGTTGCCCTTTGCACTAAGCAGGGCATCCCAGGTTTGACTTTCTTATTTTCGCGATACCCAGGGACATGGATGACATTTAATTTCTGTGTACTTAGTGCCAAGGATGATATTAAGTTAATCTGCCCATGCTCCTGTTTGCTCTTCGGGATTTGGGAAGTATAGGCAAACACGAATCACACAGAGCGACTCCGGCTAAGACGAGGGGCGACAGGGAGACTTCTGCTAAAGCGACGGAGCTGAGGTGGTGGCAGCGAACTGTTGGCTCTCTCAGTGTGAGGCTGCAAGAATAACGTCCACGTCCAAACCTCCCCGGTTAGGATTACATATTTGATGTTTGATCCGTTGCTAAAGTTTAAATCTGTGTGTTTTGCTGGCAGAGGAGTTGACCTTGCAATGTGAACCTTCTTAAAAACTAACTTCCCCAAAGGCACTCAGGATTTCTGCTAACACGAGAAGAGCTCAGCGGGAAGGGGTCACATTGGTAAGGAATAAACACTTGGATCACAAAAGGAGACAAAGCTGCAGGTGGAGGATACATTCACCACAGCAGCATTATAAAGTCCCAACCTGCATTTTCATTTAGTTAGTAATGATATATATAACATAATATATAATGAAATTTAATTTGAATATGTTGATAGTTGTAATCCTGCAAAAATCCTGCAATAACTACTGTACTAAAATCAGAATTATGACCAAGTCCCTATTGACAGTGACTTTGTACAGTCACCTCACTCAGCATTTAGCCTGATTTGTGAACTGAAATGCACCTTGTACGTGCCCACACTTGCCACTTCATTAGGTACACTACTGAAAGAAATGTGTTTTCAAATGTGATTAAATTACCGACAGAAGCTGAACATTATAGCAGTCATGAAGGGAGATTTAGTGCAGGACTGTTATAGAGTAGATATAGTGGTTTCACTAGTATACCTAACGGGTATCGTATCAGGTGTCGTGAGTGTATATTACACAAAAACTTTTATTTATAATTAAATGCAGCATCACTGGTATCCAGCAGGCCTGAAAGCTTTGCAGCACCTACTACTCCTGCATGGATGTTCACCTGTTCCATACTTGCTGCTGTTGAGTCCGACAGACACTATACAGCTTACTAGTTTTTATATAGCAAGGAGTAGTTTGCACGCAGTGGAAACAGCAGTTCCACTACCAAAACTGCTGGAGATCCTGTAGCTACTTTTATCACTGAACAAAGCCTTCGTCGGGCCTTGCCAAGAGGGCGACGGGTCGACTGAACTCGGTGAGTGAGTGACTACATTTCATTTTGTGGCAGTTATTGATTTAAAGTTAGCACTAGCTCCTAGGACTGTTCGAACGGTGAAAAACGTTTTCATTAGCTAAGCTAACATGCTAATGTTAGACACATTTTGGCTACAGACAGGTGGCAAAAGTATTCACATTCTGTACTTAAGTAAAAGTACAGATACTTGTGTAAAAAAATACTCTGGTAAAAGTAAAAGTACTGATTCAACTCCTTTACTCAAGTAAAAGTAAGAACAGGCTCTGAAATGTAAAAGTAAAAAGTAAAAATGATTTTGACATTAATTAAACAATTCATCCGTTGATAATTATGCAAAATGATAAAGTTCAGATGTCCTGCATGAGCATCTGGATAATTTTTAATAATACACTGAGGGTTATTGGGTTGTTGTTTTTAAACCGCTAGCTAGCTATAATAAAAACAATGTGTTCCCCTAGCATTGCTAACGTTGTAAACTAGCTTCCAAAAAATCCTCAAAAAGCTAATGATAGCAACAGAAACCACACCATACCTGAATTTTTTTTTTTTTTTCAGATTAGACCAGTACTTCTCAAATTGTGGGGTCAGGTGGACTTTCAGTATTACTGTCTTTATTGATGCTTGAACGATAAACAAGCCTCCAGTCACTAGGTGGCAGCAGAGCTCAAACTAATCAACAGGCTGCCTGTTCACCCAGTAGAAGAAGAACACAGGAAGCGCATCATCGACTTTCCTTCCGATGTCTACTCATGTCAGGTCCGATCATGTCACGTCTTTTACGTCTTGTCATTCGTGGATGTTAAAAAAGTAACGAGCCTGTTTTTCCAATGTAAGGAGTAGAAAGTACAGACATTTGTGTACAGATGTAGGGAGTGAAAGTAAAAAGTCGTCAGAAAAAGAAATATTCAAGTACAGATACCTGAAAAATCTACTTAAGTACAGTATTTGTACTTCGTTACTTCCCACCTCTGTATAACATAGGCCCTTTTTAGATACGACAGAGCGACGTAATAACGTATTTTACGACCGTACAAGAATGCAACATTTGCTCTCTGGTTGCCTGGCAACTAGTCTGCATTTTTTTGTTGTCAGACTAATTTTTAAATAATGCTGGCTCAATCAGTGTACCTCATTTAACTAGGGTGTCGAGTTAATCGTATAGTCCGTAGTAGTTTTGTTTGAGGTTACTGAAGATGTCTAAGGTTATTTACCCACCAGAAAGCGTCTACAGTCTTATTCCAAATGAAGAGGTTCAAATTCAAAAAGCGCCACGGTAAATTATTCTGCGTTTTCTTAGCTAGCTAGATAGTTTTAGTTAGCTTAAGAGATCAGCTGGCCAAGTCAACAAAAGACGATCTCTTTTGGGTTTAACTAAAGTACTTCTAGCCTTACTTCTATGTAACCTTAAAGCAATTAGTCAAGAAATTATTATTAGTAACTTTGTGATTTATTGGAATATTTTAAAAAATACTGCAAGTTAGAGCTAACTAATAAGTAGAAGTTTTACTGTGACTGACTGATATCATTTTAATTCACTATGAAAGTAAAAATTAAGTAATAACTTCTCCTTTCTGTTTAACTTTATAAGATAAGATAAGATAAGAAAAACCTTTATTCGTCCCACAATGGGGAAATTGCAGTTTGCAACAGCATGCAGAAATGATATAATGATAGATATATAATAATAGATATATTGCACATATTAGGAGTGCTCGTTGTGGAGCCTAACAGCAGCAGGAAGGAAAGACCTTCTGTATCTTTCCTTCACACATCGAGGGTGAAGCAGTCTGTCACTGAAGCTGCTCCTCAGTCCTGTCAGGTCACCGTGCAGGGGGTGGGACTCATTGTCCAGCATGGAGGACAGTTTGGCCAGAACTCTCCTGTCACCTAGCCTGGTCGTCACCATCCTACGTTTCTGCCCGAAATTTGATTTCGGTGGTGACGACCAGGCTACCTGTCACCCACCTCCCACACTGAGTCCAAGGGGCCCATCTGAGGAGATGTTTAAATGGTGTGATTGTTTGGTTTTTCTCAAGGTATGTGTCCAAGTTCAGGCCAGCTGTTGTCCTTGAGAACAAGTCAAGCAAAGATGTGATGAGAACGATGGGGCCAGCAAAAGAAGAGGTGCCATCTCCAGATAAATACCTCAAGAAGCATTCGAAAGAGCCCTGGCAGTGAGTTCTTATATTAGACTGTTTTATCTGCGTGTGGCTTTTTGTTTGAGTGGTGAGTTTCTTACCTTTATATTTCCGTCTTCTTTCAGAAACACAGCACTCGAGAGACACCCGTTGCACTGTGAGGAAACCACCAGTTCCTGCAAGGACTGACAACCCACCAATGAGGATTCACACCAAGAGGGACTTTGTAAAGACGGCTGTAGCAGTGCCGATGAAGCCACAGCCTACAAGTGTGGACTCAAGCAGCTCCTTGAAAACTCAGGACTTGTCCCCAAGTACATAATGAAAAAGGTATTTCCTATAGTACTGCTCGAAATATTTTTTCTAACAGCCTCGAGTGCTAAAAAAGTCATACATATGAAAACATAGAATACGTTCATGTTTACATTTAATGATAAAATTATATATTTTGGTGCCTGATTCCTTTTCCGACCTGCAGGATTATGGTGAAGTACCTGAGTACCTGCGGCAGCGCATCAAAGAAGAACGGAGGGCTCAGGACGAGTTCAACAACTTTGTTAAAGAACAGCAGGAGCAGGGAGCCATGAAACGCCTGTCGGATGAGGAGCGACAGGCCATCCTGGAGGTACTCAAAAACATGGCTGCACAATGGCAGCTCTTTCCCTAAAAACAGCAGCAGGGGATTGTACAGACATCTGACCGACTGGCAGAGGACAGGACATGAATTTGATGATTTCATGTATTTAACATTTTTAGGGAAAACACTTCTTTACATAGTTTCTGGTCAGTATTTATACTAGTTTAAAAAGAGGCTTTTATAGTACTAATATAAATATTTCTGACCCACGCTGGAGAATTAGCTCTTTAGCACTCCTCTACTGTCGACAACACCTCTGACTAATGTCTGTATACTATACAACAGCCTTGATTCCTGACAGTTAAATTATCGCCCTGCCTGTCTTGTGACATTGATCGGTTTCCTTTCTTGAATCCAGGGCCTGAAGAGGAACTGGGATGAGCTGCATCGTGAGTACCAGGGCCTCTCTCTCTTCATCGACACACTGTCAAAGAAAGCCCACAAGGAGCACCTTGAAGAAGCAATGAAGCAGCTGGAGAAGGACATCAACATTTTTGAGAGATTCAAAAACATCTACATACCCAATAATTAGGACATTAGTGTCTCGGAATGAAAAGCACTTTCCGCTTTATTCAACAGGCCATGCTTAACCTGGGCAGAGGTGAGCTGAAACCCAAAATTCAGTCTTTGAAGAATCAGCTATCTGTTTAAAACAGATATACTTATACCACTGCTCTGGATATGAGTGCTTGGTTATTTGTAATGCTGCACTTTTAAAATACCATGTTTACTGTTGGCACTGTTTGACATGCAAGTTTTCATGAGTGATCGGTGAGAGTGTCTGCAATAATGTTCTCATAGTACAAGTACTGACATTGTGGTTAAAAATGTCAGATGCAAGATTTTTGGGCCCCAAGTTTAATAAAACTTTGAAAGAATGTACTTCTGTGTAGTGCTTTTTATTTTCTTAATTTAAAATGTGTAGTAAGCAGAATAAATAGGCAAAGCAATTTTTAAGGTAAATCAACTTGGAGGTTAGTGTATTCAGCTTTAACTTTTGAGTGGGATAAATGGGCAAAGCAATTGATATTACTAATGATTCTGAGTAAAACAAACCTGGTATTAAGTGTATTGAACTCAAAATAACAATGTCACCATCCACTCAATTTTTAAGTTAAAGTTTCACACATCACACATTACTTTTAGGGCAACCGTTTCCTAAAATGTTTTAAGTAAACTCACCTTATCCAGGTTTACAGTGTAGTATCAGCAATGATCACAATGCAATTGGTTCCTTACAGGGAGGCATACAGTCGTATGGCCCGGGGGACAAGCGACCTCCTCAATGAGCTTGTCTTTCTGACTATGGTGTTGTGTATAGGGTGGTGAACATTGTTCATGATGGACTGATTTTGTTCAAGGTCCTTGCATCTGCCACTGATGTCAGGGACTCCAGTCTAATTGCGACCCCTCACATACTGCAATTGTGATTTAATATGCGATTTTTTATTTATTTTTTATTTTATCCTCTTTTCTTCCCAACAAAACATAATGAATGATTTAAATATGAACAACACAATATTAGATACATTTAGTGTAAAATGTTCTTTCCCATACGCTGGGCCTATTTGTTAGAATTAAATTAAAAGATGTATGACTTGAAATAAATGACATTTTTATTTAACTGCTCATTACAGAAACAAAGGCATGCACTGTGCAAAATTTACAGTCTTAAAAATAATTTTGGTCACCATGCATCATATCTTTGGCTATGAACTTGGTTCATGCCCGAGTGATTTCTCCGTGCCGTTTTGAATTACGTTCATATGGAGTGACACTTTCAAACATTTCATTCAGTGATCCCTGTCTTGAGGTATTTGGCTTGTCTGGCGCACTGGTGCTCAGCATTTTGGCCATACAACTGTCATACATTGATTTGTGGTATTTTTTTAAGTGCTGGAACAAGTTTGTAGTGTTACCCCGTGAAGTAGCAACGGGAGCACGGCATGCTCTGCACAACAACTGACGCTGCGCAGCATCTTCTTTTTTGAAACCAAAATAGTTCCACACCACCGACGTGCTGTTCCTCTTCGAGACTAAAGTCTGAGCTGTGTCAGTTTCTGACTGTTCCGTCGAGCCAGAGGCCATTGCGCAACAGGTTAAAGGGCAGCATGAATGTTGATGCAGCCGAGTTCTCCACTCTTTCGCTCGCGTCACGTGACCACCTTGTAATCGCGCAAGTTTTATCATATCGCGATATTATCGCAAATGCAATTAATCGTTCAGCCCTACAGCACACCACAGCTTCAGCAGCAGAAGAGGGCACTGGCAACGATAATCTGATAGAACATGTCCAGCAGCTTCCAGCAGATGTTTGCTCCTGAGGAATAAGAGAAGACCTTTTTCGTGTACTGAGTCTATGTTAGCCAACCAGTCCAGTTTGTGATCCAGATGTAGACCCAGATACTGATAAGTCTGACCCACCTCTACACACTCCCCGTTTATGTTTATGAGCTCCAGGTAGGGTCTGGTCCTCCACTGCCATCTCTTCGGAAGGTGGTTCACTCTGCAACACGAGTTGTTCACCAGATTCTTGTACACCTGCTCTTGTCCATCCCTGATACATCCCACAATTGCAGTGATCTGAGAACTTCTGCATATGGCATGACTCTGTGCTGTGCTTGAAGTCAGACTTAACCAAGATGACTCTCGGTGGCAGATCCTCATGTGTGCTGTTGAATGAAGTCATACATTAATCACTTGCAGTAGAGGCAGCTATCTAATCTAATCTAGGTGTGGATTTAACACACAAATACACACTGAGTTTGTATATTAGTCCTGTTTAGGGCTCAGGTTGTCTCCTCTGGTGGAGCCGTAAGTTTCTCTATAAGAAAGACTTTTACCTCAAGTTAGGGTCCTCATTAGGCACATCTTGCAAGTGGATCCTGTTCTCGGGGCCTGCAGGCCGAACCAAGATGACACCTGGTGGCAGTGCATCACTTACCCTGTTGAAAACACACAATTAATTACTTGCAAGCAGCCGTCTCTTGATGACCCTGATGAAGGATGAATTTACACTTACTTGTCTTCAGTTTGAGTCCCTACATCAATCCTTTTTTGGCTAATGGTTGCTTCAGGTTCATTGCTACGAAAAATAAAGCTCACATCGTTGAGTTTTTCACCAAAAAGCAGAGTACACAAACATGCAATCAGCCAAATCAGGCATATATCACCCGCTGGGTCCACTGAGGCTGGAGGTGTCGTTTAGGTAGCTTTGGGTAATGAAAGGATGCTTGAGGATACCACTAGGGGTGATCCTGTCCTTCTCATCCCACTGGAGCATCGCCTTCAGCAGCTCGACACACTCCCTCCTCTCATCGGCCTCTCTCGGGTTGTGTCTCTCCAGGCGCACCTGGTTTAGGAAACATTTGGAGAACACAACTGTGGGTCAAGTCCTTCCAAAAGCTTGAATTATACACGATGAATGTACAACCCTTTTCAGCACTTGGGTACAGCTTCATCAAACACTTACCATTTTTGCTTCGTCCAGTGTGCGGAACTTGCAACTTCTGTCGTTTAGTGAATCTAGTGAATTCAGTGATCATAATTGGCCTGGTCCAGGCAGTACTCCTCAGGTGTCTAAATGAAGAGAAAATTCAAAATATTTTAAATACTGAATTAGAAAACCATTATCTCATTAGGTAAAGAAAAGGCAATGATAAAATAGCAGGCAAAAATGTAACAGCTTGTGTATCGTACCTTCAGCCACCACTGATCATCTATTTTCTTATAAAACAAAGGCGTTTTTCCCTTGTTTCCCTTGTAGATGCCCCGGTGGTGGACCCAGGAGATCAGTGATGAGTTTGAGCTGCACACATAGCACATCATCAAGTTAGTCATGAAGCTTTGGTCAGGTCAAATAAATAAAACACTGATTTGACTGATCTTGTCTCATCTCCTAATCACTTTACAGCTACAGGACATTACTTACTACGTTGTATTCAGTGTTCGCTGGAAAGAGTCTAGCACCAATGTCAGCCATTACACAGCCCAGTGACCAGATGTCAATGGCTTCTGAAAATGGCAACCCCAGTATGATTTCTGGTGCTCTGATTGGAAAAAAACAAAAACATAATTAATGAAGTAAGTTACATTTGAAACTTAACAAAAAACTGAACAAGAACAACTACAGAACTCCATCAGTACAAAATATGTAAGTAGCACTGAAGTGAAGTAGCACCTGTATTGAGGTATCTGGAGAGTCTTTCCTGGCATTGCTCGCCACCTGTAAATAGCTAAACCAAAGTCTATAAGTTTAATCCTTAAGGGCTGCCGCATGTGATCCACCATCATGATGTTGTTTAACTTCAGGTCTCCGTGGATCACACCAACACTCGAAAGCTACGGCCATCTGTAAGTAACAAGGGTCACATCAACATTGATACTGATGCTCCATTTATAGGAACTGTTTGTTTAAAGGAACTTTTTTGAAACTTAGAAATAAACAGTACTTCTCCAACCATGCCCAGACCCCTGTGATACCTGTACCCCTGTTTAACATGTTCTGACAATGTGCAATCAAAATGAACAGTGTCTCACCTCCCTCTGTGCATGTATGATCTCTGTAAAAACCTTTACTGTCACAATGTCGTAAGTTTCCTCATTCACACACGCCAGCACTGTCCCGAAGCTGCCTTGTCCCAGGATTTGCACCAACTCGTAGTCCTTTGGGATTGGGAAGGTGCTTTTTGAGTCGCTTTCGAGGGAGTGACTGTGAAGAGCTGGAGTAGTGCATTTTTCTTTTGTCACGGATAGCTGGAAGAGAAACATGGACAAAAGAGAGGACCAAGCCATTTCATTTTATGACTCTACATAAACACATCTGATAAACTATCTACAAGACTACATGTTTTGTATAGGAATATGCACCACTAATGCACAATAATTGTTATTATTCATATATAGACCGGGGATGATTGTAACACAATCACCAAAAGCACCTAAAACTACTTTTTTTTTAGCTACATGTCTGAAACTTTTAGGCAAAGTACCCACATTTGTCTACTACAAATGGCAACAATTTAAATTTCTTAAACTATATCACAGACTTTGTGAGATGATGACAAATACAAAGTGGTCATTTGTTACAACCTACCCCACTGCTGGGGTAGGTTGTAACACATACTGGGGTAAGTTGTAACAGGTAGACAAAATGCACAAAAACTAAGGGTACTACAAGTGATATGCCACAACAACAGTTTTATTGTAAATGAATGACTGCAACAATACAATATATGTGCATGTGCATATTGTGTGCGTTTGTGTGTGCATGTCTGTACGCGCACATTCATATGGGTGTGTGTGTGTGTGTGTGTGTAAGTGTGTGTGTATGTGTGTGTGTGAGTGAGAGCAAATTAAATGTATGTGTTGGTATTTATTTAACGTTTACCTGATTTTAAATATTTTATTCATCATTCTTTATTCATCATTATTATTTATTATTATTATTTATTTATTTTTATTTATTCACAAACATTAAATTGAGTTTGCATGAAAGGTCCTATAGAAATTAAGAGGTCTTGAATCTTGCCTTTTCTACCCTGTTCTCAAGACGCTAATCCATCGTGCTCACCTCACGTGGAGTTAGCCCATAGTATATATCGGCTGCCTGGCTTATATACTGTGACAAAGTCTCCTCCTGCTCCCTGTTGAAGACCTGGTGAGGACTGCAGTATCCTACACGAGGAAGGTCCCTCGATCCCTGGTCTTTCAGTTCTTTATATTTCCGCCAATATCTGTTCAAGGTGACATGGCAGATTCCTTGGGATTTTGCCGCTGCCCTGACAGACTTTCCTTTCCTAACTTCCTCTGCTGCTCTTTTTAAAACATTGGCATCGACTCCACGATTTGTTTTTCTAGGCATTCTGTAGAATTAATAAAATCACAAAAATGTTCTTAGTTGTATATAAGGGGATGGTTGTAACACTTTCAAAACACGTGTTTCAACCTACCCCGCCACTGTCAGCCATTGTTTAGCTAGCTGTATTAGCATGGTGCTTTGAAATTAGCAGGAGGTTGATACACCATTCTTTACTAGAGAAACTACAGTTTGACCTGATATAACTCATACAACATCATCTACAACGGTAGAGGTACTAAACAAAATATTATCTTGTTATTTTTTTTTACTGTCTTACCTCAGAATTCAATTTTCTGTTTTAGCTTCTGGAGAGATCGCAAGACTGACTGGAAAATCTCCACGTGTGATTGTTAAGGAAGCCTGAGGACACTGAAAATGTCACATGACCCCTATCTTATCCCTGATTCGTGGAATTGGTAGTGTTACAACTCTCCCTGTGTTTCAACTATACCCGGTCTCCCCTACATAAGAAAAATGAGATTGTAATATTTTCTTCTCTGCTTGGGCATTGGAGGCTATCTGGAGCTTCAAAATGTTTGCTGCCTAATACAGAACAGTAGAGCTACTTACTTCGCTAAAAGTGAGGTTGTTTCAGATTGAGTTGAACTGGTTTGAAGATGAATGTCGTCGATTCGTTGCTGTCCTCGATACTTTTGATTGTACAAAAGCCCCTTTTGAAGATGCATTTAACATTTGTAATAAACCTTTAGTTGTACAAAAGCACTTAAAAACTGTTCATGTTCTGTTCATGTTAAATAGTTGTGCAGTGGGTGTGCCTGTGTGTCAGAATAATGAAAATCAATTACCGGGCCTTGACATCTTTGAAACGTGGATAGACAGACAGTACGTTGCTTGACTGCTGTGCGTCGAGGACCATGTTGCGGTGGAAGTCAAATGTCAGCTTCATCTTCTTCTTGATTGTGTCCTCATCAGCTATATGTTTAATCAGTGTGATGGATCTTCACTGAGGACAGTCTGTAGTCTAGGACAAACTGGGGCTCTCGTCTGGCAGCTGGTCCTCCAAGTCCATCCAAGATGCTACGCAATATCAAAAAAACACCATATTTTGACAACCATGTAAACATACAGGCAAAGAAAAAAAACAACAACAAAAAAAAACAATGTTTAGCGTTACCTCCATATGATGCTTGTCTGTCTCTAGCAGTGGATCTCTGAATACTTTTAATCCTCCAGGCCGCTCTCTGCATCATAATAATGCTCCTTGGAGCGTGAAAGGATAACAAAAACAGACACTCCATTCATGAGATTCTTTTAAAGTTAAGTGATTTTGGACACAACAAAATAGGAGGGACATTTCGAATATGAATCCACCACTCCTCCCTCTCTGCTCTCTCGTCCTTCCTGTAGCCCACTCTAACACATTTTTGAAAAAGACTGTGGGGTGAAAACAACGCCATCTCAGCCATAGTTCCACATCTGCAGCTTAAAAAGACTCATGTATGCAGAGCAATTATGTCCATTTTATTGTGCGAATAGTATTTCTGTGAGATAGATTAGATAGAGAAATATTCAAAAAATGAGTCATAATGACCACTTAGTCATTCATTCATCTTCTGTAACCACTTGTCCTGTGAAGGGTTTGCCAGTAGGAGGCAGTGTGGCGATTTGTTTCTCCCATTGGCTCATGTTATTTTCTCAGTCTGCTGAGCGAAGGTAGATCGGGTTGTCCACGAACCAGAGGGTTAGCAGTTCGATGCCCGGAATGTGCCACATGCCGAAGTGTCCTTGAGCAAGACACTGAACCCCCGATGTGTGTATGTGTGTGTGCTTGTGTGAGCGAATGGCTAGATGCGTCTGTGACTGGAAAGCGCTTTGAGTACTAATAGGTAGAAAGGCGCTATATAAAAACAAGGCCATTTACCATTTACATGAATTACTCAATCACCTCTTATCATACAATGCTCCAGCTACTGATACTTAAAATGTAGATGTAAATTCAGCATTACTTACCTCATTGCCTTCTGCCAATGTGTAATCATTGAGAATGAGTAATGGGGACCAGTCACCTATAATGGATAATTTCAGGTTTCTTTTCTGTTCACCACAATTACCAGGAAAAAAAAGGATTTCAACTGTGTTCAGTTAGGCGTGTATTTTTGGGGATCGACCCAGTTCTTTTGTGGCCTGGCAGTCAGCCAAGCAGCAGTGATTTGGGAGCCTCATCTTTAGACAGCTTTAGTGAGTTGTTGTGAGGAGAAGGAGAAAAACAGCAAGATGTACCTCACTGCGGCGGTTTAACAAGGTAACTATGACTCACCACGCACTCATTTTGATTCGTCTTGTCTTACCGCAAACCTTGAAGTCATTTGGATCAACACTCAAATGATGCAAGATACATCAAGCAAGACAAGAAATGTGGAAAACCAGATGTCCAGACTCTTGCAGCCCAAGAGTCATTAGAGTCAGACTCTATCTCTGGGCCAAACACAGCAAATGCTTGTCGGCCACTGACCTGGAGCCAAGAGATAGGTATTAATCTATTCATTTTATTATTTTATTTCATCCAGTTTTTATTGTTTTTACTCTTTATTTTGAGCATTTGTTAATAGTAATAATAATAAAAAAACACTAAATCAAAGTTGGTTCAAAAAATAATGGACAATAAAGTAAAAAGTAGAACTTCCTACTAAGTATATTCCTACAATCAAAAAAATAAAAATTTCCCAAACATTCCCAGGAATTACCCCAAACCCATGCGGCTGTGGGAAACAGGGGAGAGGTAAACTGAGCAGGTCTGCAAGGTAGCTAAATCTCTCAGTACTTTCCTCAGGCTTGTGAACTTCTTGCGGATTAAGGGGGTAAACATGGAGGGTCTGAGAGAAATATCCCCACCACCACCACCATAACCACATCAGATGACTGTTGTCTCATTGTTGACGTACTGAAATAAACCATAAGTGGCAGAGGGGATAAGGCTATGTTGAAACCTGTCGTGGAAAAGTCCTGTCAAAACCAAAAGGTCAAATGAGTTAAGATAATGTAACTTTCCAGCAAAGTTTATGACAATAACGAGCAAAGACAGCGGTTGAATACTTGCGCATAATCCGATTCTGCCATTTGACCATCAAGATTAGAGATTTATCTGCAATCAAGACACTATATAGTGCATATATGTGCTATCAGTGCTATTTTAGAGCATTTCTAACAAACTATCTCACTGTATGACTCCTTCCCCTGCAGGTCGGTAATGTGCAGTGTGACCAATATGGGAGAGACCAAACAAAGGAGTGCCATGATAGCACCTTAACGCTAATCTCTCAATTACTACTTTACCTCTGCTGTTAGACAAAACACAACAAAAGCTTAGACCTGTCACGCATATACTTCTTCATGTGTGTGTTTGTGGGTCTCTTTGGTAATAGCCATGTGTGGTCTGTCTAATCCCGTCCTTTGTTGTCTATTTCTGTTGCAACTTAACTATAAAACACTGTCACAACTGACAGGTTACAAAATGTAAAACACATGGTCTTGCATGGTTCAATGAGAAAAGCATGATACAGTCATTATCAGAGGTTTAGTGTTACAAAAACGCCTCTGAAGAGCAGAACCACAGATTTGTATGATGAGCGCCAACAGAAATGTTGTATTTTTCATTTAATTTTATAAGCTGTATCATATGTCTTCCATTTTATGCATACGGGTTCACTGCATCTAAACTGTGCAACAGTACATTATCATAAAACCAGGGCGAAGAAATGTTAGTGTTGAGTCTTTCAAGATTAAGTTCTCCAACCAGATAACCACTGTTTAGGCCGTTCACAAGCCAAGTATTTTTTATCAAGCCCAACACACACGGCAGTTTCTAAAACATACACATTTTCAACATATAATAGGCTTTCACACTGAAAACAACACACCCTGCTGTGCCAGATTTGCCACAACACAGAGCACTAATGCAGCGGAAAAACAGTCGTCCTTCCAAGACACTAAATACTGTATTGTGCTGTCCTCCGGTGAAGCTGAGTATATTCCACTGACACAGAAGCTAAAGCTAAACGTGTTAGGCAAAGACCGGGGATGTCACAGGCAATGCCTGGCATTAGGCGTATAATGGCCAGGATTTGCTGATAAAACAGGGGCCTCACATTGGCAGTCTTTAGTGACTTAAGTGGGCCATAGCCGTGGGGCCATATGGTATATCTGTTCTTCAGTTTATCTCTTTCAAATGTGCTCTCTCCCTCAAGCTTATTCCGCACAGATATAGTTGATACAGTCGTCTCTGCCTGATTTTGATTTTATATTATTTTTTTATGAGATGAGGGGAGGCACAGTGGTGTGGTGGTCAGCCACTGATGCCTTGCAGCAAGAAGGTTCAGGACGAATCTAGGCCGACTGGGCCTTTCTGTGGGCGTAGTACTCCAGCTTCCTCCCACTGTCCAAAGACATGCTTGTTAGGTTAATTGTGTGCATGTGAGTGTGAATGGTTGTTTGTCTCTCTGTGTTAGCCCTGTGATAGACTGGAGACCTGTCCAGGGTGTACCCCGCCTCTCGCCCAATGACAGCTGGGATAGGCTCCAGCCCCCCGCGAACCCTTCACAGGACAAGCGGTTACAGAAGATGAATGAATGAATGTTTATGAGATGGCACACATTAAGACCAACAGGTGTATAAAAGGTTTGTGTAACAGGAATGATGCCACCCTTGTGTAAGCCCTGTTCTAGCCTTATACTGAACAGATGAATAACAATATTTAAAATAGGTTATAGTAATGTGTCGTATTTAAACATTTTGACTTACAGTACAAATATCAAGTGTCCAAGTAAGCAAAGTGCAACATTGAAGCCGCATGCATAATATAAATTTCCAGAAACAGAGGTAGCTCTCATTCTTTTATTATTCACTCCTATGCTTTTCCAGCTGTGACATGTCAAAATGTCTTCTGTAAAAAAAGGCTTAGTATAGAGGTTATCAGTTGCTATATGTTAACCATAGACATAGCAACAGTAAAAATGTTACGTTTGTATGAATTTAATAGCAAATACACAAAAAAATAAAAGTACAGACATTGCAATTTTGTGGAGTCAACTGTCTTATATAAAAAACACAGAAATTGTTATTACTGTAATTATTGTTATTCAAATAAAACAACCAAGCTTGAAATACCTGATAGACTCAGTGACACAGATTCCCACAGTGGTAGACTGTGTAGTGTATTTTGTGTTGTTTTTGACGATACAAACTTTCTTTGTTAGAACAGGGTATTTCCCACTCCGCATTTTGATGTTCTCATGATATTTAATGCACCGCCATCCATCTGCCACACAGGAATATGGCTTAATAAATAAGAGGAAATCCCTTGATCCTATTCTAAATATTGTGAAAGGCAAGGCAGCCCTTTTTGACATTTTTTTCCCCCAGACATGCCTTTTATTTGTGTGATGGCATTTATATTTCATCGAGCATTTCTGTTGTCAGTTATTTCCATGAAGAGTCAGCAAGAGGTAAATGATCATAGAAGTAAAATGGGAATATAATTTGCAAATGTCAGGGTTGGAATTGACTCTGTGACACTTCTTTCTACAGTCTCCTATCCAAAAGATGCCCACTGAGAAGCTGCACAGACAAATGTGAAGCATGACAAGAGGGGCAGTTTAGGCTTCCGAAAATGCGTGCAATGCCGTGGCTGTAATTCAGAGAGCATGTGCCCCCCGTATCAGTTGCACAATGCTGTGACAATCCTGGAGTTTGCAGGGATCAAAAACCAAAGAGGGAAAAAAAAAACATACGAGACTTATGGTCGTCACTTTGGACAGTTTTCCCATCGATGAGGCAGACATTCAGACACATGTACCCAAGACGGCCTTATAAATCTGTGAGCATGTCCAACATTTATAGATGACGGTGCCGAGTCGCATAACCACCTGTCAAAATTCATCTTCCTCTACCGTTTGATCTCCCCCTCTCATCTCCTTCTACTCCTCCATTATCTGCATTGTTCTTGCTTTCTATTTTTCAAAAACTTTCTTTACTCTGAGATTTTTTTTATTGGTAGTAGTTGCTGTATGTTTGGTGATTGATAGCATACAGGCAAAGGAAAAAAGAGCACCCATTTTCCATTTTAAATAAAGATGGAAATGCGGGATAACTGCCAAGGGTATTCATTTGATCTGAATGGAACTTCAATAAAACAAATTCCTTCGACAGCTATTTCAGTTCTACACTGAGAGGCATTCCCCAAACAACCTTTTGTCTTCTGTCCTGACAGCCCACAACTGTTATTCTAGCTCTTCTTGGTGACTCCCTTTTAAATCAATATATAATATTACCAAGGATGAAATCTGGTAAGTCTGACCACATGAAGCACATACTTCTCCATGGCTGATGGCAGATTCAGACATTTGTTTCCTGTATGTTTTTTCCCATCTTTTCAGAGGATATTTAATTCTAACTATTGCTGTATATTGATATCTGGACCAGAATGACAGCTCAGTGTAGCTGTCAAGTGTGAGAGATGTACAGAGAAATTGTCCCTATGTCACTACAGCTGCTGTATATTTATGAAGTACATCCTTAATCACTTCACATAAGAAGAGTGACTATTCTGTTTTTTTTTTTTATCAAGGCTGTGAGAATCAGGAACACAACATCAGAATTTAATGTTAATAAAAATACAGCATTGAAAGCAATGTTTTTTTTTAATCAGGTTACATGTTTTTATGGACAAAGGCTGGAGCTTTTACATGATGTAAGACTGCCATCTAGTGGCAAATGTGACTATTTCCTACAGAGTCAAGCAGAGAAAAGATTTGTTGATATATTTAAGAAAATGGATCAACATTTCACACAGAAATTGTGTGCTGTATACAAAACATAATAGAGTAACACGAAAATGTTGGTCCTTCATCTTATTTAGTAGCATTTTAAGGTGTACCCTCCTCTTCAGTGCAGAAGGATGACAGTACGGATGCTAAGAAAAAAAATAAAAACAAGAAATAAGATAATCCTGTAATTTATCCCACAAGACACATTGAATAATATAAACAATATAACTGAAATTATTTAAACAGTTAATTGAGTTACAGATCTTAAGCTAACATTCACTGCTTCCAGCTGCTGCTACAACTGTAAATATATAGTTGGCTTTAAAGTGCTGGTTGGGAAAAGATAAAACTTTGTGGATGTCACCTTGGACTGAAATCTTATAGAAAGGTCAATCTGTTAATCAGTTACTCAAGAAAATTATGTCCAGAGTATGCTATGGAATTGATAAGAGGCCATATGTAACAGAGAATAAACAAAATACATTTGCATTGCGCAATTATTCCTGGAATACATATAAGCAGCTTGTAAAAGCCCTGAATAATACATTTAAATTACACCATTTTCCACCTGAATGCATAATTCTCCAACCTGCCTATGATACCTATTCATTATAGCAGCTAACTCCCTGTAATAGAAGTCCAGCAGTCACTAACAGTTGTATGCCCCTGTGCCCTGGTTTATATTCTTTCTCAGTCTTTCATGTAAAATCATCAGCTATATCCTGTACTTGTACCACGTATGGTTCACCCAGATATATGTATGTATCTATCACAGATGCTTATCTTGTTCCTCTTGCTGCTCTCTTCTCTCTCTTTTCCTTCCTGTTGAAACAGATAAGTTCCTTCCCTTGCTTTCCTGCTTGCTCTGGGGGTTTCAGGCCGGGTGTTGCAAAGCATCTTAAGACAATTTCTACTGTTATTGACAGGACTAAAATTTAATAGAACTGAATTTTGTGGTGGTTTGTTGAAGTAGTGGTCTGAAGAGCAAGTTAAAGCTTCAGTTATTTTTATAATCACACTTTTTTTACCCGAACCACAAACCAAGTGTTTACCCTAAACCCTTTATCCCCAAATAGAATTTCAGTGCCATTAATGTGTGAACTGTCTGAACAGATTTCACAATGTCAGAAATAAAAATATTGCACACATACAGCGAGTAAAATAAGTACTGAACACCATCACCCTTGTCAGTGCACATTAATATCAGACTCCATTGCTGAAGAAAAAAAACATGTTGAAGCTTGTTTAAAGTTTGCTGTACAACATTTAGACAAGCTTGTGGAATACTGGCAGAATATAGTCTGGTCAGATGAGACCAAAATTGAACCCTCTGGATGCCATAATACACACCATGTTTGGCGGTCAAATGACACCGCACATCACCGCAAAAACATCATACCAGCAGTGAAGTTTGGAGGTGGGAACATCATGGTGTGGGGCTGTTTTTTCAGCACACGGCACTGGCAAACTTCATATAACTGAAGGAAGGATGAATGGAAAAATGTACCGAGACATTCTTGATAAAAATCTGCTGCCATCTACCAGGATGACGAAGATGAAACGAGGGTGGACATTTCAGCAAGACAATGATCCCAAACACACAGCCAAGGAAACTCTCACTTGGTTTTGGAGAAAGAAAATACAGATGCTAGAATGGCCCAGCCAATCACCTGTCTTAAATCCAATGGAAAATCTATGAAAAGATCAGAGTTCATAGAAGACGCGCGCATGATTTGAAGACTGGGCCAAAATCATTCCTGAGCAATGCATGCGACTAGTTTCTCCATACAGGAGGCATCTTGGAGCTGTTACTACCAACAAAGTATTAAATAATTTTAAGTGTGTTCAATACTTTCTCCCTATGTCATTCCATTTTGTAACATGATTTATGGACATCTAAGGTTTGATTTCTTTGCATGTGTGGGTTGTTACCGACATCTGGTGAAATCTTCATATCAGTAGCACTTTTTAGAAATGTAATTACTGAGAAAAATGGTAATGTGTTCAGTACTTACTTTACCCGCTGTATACAGTATGAAAAAAAAACATAGGAGCAAGAAATTACCTTGTACCACTTTTTAGGAGGTCGAAGGCCTGATTGATCTGATCCAGTTGGAGGTTGTGGGTGATAAACTCATCCAGCTTCAGCTTGTCGTTCATGTAGTCATCCACCAGTTTAGCGATGTCCTGCGCGTTCTTCCAGCCTTAAGAGGACGGTAACAAAACTTAGCTCTTACATACCACAAGATTAATGTGAGTGAAACCCTCTTCTGGATGTATGTTAGTTGTAAGTTTATGATCACTTGTTTTGTGCTTCTCTGAGAGTTCCATCAATTTTTTTCTGCTTCAGACTCATTACTTTTAATCATATGCCAAAATGTGGTTACAGACTACAATGATCATGCACTATTTTTGTTTAGCTAGCTTCAAGCTCCCATTACTTAACTGCCATTTCCCAATGAATGTACCCATTTCAGTCAGTTTCTCAATCATACCACATATCATAACATGCTGCTGGCACATGTTTGAGTGAACAAAAATGCCTGCAAACCTCCAAAATAGGTCCCCTTCAAGGTGCGTCCCATCAGTAACTTTTCAACCGGCACAGACATTGATTCTGTCTCTGTCCACCCAGCAATGACACAGGAGCCCCAGATATCTCTCGTGGATTCAAATGCGGCACTCTAGGATGACAGGACCAGTTATCTCAGTTAATTATCCTTTCAATATAAATTGGCAAATTCATATAGTCTGGTGTAAGGGAACTCCTGTGTCTAAAATTCTGAATGATGTTGAGACACCCACCATGACTTCTGGATTTCCAACACACTCCAGAGCGTAGTCCACCCCTCCATCGGTCATCTCCACCAGAACCTCTTGGATCGGCTTAGGATGGTCTGCAGGGTTGATGCAGTCAGTAGCCCCTAACAGTCTGGCTTTCTCAAACTTCTCTGAGTTGACGTCAACCCCGATGATCCTTTTTGCCATGGCAACCTTGCAGCCTATGATGGCAGCCAGTCCAACAGGTCCAAGCCCAAACACGGAGCACAAAGAATCTTTTTCAACCTGGATGCAGGAGTCATCCAAAAGTTATTTAACATGACTTCATCATTTTCACTGATAACTTTTACAGCATATGCTATACATTACAGCCACAACATTAAGACCAATGACAGGAAAAGTAAATAACATTGACCATCTTGTAACAATTCAATGTTCTGCTGGGAAACTTTTGGACCTGGCATTCATGTGGAAGGCCCATGTCCATTCCCTGATGAGTCACAACTGTTTTGGAGGCACAAGGGAGACCTACACAATATTAGGAAGATGGTCATAATGTTATGCCTGATTGGTGTATAGATTATGTGTTTATTGCGGCTTTCTATTTATCCATGTATTCTTTCTTTTTATTCTTATGTGAACTTGACCTTGAGTAATATTGTCAATTTGTATTTGAATCAGGCTCACATGCCACTGCTTGAGCCAATTCTCATCAGTCACTCAAGAATGCTATGTCATTTTTGTTATGCCAGTTCAATTCAGACAATTAATTAAGAATCAGACTTATTACTGAGTCACTTCATGTTTGTTAAAAACAAGCATTGATCAGGTCATCTTAATTTAATGGGCAGAAAACAAAAAGTTATGGATAGTTGGAATTACATTTGTTCCATTTGTATCCATCTAGTTCGGCTCGGAACAACCTGTGCTCCAGATCAGAGTTGGTGTGACCAGAAGATTTGAATCCACTTACCATGGCTGTATTAACAGCAGCTCCATAACCAGTGGAGAAGCTACAGCCAAGCAGGAAGACTTTGTCCAGCGGTGCATCAGATCTTATCTTTGTGAGAGAGGTGTCGGGAACCACAGTGTACTGGGAGAAAGAACTGATGCCAAGGAACTGGTACACCTGCTGCCCCTTGCAAGATATCCTGCTTGTTCCATCAGCTAATACACCCACTTGTGTGTTTGCCCTGAAGCCACAAGAGACAGTATACATTTAAACACCACCAAAATCAATGCAAATGTCTGTTTATGTGTCTAACCATAGGTTAATGCAATCACCAGTTCTTCCTGCATTGATTTGTTTTTGGGTTTTGATATCGTTCACATTCACCGCAGTTTGGCAGAAAAACAGGAATCACTTTGTCCCCTGAGAAAAAAAACAGCAAAATAATTCCGTCAGTTATGGGGAAAAAAAAGAGAGAAATGAGAATCAGAACCAAATGTCAGCTTGGTGGTTATGAGCTGTACAGTTTACCCGGAGAGAACTCGGTGACATCAGGGCCAATGCTCTCCACTATGCCTGCAGCCTCGTGGCCAAGCACCAAGGGGAAAGGTCTGAATCTCATCCCCTTTCCAGTCTCATACAGGTACCCCCAGTCTGTGTGGCACACGCCCGTGGCAACAATCTGTATGTAGACATAGGGTGCTGATTCAAGTCACAAGGTGGTTTCCTTAGAGATGGGTAGATATTCACCACAGAAGACAAACAGGAAGTGAAAAATATTCTAGACGTAAGAGCCACATGACATATCATTGTTTCCAAAAAAAGTAAAAAAAAAAAAAAAAAAAGTACCCTTCCTTCTGGAACCAAGCCAGTCTGCTCCAAGCAGACCACAAACACATCAGCACTGAGGACACAGTATTTTTACTGAGATACAACACTATGCACTAACACAGACTATAGTTAAATGTCATGAAATACCCGTACTGTGCAATATCTGTTTTACATCTCCAATGTTTCTAGCCTAACACTTGTATAAAACATATAGTAATACGAGTACTTGTACTTATTGTCTTAAGAGTTAATACAATTATCTCAAACTTAATCACAAACATTCAAAATCATCGCGTTCAGCAGCTTTCTGTAGATTATGAGCGTAGGGTAATCTGAAAAGTAGTTAGTAACGAGAGCTGTTGGACAAATGTGGAGGACTAAAATGTACGTTTGTGTATAGAATGTGAAGTAGGAGTATGAAGTTGCATAATATTGTGTACGTTGAGTGTAAGTTCCTGTATTGCACATCACGTTTTTTTTTATTTTTTACTTTGTTTCTAAACTATGTTCTAAACAGAACATATGCACACTGTTGTTTGTTTTGTTTTTTTCTTTGCAGACAAGTGTGGCATGTGCATTTAACCTTGATTCGGACTTCATGGGACTTTGGTGGGGCCACCTCAACTTCTTCAATAGACAGTGGCTTGCCAGCTTCCCAGGCAACAGCTGCCCTGCACCTAATCACCTGGTAGAGAAACAGGGAAATGAAACATGTGAAACAATGATGTTCTGTTGTGACCATGTCTGTTTTTGTTTCGGGTGTGGCCGAGCCTGGCAGATATTTACTGCAGTGACAGCCCTGAGAAAAACAATTTTCTACCATTTAACAGTAACTATTGCACACCATACTTAACCAGCAGTCAGAGCAGACGAACACTTAACATTTCCAGTTTGTGTTTTTATGAGACAAACGGTGAATATATCGTGGATAAACTTTTCTTACCTGACCTGCTGTTGACATTTTTGAATAATATCGCCGTAATAAAGAGCCTGTATTGGAACAAAATAGATTAGCGGAATATTTACATCTCAGTACATCACCAAATCACACAGAAAAACAGTGTCGTGTTTTATCAATACTGGAGTCTGTAGAATTAAGCATACACTGTACTGAACGTACTGACCCTTTCTCTTTATCAGTGTCTCAGTGAGCGGAGCAGCGGCGGCGCCTGCTCCTTTAAACACAGTTGGGGTATTCGCGACACTTCCCGACACGATGAAAACCTTTACGGCAGTCACTGATCACACGTGTTGTCATCGCATGGAAGTCGGTCGCTGTGAAAATAGCTGCTAGCCGATCAAAGTTGTGAGTTTTTTTGCTATAAATATGTATAGATAGAGTTGTAGATTGTGTATTTTTCTTATTTTAAAGGCGAATATTTAATGTGTTGGTTTGTGTTTGAAAATGTGGATGAATTTTGTAGTTTGAATGACTAACTTGAGCTAACATGCTAGCGATAACTCCTGTAGTGCTTCTGAAGACACGCTGTTGAATGCAGTGAATTCAGTTACCCGTGTTTAACTAATACTTTGTAATTCATTGACGTGTTTTAAGACGACTTTTCTGACTTCTCATTCACAGAAGATTCGAAGAAAATGTCGTACAGAGGAGGAGGAGGAGGTGGACGAGGCGGTGGAAGAGGTGGAGGTTTTAACCGTGGTGGTGGTGGAGGAGGATATGGCAGAGGCGGCGGAGGATTTGGTGGGGGCCGAGGTGGTGGATTCGGACGTGGTGGTGGAAGAGGCGGTTTTAACAGACAGCAAGACTATGGTCCTCCAGAATATGTTGTTGGTAAGCTCGTTAAATCACAAACTGATCTAATGTTGAAAAGGAGTTGCTGAAGCATACATTGGTGTTAGGGAACCATGTGATCGTGCCATAATATGCTTGAGTGATACAGTGACGACACTTGAAGTTCTTTTAATATGGCAGTGTTGGGCTTTAATGATGTGATCTGTTTCAAATTTGAAGTCCAAGGAGAAGCCACAGGAAACAAAAAACTGCATTGCTTTCAAAGCACCAATATTTCAGACATGTTACTGAATCATATAGAAGTACCTGATATTCAAACAAGATAAATGTAACCGTACTTAACTATTTTTAAAGTTCACACATTCAGCTTTACAATCATTGATCCGTCTGGGGTATTCTGAACAATTAGCTAGTTGTAAAAAAAAACAAACAAAAAACATCAATCTATCCCACTTGATGTGAATGTACCATAAGCGCTTTAAATTCTGCATGAGAAATGGGCTGCAGTGCCTATACAGTAATCGTTTTTTATTATAAGAAACTATGTTATGATATTATGTATTTTAAAGCTTCTTGCAGATATTTTCTGCATGTTCTTCAAAAATTAACTTTGTTATTCCAATGTCTTTCCACTCTGCAGCAGTGGGAGAGTTCATGCATCCATGCGAAGATGACATTGTGTGCAAGTGTACAACAGAGGAAAACAAAGTTCCCTACTTCAATGCCCCAGTGTACCTGGAAAACAAGGAGCAGATCGGGAAAGTGGATGAAATATTCGGCCAGCTGCGAGACTTTGTATCCTTTCTGTTGTTCTTAAATCTGAACCTCGGAGATGAAATGTTGTAGGGACCTCTTGTGATCAAGTAACAGTATTGTCATCTAGAAGTGTGTTGGTTCCTTAACATATACTTTCAGTATTTTTCAGTCAAACTTTCTGAAAATATGAAGGCATCTTCATTCAAGAAATTACAGAAGGTATAAATATCTGGCAGACATGTTTTAACTGCTGACTTTGGTTACCTCTGCATGCTAAAACTGATGTATTTATATATTGTCTTTTAGTTTTATATAGATCCAATGAAGCTCCTCCCACTGCAAAGATTCCTCCCTCGGCCGCCAGGAGAGAAAGGGCCACCGAGAGGAGGCAGAGGAGGAGGAAGAGGTGGTGGGCGTGGAGGTAAGGGATTAGTCTCTCGTTTTGAGTATTTATTTGGTGATGGTGTAAAGAGCTTGTGATAGAGATTTGATTAATTGTTTTTTGTTCTAGGTGGTTTTCGAGGAGGACGCGGTGGAGGATTTGGAGGAGGACGTGGTGGAGGATTTGGAGGAGGACGCGGTGGAGGATTTGGAGGAGGACGCGGTGGAGGAGGAGGCTTTAGAGGAAGAGGAGGAGGAGGTAGTGGTGGACGTGGATTCAGAGGTTGGTCCATTTACTGTAGTAAATATCTACTTAGTAATGAAGTTGTGACACACTGTATGCTATAATTCCTGCTTTTTTTTTTTTGGTACTTATAGGTGGTAGATGATCTGACTCTGAGAGTCTGCCGTGATCTCATCCTCGTCTTCACCTGCTCCAGCTAAAAGGCTGCAATCTGCGTCAGATTGGATTCATACGGACCTTACCTCTGTTTATAGAACTTGAGTGGATTTTCTCTTTTGTTTTTGTACCAGTTTTTGATGAGCGATGGGTCTTCATGATTTTTATTTAAAAGGTTCATATGTATGCTTGTGTGTAACATAGGGGGGACCTTTTCAGCCTGTTTATGAAGGTTATTGGATCCCTTTGTGAACAGGCATGTCGTTATATCTTGTGCTGATTTGTAAAAATGTTTGAAGATTTCAGGAAACACGATACAAATATGCTTCCGTCGTCACATACAAGAATTGTGTGGGGTATCAGACTTCATTCAATGTTAGCTGAAAACATTTTAATATACAATTTGTAATCTCTTTAGCCAAATATTGTTGCATTTTTGTTAAAGACCTTGATTAAAAGGTGCTTTGGAACTGTCTGTTTATTTTAAGAATGCAAAGTATCCTGAATAGAAATCACAATTGTACACAGTGCTCTATTTACAGAGCCTTTGACACTAAGGTGTAAACCTTTAAAATGTAACTTTAAGAAGTGGACGTATGATGAGTTTATAACATCAGACCCAGTGTAGAAGTCAGCTGTGTTTAAAAACGTATGTCCCCCTTGACATATGTGATCCTCTTTGATACAGTACCTGCCAATAGAGGTAGTATACTTGAACACCACAATAAAACTAGATTTTTCAGTCACATTTCATAGAAGTAATAATAAATGTACTTTTATGTGGAAAGGGCAAGCATGCCCATGGCCTTATAAGCTAGTATTTCATTATTTGGCTAGGATATGTGTTTTGCATAATTGTGCATGAGTTTCTAGCATTGGCTTGCTGACATGTTGGACCACTCTTAATATCTTGGAGCTGCACATTTGAACAGTTAAGAGAACAGCGGACCCTAGATGTTAGATTCAGAGAAATAAAATAAGACATGTTGCATTGAGTAACACCTAATCTGGAACCACTGAGTCAAAGTTTATGGATTTTTAAGTAATTTGGAAAATGACTGCAAGGTCACACTCTTATGAGCGATTTGAGTATATCCCGTGTATTAATTGTAGTTATAAAGATGATAAATGTTTTTTTTTTTAAAAGTCAACAATATTGTGTAATGAGAAATATGTGCGTGAACGTAGATTTTGGATATTTCAGTAAGGGAGAAGGTACATGTCCGATTTTACGACTTTTAAATGAGGGGTAATTAAACACACGTTGTTCCCACCTATGCCACTATGGCTATACACACCATAGGCAAATCAATCAACTTCTTTTCATATTTTAATGACAGTTATCATTTATATTTAGGGTTTAAATGCTTTGGTATCTGACTTTTAGTATTCTTTAATCCACTGAAAAGGTATTTTTGAAACATTTATTGTTCAAATAACTGTTTCCTCCGCCGCGCCTACGTCATACGAGCACTGAGCGTTCTCGTCTCTGATTGGCCCAGAGGTTAACTCCTTTACGGCCGCTTTTGACCCGTCCTCTCTCTTGCTGAAAGAAGCGACATGGAGACAGCTGGCAAAGTAAGTAAATTTCCCAAACATAAAATGTGCAAGTCTTATTTAAAATGCACTCATTCTAAATGCAAGCGTCATTAAGGCGCCATGAAATACATTTGTAGCGTAAATAGGCATGGCTCTGTCAGCTAACGTGAAACAATGAATGTGCGTTTCATGAACTGCTTCAAAGAATCACTGTTCCATTACTGAATAGGGATCTTTGGTCAGTCGGCTGTAACCGGTATGTGCAAGCTGTCGCAGGATATAGTTGGCATGTTTTCAAACTAATCTAATAAAGCATCAAAAGACGCGTTTTTCCATATCTTACACACATTGCACCCATTTAGCATTAGAACAACGATGCTGTAAAAGCAATGCAAGCTAACTGGTGTTAAAGCTGAATATTACTCGACAAAGAATCTACTGGAAGTCTTACATAATTTAAATCCTGGATAGAGGTCAAAGGTTTGCTACACTGTGCAACTAATTGTTAGATCCCCTTGAGCTGTAGCCAACCCAATGCTGCAGCCTGCAGTTATTAATTTAATTGTTTAAGTAATGTGCTTTTCTTTGACTTTCAGGTCATCAAGTGCAAGGCAGCTGTTGCCTGGGAACCTGGCAAGCCTCTTTCCATTGAAGAGGTGGAGGTGGCCCCACCGAAGGCCCATGAAGTTCGCATTAAGGTGCATTTTAAGCCCGACTTAAACGCGTATGCCTAAACTTTCAGAGGAACGGCTTAGTGAGGAGTTTCTTTTTAAATGGTATTTAAAAGTTTTGGTATTCTTTTCATGGTCACATTTTCTTGAGAAGGCAACAATGGCTCTCAAATTCCCCTTTGAACAAACACAATTCTTCCAACCATAACCCTGTGTTTTATCCTTTAAAGCATGCATCTAACATTGGTCATTATATTGTTTCACAGCCAAAGGGACTTACAGTTTTAATTTGTGTATAAAAAATGAAAAATGAAACCATTGCATTGAATGAGGCATTACAATGGTGACTATGGCCAGACCGACATTCCCCAGTCCACAGTTTTTTTTGTGGTGGAAAAGTTGTTCTGGGCTCACTCCATCGCGAACTGGTTATGCCCCGGCAAAGATCTACTGGTCCAACTGAATAATTTGGGGGGGGGGGCTTTATATGGTGATAGACTAGGATAGGATAGGACTATCCAATTGTGTGAAGAGATATTTGTCACCAGGATACCTCTGTGACTATGTTCCTGGGGGAAAATGTTACTGCTAATGTGATTGCTATAAATAAATTTCTGTAAATAAATGCAGAATACCAAATCACCTCACATGATAGCTGATGGGATTGCTGCTAATGCAAAGCAAATGCAATTTCCAACCCCTGCAGCTTCATCTTTAAAGCATTCAACTGACAAAACATGAGTGGACTTCTATTATGAAGTAGTTACACAAATTGAAATTTGTTTGCCAGTGAGGAGTCACCGCTGGCCTTTCTCAAAAACGCAACAAGACAATGTTCATTTTCTGACAGGATTAAATATTGCAGGGAGTAATGAACTAATACAAATCTTGATTTGTGTAGCACTTTTCAAATCAACATTACAAAGTGCTTCACAGAAACATTAAAAAACAAATTTGTAATTTGAAAACGGGCACATAAAACAAAGTTAGAACAGTTAAAAGAAAAGCACAACACCATACAGTTAAGAACATAATTAAAACTCAAGTCAGACCAAGAAAGGCTCTACGATGAAAGTCTGTTTTAAGTAGCGATTTAAGAAAGATGACAGTCAGCTGGCCTGATTTCCTGAGGCAGATCATTCCACAGCCGTATAGCCCTGACTGCGAACGCCCTGTCACCTTTTGTTTTCAGCCAGGCCCCTGGAACAGACAGTGGACCTCTGCCCGAGGATCTCGATGTATGTGCTGGCCTGTATGGTGCTAAAAGGTCAGCGATGTAGTCAGTTGCACAGCCATGAAGAGCTTTAAAAGTAATCAATAAGACCTTAAAATCGATTCTGGCAGCTGAGTTTCGGAATGTCTGGTGTTGTGAAATTGCTTTAGAGCTCAGACGGGTAAAAAAGCTGTTATAGTAATCCAGACGTGATGATATAAATGTAAAATGTAAAATAGTCTCTGTGTCTTTAAAAGATAAAAAGGGCCAGATCTTGGAAGTGTTGCTCAGATGGTAAAAACAGTTTGAACTGTCTTTGTAATATGGGCTCATAACTCAAGGAGGGCCCAACAGAATTTGTGACCTTATATAAAAACGTTGGAGGTATCACATCAAGAGGGTTGGACGTCACAATATGTGATAGCGTTTCTAAAGGTTCAGTAATAGTAATGCGGTAAAACCGATTAAAAGTGTGAGGCTGTGGATGTGTGATCTCTGGGTATGTAGGGTTTGGAACGATAGAACTTCGTATGGCATTCACCTCATCCGTAAAATAAGATAAAACAATTTCACAGTCTGCGTCACTTTTGGCTGGGGCACTTGGAGGGGTAGGGTTTACCAGCAGGTCAACTGATTTAAATAAAACCTGTGGGTTGTGATGGTGGGCTGAGATTAAATTGGAGAAATAAGCTGATCTCGCTTATTTAACTGTTTTATTGAATTTCAAGTATGCATCCTTCATGAGATTAAAATGAACAACCAGACCAGAAATCTTCCACCTGCGCTCTGCTTTTCTGCATTCTCTTTGTGACTGAGGATTTGTTCAGTTATCCAGGGCTGCTTTTTGACTGATGACATGGATCTAACCTTCAGTGGTGCAGTAGGGTTTAGAGCAGAAAGACAGACAGAGTTGAACTTATTAGTTAGGTCATTTGTGTTGGAGTGATTGGAAGAATTGAGGTAAAGGCTGTCAAAGAGAGTGCTGGATTGAGGATTGAGGAAGCGAGAACTAAAACCGCCGCATGAGACGGAGCTGATGGCTGGTAGATCGCAGTTAAAGACTATACATCTGTGGTCAGATAGAATTAAACCGATCAGGTCTGTGATGGTTGTCTTCACACCCAGAGAAAACACTAGGTCCGGGGTGTGCCCATGCTTGTGTGTCTGACCACACACTCTTGACTGGTCTATGATTGATAGTTACTGGGATGTCAGAAACAGGAGGGTCCAGAGATATAGGACCTTGTGTGGCCAGGGGTGGGGCTACTGAGCGGTGTGCCCGGTGCAATGACCAGCAGGTGTGCAGAGGTAATTAGTCCATGTTTAATTAGTCACTAATGAAACATGAGCAGTCACAGTTAGCTGTTAGATGAAGAGCTGCAGGCAACAGGCTACCCACTTCCAACTTCTTATAGGCGGTTTAGACTACTACAGCGCAGAGCATACGCAGACCCTGCACAGACCCTAGCACCGTAGCTGACATGCACCTCCCCAGAAATGTTAACTACATGCCGCAGTGACGCAGACCGCAAGAGCTGTGATTGGTCCGCTTGGTGGTAGCGTGTTTCCGCTTTAGTATTTCCGGCTGCTTCTCCATCTCCGCAATTTCTAATTGATTGTTTTGGATCAATAAAGGTGGACTACATCAAGGAAAGGTTAACTGAGGATGTTTGGAGATACAAATATTTGTATGACTCGGCGAAACTTTCAGCCATTGTTGAAAGTTAAGCAGGCATAAGAAACAAAAATTAACCTGACTGGCAAAAAAGACACAGCACCGACTAGCATTTGGTTGGGGTAGGCTGCGTGCATAAGTTACGGAGTCTAGGTCCCGCAGCCTTTAGTGAGGCAGTCAACTTCCTTCACTGTGCCCTGCTGCTTGCAGACTTCATGGAATAATGGAAAAAATACATTTTATTTTTTAAAACCACAATAGTTCATTTTGCACCTTCCAGGTTTCTGCGACCTTTAGTATTAAACTTAATTTGCTGTTAGTACTATTGATCACAAGTGTTGCCAGATCGCTCAGGTGCACACTGCTCGAGACTGATGCTTTAAACGTGTTTGGAAAGAATATTCCACTCGTGTGTGTTTGTGTGTGTGTGTAGCAGCCCTGTCTGAACTTGAAATGACACTGTGCCTTTCAGCTGTTTGCTACAGGAGTGTGTCATACGGATGCCTACACTCTGAGTGGCAGTGACCCTGAGGGACTTTTCCCTGTCATCTTGGGACACGAGGGTGCAGGAACAGTCGAGAGCGTTGGTGAGGGAGTCACTAAATTCCGTCCAGGTACGCAGCAGCCAAACAAAACATTGAAACTTTACTTTCTAATACGAATAAGTATTCCTTTTCTGTTTTTTAATTATTCTGTTATTTTTCTTTAAGGTGATACCGTCGTCCCGTTGTATGTGCCGCAGTGCGGTGAATGCAAGTTCTGCAAGAATCCCAAGACCAACCTTTGCCAGAAAATTAGGTAACGTGTGCAGACTAATTTATGCAACCTTGAATTTTAAAAAGGGACCCCAAGCCAGGGCAACTGAATTAAAGCTCTTTAATCATCAACAATTAAGTTTCCTCACTTATTCATGATGCTAAATTATTCCCTGTGCTTCTACCCTGCAGAGTGACCCAGGGTCAGGGCCTGCTCCCTGACAAGACCTCACGCTTTACTTGCAAGGGAAAGCCAGTGTTTCACTTCATGGGGACCAGCACCTTCTCTGAGTACACTGTAGTGGCTGACATCTCTCTGGCCAAGGTTAATGAGAAGGCTCCTCTGGATAAAGTGTGCCTTCTTGGATGTGGCATTTCTACAGGTTATGGCGCTGCTGTTAACACGGCCAAGGTGAGTCTTCACAGGCTGCTGGCAAAGTGACTTTGACTACTTTCTTGACAAAAATATGTTCGAAATTATTTTACTATTTCTTGTTTGTAGGTCAGTCACCTAAAGTTAACAGAAAAGATACCGATGTTGTTACTGTCTTAATTTACAGGACATTTCTTCTGCCCCATTAAAATAACTAGCATTAGAAATTCCAGAGAGGAGATAATATGGGGATATATGTGTTTACATGTCCCAAAACATGAAGCAAAATAGAACTTCTTTTACCTGCACAAAGTGGTTTTGCCTTCTCTGGAGCGACAGACATAGAAAGTATTTTTTTTTTTTTTCCTGTTCTGCGTTTATTGACAACACTGAAATGTCCAAGAAAATGTCCAGTACTGACCCATGTTTTCAAGAGCACCGACTACAAAGATTCCAGCTTTGTTCATCTTTTGAAACACCTTTTTGAACTTCAGTTTGACAACACTTCAATTTGTACATTGTTATTCTTCGTCACCAGGGATGTACGGTCAGGGGAGGCAGGTGAGGTAGCCGATGAGCCGATGAGACAATATTACTATATATAATATATTTGATTAAGGAGACAATTTGGTTTTAAATTCAAATATGTCCATTTGCGTTGTTTTTCTCACTGGGAACTCATATTGAATGAGTATGAATGAACTGTGGAACTGCAACGGTAATCGCACGCGCTCTCTCTTATTCTCTTAACTGCTATAGATTTGACATTATCCTTTTGGCCACATATGTTCCTTATACCTATATGTGTGTAAATAATGCTCATGTGAGATATGAAACGTAACTAGTTAGTGTGAAAGCCAATTGATTGGCAAATTTAAGCTATTCCAATTGGGTTCATAATTGTAAATCTGTGCCTCACTGCACGTCCCTGTTCCTCACATCTCACTCAGGTTGAGCCTGGCTCCACATGTGCTGTGTTCGGCCTTGGGGCAGTGGGCTTGGCTGTTATCATGGGCTGCAAGGTTGCCGGGGCAACCAGGATCATCGGTGTGGACATCAACCCTGCCAAGTTTGAGAAAGCCAAAGAGTTTGGAGCCACTGAGTGTGTGAACCCGAAGGACCACAGCAAGCCCATCCAGGAGGTCCTGGTGGAGATGACTGACGGCGGTGTGGACTATTCATTTGAGTGCATTGGGAATGTGCAAATCATGGTGAGACTGTGTTCACATTTTATCACGCCAAAGGGCAGCAGTTTATATTGATTCAGAACAGTGTGTAAAGTCGTATTAAAAAGTTGGCATTGCTTAAAGTCAGTGACATGACCAGCCTATTATTTCAGAGAGCTGCTCTGGAGGCTTGCCACAAAGGCTGGGGTGAAAGTGTCATCATCGGTGTAGCCGGAGCTGGACAGGAGATCTCCACCAGACCTTTCCAGCTGGTGACCGGCCGAGTGTGGAGAGGCACAGCCTTTGGAGGCGAGTTACTGCATTAGAAGGACTTAATACTATCTGGCTGCAGTTTCCACTTTCTTTTGCATATTTTAATCTGAGCACAAACTTTTCTTTTTAGTAAGTGGACTCAAAGACTGTCCATTGTTTTTAACCCTTTAAAATACTGAGGTTTTGTATCATTTCTGTTTAAGCAGCAATTTATTCTTCATTTTTTTAGTCAGCCTTTTTTAAATGAAAATTGCAATTGGTAAACGAGTTTTGATCTCCATCAGGTTGGAAGAGTGTGGAGAGCGTCCCTAAACTTGTGGAAGACTACATGAACAAGAAGCTGAAGGTGGACGAGTTTGTGACTCACACCCTGCCGTTTGAGAAGATCAATGAGGGATTTGACCTCATGCATGCCGGAGAGAGGTGCAAACTGTTTATTTAAGCATGTTACATGTATTGTTCTAAGAAAAGCTTAATTACTGTAATGTTTTTTGAACTTCAGTTTGACAAATATTTTCTCGTTTTTCTTATTTAGTTACTGTACTGTAAGGCTGTACTTTCAAAGATTAACGTATTTTCTTTTTTTTTTCCACCTCTCATTGCAGTATCCGCACAGTCCTGACTTTCTGAAGTGCCTAAGCTGACGTCCTTCACATCCGGCCTTTAAACAATCTCCTTCTGTAATTGCAGCACTTATTTCTCTGCACTTATGCTGAATACATAACTTTCAGTGTTAGACATTTTTTACTAACAGCAGGATATCTGTTTGAAACTGACTTAACTGTGTCATTAAATAATGTTTGAATCAAGTCTCTGCAGTGGTATTTGTTGACATTAAATTTGCATGTCAGGCATTTGGCTGCTGCTCTTAGTAAGAACAGCCGACAGCTATTTAGTCACTCTCTGAGGAGTTGATACCATGAAACCAAACATTTAATCATTACTCCACGGTGCCACATCCATACTAACTGCTTATATTATATGACACAATTTACCCAGGAAGCACACGTCAGAAAATACATTTCACAGTGAAATCCACTGAGAACGCTGTTTGCATCATGCAGCAATTTATAAACCGTTTCCTGCATGTGGCGGTGTTTATATTTTGCACAAATCCACAGCTAGAGTTTGCGTTAGGCTTTTTTTTTCATCCTTCTTGTTTAGGTGCTATTGAATATAGTTCTGTAGAAGATATGAAGCTTATGTTAATCGACAGATCATGGGTATGTTCACCTTTTAGACAGTGATATTCACATGTACAGCAACACACCTACATCACAATTAACTGTATTTCTCAAGAGCTGGGATAATCCTGACAATTCATGTTCTGTATGCGTTTTGGTATTATTTTGACCATAAAACACCATACTAATTTAGTTCAGAAATACTTTGCAAACAACAGAAATTTTGAAATGATGTACACTTCATTCAATTATGTGTATACTTCAATTATTGCCACTCAAGATTTATTTAAATATATTTTTTTGAATGATTTAGCTATGATTCACAATATCAATAGCTGAAGGGATAAGAGTGCGCCCCCCCCCCCCCCCCCACCCTAGTTCAGCCGTTGACTGTATACCTTTTGTCTGCGCATGCGTATTCGTAACGGACCAGATGCTCCAATCAGCTATTTTAACAGACGCCAAAAAACTGAATGTGATTTCCAGAAGATGGCGACCGCTCTAGTGGTGAGTTACCTGCACACACTGAACGCTAAATCACTTAAACTGGGGTTTCACCATTTAAAAAAACACCTTTATTCAGTGTTCAACGCGTAAATGGTAACATTTAAGTTGATAGTTTTGACTTGGCAACAGAGACCCTCGTTAATTCAGTCAACTTTGTGTTGTCACCTCTGACAGGTAAAAGGACTCGCTAGCCAAACATCGATTTAGTCTCGTAGGTTTTCTATTCTGACGTTAGCGTTCATTAGACAGTTTTACGTGTTGTTTACGTGGAGCAAACATGCCTGGTTGGGGCGGTGTGGACTCGGTAAATACCTCAGTCGGTATCCTGAGATGAACTCTGGTGCTGGGATGAATGAGAGGAGTGGAGGACGCCTGGTGTGTGTCAGTGTTGGTTAATATCACATCACATCACAGCATTGTCAGCTGTGCAGTCTGAAACCGCGAACCTGCAACCGTAAACTGTACCTTTGAGAAGAGGTCTGCAAGTTCTCAACAAGTCCACGGGTTAAAGTCATTTCAGGTTGAAGTTAATTCACTTTGAATCCTCGTCGTCATGCTTGTTGTGTTTTGTTTTTTTTTTTGTTGTTTTTTTTTTGTCTTGCAAATATACAAGAAGCAGTTTTTTCGTAAAGGTCATACTGTTTAGTTTTTTGTAACAAAGCTCTGTGTGCTACATCTCGCACGATAAACAGTATACCTCATGAAAAAAATTACTGAAAAGAAGTGAGACTTGCATGGATCTGTCTATGCTACTTGATCCTCAGTAGGTCCTCACAAATGTGCAGGCTTTCGATTTACATATTTCCACAGAATTCAAAAACTGACAAATTTGCTAATTGTGCCATGAATTACAAAAGTATTTTTTGTCTCTCTCATTTGATTACCATTGCATTTTTTATTTTTTTTTACCCCAAAAATCAGGTGGTCCACCAGCAGGTCGTGTCCTTCGCCTTTCTGAAATTTCTTAACTCTCACACACGCAGACTGAAAACACTCATGCTAACACAGGTTTATTGGAATTGAGTACAAATGGTATAAATGTGACTTCATTACAGATGCTACATGAGAAATATGATCATGTAAAAAAGGTATTTGGTTATGTAATGTGCATTTGTACTTTCTTTTTCTAGGTGTCAACTTCAGTTTCTGCTAATGCTGAAAAGAAAAAATGTGAGACAGCTATTCAAAAGGTTGTGAGTCCTGAAGCATACATCAAACATCCATTGCAAAACAAGTAAGCTTCTATTCCCTTCTCATCCCCCTTTCTCAGGTGATGAGGTGTTTCATACCAGAATCTTACCAGATTCAAATATTGCCAGTGTACCTATCAACAAACTACTAAAAATCTGCTGCTAATAAGACATTATTCTTTGGTTGTAGAAACACTATAATCCCATTTGAGTGCATATTGCTGTAATCAGTTAAGATACTTAAAGTGGGTAGGATTTGCATGACCTATACCTATAGCTGTAGTTTGTAGTAAATTATCTGTTTTTTGTTTGTTTGTTTTTATTTATTTACAGGTGGGCTCTCTGGTTTTTCAAGAATGACAAGAGCAAAACATGGCAAGCCAACCTTCGTCTCATCTCCAAGTTTGATACTGTGGAAGACTTCTGGGCGTAAGTGCATTATTGCTTTATGGTTTACATTCAGGGCTGTAGAATCACACATCAGGCATGGTTGTAATTGTATTAGCTGCTAAATAATTTCAGCTTTTTGGTAGATTAAAGTGCAATTTCCGTCCTAATATTGTGTAGATCTCCCTTGTGCCTCCAAAACAGTTGCGACTCATCAGAGAATGGACATGGACCTACTGAGGGTGTCCTGTGGTGTCTGGCAACAGAATGTTGTTAGTGGGGGCCTTTGGGTCCTATGGGTTGAGAGGAGGGGCCTCTGTGGATCATCCCACAGATACTTGATCAGTTTGGGATAGCATTAGCTTGAGGGAGTTTTTGCTGAGTTCTTGTGTTATTGAGGCCTCAACAACAACAACTCCCAGGCACAGATGATCAGTCAAGAATTGAATAATACTCACTTGAAATGTCCAAATGCTGGTTTGTCTGTCTCTGTTGTGGTGCTTGAGCACAGCGTATGTTGGCACCAAGACAAAAGGCTTGGTGACACATGAAGTTACATGCTAAAAATGTCTTCTTTTCTTCACAGATTATACAATCACATCCAGTTATCAAGTAACTTGATGTCTGGCTGTGACTACTCGCTGTTTAAGGTCAGATTGCTTTTATTACTGTCTTTCACAGTTTAATCTGTTCATTTTCTTTCACTGCTAGAGGATAATCACCTTTATTGTATTTGTACTGCTTGCTAAAATTAAGAAGGGACACGAGTATTAAACACAATCATGTGGCTTGATGTTTTGAGATTTGCAAATATATGATCTCCATCATCTGTGATAGATTAGGTGGATGCAATCAAAACCGTTTATTCCAGGTACCAGCAGTAAGGCAGGTTATACTTCACTGTACTTCACTTTATCTTCTTTGGTCACAAAGAGCGTATGAGGAAAGAGACTGTTATATGAATATTAATCAAGAGTGAAACTGGACCCCATCTGTCAAATAATGTCAAGCAGAAACAGAAAGGAGAGGTGGCATATTTGAGAGTGTTGGGGGGGGGGGGAGTTGTGGTTAACAATGCGGTTGCTGCTTCAATTTTACTTATTATTTATGAGGTGCTGAAACACTTCAGTGCAGGCTGGCAAATGGCGTAATCCTTGTGCAATCACTTGTTTAGTTGAGGTTTTGAAGACAAATGTCACATCCAGGCTGCTGTGTCAAAAAAAAAAACTAAAGGAAAAGGCACACCTATTCTGTTAGCTCCAAAAGCTGAAATCCCACCACAGCTTGTTTGAACCTCTCCGTAAGGGCCCGTTCAGACCTTGCATTAAGATCCGATCTGGGCTATCTGATCGCAAGTGGCCAGCTTTCCGTATGTGTGTTCAGACCTGACATTAACATGCATCTCCAGACCCGATCTCGGTTTTGTGTTCTGGATGCCAGTAAACCCTGACATAACCTGGGGCGCAGTGGCATATTTTAACAGCTGATGTCTCTAATGAATCACTATAGCCAGGGCACGTTGCGTTCACACTACCAACAGAATGCGGACACTTGCAACCCAGATCGCCTCAAAATGTGGCTCATAGCTCTCAGATGCGATGTGTCCTGGGGGTGTTCACGCCTGTCTTTTATGTGATCTGATTGCCCAGATCGGATCTTAATGCAGGGTCTGATCAGGCCCTAAGTGACCATGCTTACATTAAAAGCGCACTATGTTGGTGTTCATCTGGGGCATCTTTTTACTTTATGCATCTCTCTATGTGTATGTATAGCTATAAGTATTTATGGGGCTTGTATTTGAAAACAGGATGGGATTGAGCCCATGTGGGAGGACGACAGGAACCGACGAGGCGGCCGCTGGCTGATCACTCTGTCCAAGCAGCAGCGTAAAGCCGATCTGGACCGGTTCTGGTTGGAGACGGTAAGCCTATACGATTATTTTACATGGAAGATATCAGGAAAAAACATTTTGACATGTTAGAATTGGAAAGCACAGGGTGTAAATCATAAAAGATAATCATGAGATACTAACTACATTTGAAAAGTGGTTGTTCCCCAATAACACGGAATTTGGATATGTCTGATTTTCCTGCAGCTCTTGTGTCTTGTGGGAGAAGCATTCGACGACCACAGCGACGATGTTTGTGGAGCCGTCATTAATGTCCGAGCCAAAGGAGATAAAATCGCTATATGGACCACAGACTATGAAAACAAAGAGGCCATCACACACATAGGGTGAGCTGAAGATGCTACATTTTTGTCAAAAGGTCACCAGTTTAAGTGATAGAATGATTATATTTTCATGCATATAAAATGTTACACTGTTTTGTAATTATTTGAATATTGTTACTCGATATTGTAGGAATTGCAGGAAGCCGTAACGGCAGTAACTTAATAACCAGACCAATAATTTATTGCCACCATTTATTAAGACTATAATGTTTTTTTTTTCTGTGTTTGCTAGTATGACATTAATGTTGTTCTTTTAGGCGCGTGTATAAAGAGAGATTAGGCGTACCACCAAAAGTGATCATCGGTTACCAGTCGCATGCAGACACGGCCACAAAGAGCGGCTCCACAACCAAGAACAAGTTTGTTGCCTGAGGACTCGTCAACCAAGATTGTCTGTCTGCTGGCAACATAGATTTTCTGTCAGTTTCAATGAATGTAATTTATAAGTTTGTTCACCAAAAAGAAAAATCGTTTGAATTGAAGATAAAGTTTTTGTTTGTCTGTTTGTTGCCACTTTACAAAGTGTTTCTTTATGGTAAGAGTATGTGCCATCACACTTGTTTAGAAACTTGAGGTTTTGTGTTGGTGAGTTGAAGATGGCAACTTTTCATTTTCAAATGCAGCTACATGTTTTGGGGAAAATGTAATTTATCCGGTGCGTACTGTATTTCTGATTTCTTTAAATACTTGACATTAAAAGCAAAGCACTCTAGTTTAAACTGTAGCTGGAGATGAACAACACTTAAAACAGACCAAAAACTTTAATTCAGGCTGTTTACATAGAAATTTCAGCAGCCATTTTTGTGTAGTCTGATACATTAAAAAGTGACTTTATTAGAGATGTCTGAGTTTAATGCACTGTTTCACAGCTTGTGCATTATGGAAAGTATGTTTATTTTGAAGAATGGATCTATTTGAACATTTGTGGTGCTTCACATGAATGTTTAAAATATTTGCCACTAATTATGAACATTCACACCAAAAAATGTAGAAAGAATCCAGTTTTATAAACTGATGCAGCCTACAAACGCTAGGTATTCAAACCCGAGGGAGCTGATGGTATTATCCAGATGAACATTGAGAATTTTGAGTTGTAAAGCACATACATATTAATTTATTTTACCACAGCGAGCCTGTTTTCCAAATGTACTTAACTGAGAGTTCTTATTTTTTTCTTGTTTCTCCTAAGCCTTTTTTTTTTTTTGTAAACTGAAATGTGCCTTGAATGTAACACCGTGTCTGATTTACAAGATTCTGAAATGTACAAAAAAAGCAATGTAAATAAAGGTCTACAGTGAAGTGGTGATCCCAGCAAAAGTTTATTTTCAATATATCAAAGAGTATTTTAAGAGTCTTAAAATAAAAAAACGCTTTAATGATATCTGAAGAAGCCCTGTGATAGACTGGAGACCTGTCCAGGGTGTACCCTGCGTCTCGCCCAATGACAGCTGGGATAGGCTCCAGCCCCCTGGTGACCCTTCACAGGACAAGTGGTTACAGAAGCAGAAGAACAAGATATCTGAGAATTATTTGTGTTTGCAGGTGATTATATGAAATTTCGATTATAGTTAGAAAAAAATTGAAAAGTGGAAAATGGGGACCTAAAGCTATAATACCATTCAGCTTTAAACTGGCACACATTTACAGTATCTTAACAAGTTCTGCCTCTGAAAATCTCTGGTCTTAAATCAGCTCAGTGTTTGATTAACAAAATGTAAAATCAACATCTATAATGAAACATTTTGGGAAGCTACCATATGTAGTTATCATTATTGCTCGTCTCTTCTGGTATTAGGTGCCATTTTTTTATGACTTTTTTATGTTCAGAGTTATTTTGGTTGGCTTTGTAACTAAATTAAGGCAGATTAAGAGGTCTCTGTTGTAGCTGCAGCTACAGTAATTTATGGCCCCCGCCTTTATTAGGCCACACAAATTGCAGACTGGTTTAAAGGGGCTTTAAGTAATCTATGACATCCATTGACTGCTATTTGAGAGGAACAGAGGCACTGACTCAGACGTCCATTTAAAATAAGCCTCCTTGTAATTGACACGATCCATCAAGGCACATTTTTACACTAGAGACAGCTAGGAGGAAATTAGAAGAGGGATCTGCTGAAAAGTCTCTCATGGTTGTGAGTAAAGGGTTTACCTCACAGTGAAGACAGTGGTGGATCATTCCTGTCGCGACATATTCAAACCTGTATGTACCAGCTGAAGACAATTATTAGCCGAGCCTGGATCACTGCGGACCTTAGCTGGAGATAACAGATAGTAAAACCCCAGACTGCATCAAAACCCAGTGGCCTAAATGAACTGGAGAAGCTTGCTACCTCAGAGACACAGGCCCTTTTATTGCATGTCCATAAAAAGGAAGGAAATGGCCTTTGATAAGCTGTGAATCACAAAGTCCAAGACAAACCTTAGCTAGATGGTTGTTTTAGGTGACTTTGACAGAGAGAAACTTGTTTTTTCTGATGATCAGTTAATGATTTTGTCTCTTATTTAACATTATTATATTATTACTAATAAACTTGATTAGGGCTGAGGCCTCACAGCAAGAAGGTTCCGGGTTCAAATCCAGGCCGACCGGGGCCTTTCTGTGTGGAGTGCATGTTCTCCCTGTGTCTGCGTGGGTTCTCTCCGGGTACTCCAGCTTCCTCCCACCATCCAAAGACATGCTGGTTAGGTTAATTGGTGATTCTAAATTGGCTGTAGGTGTGAGTGTGAATGGTTGTCTGTCTCTCTGTGTTAGCCCTGTGATAGACTGGAGACCTGTCCAGGGTTTACCTCTTGTCCGATGACGACTGGGATAGGCTCCAGCCCCCCCGCGACCCTTCACAGGGCAAGCAGTTACAGAAGATGAATGAATGAATGAATGAACTTGATAGAGTTACATTTTACCAACACAAAATACAACAGCAGTGGTTTTTTATAATCTTCCTCATAAAATAAGATTTGGTTCAGGTGATCACCTGATCAGTGTCTCAGTAAGTAGGATGAGGAGGCTTGTGTTGGAATCGAAAAAACACTGGAATGGACTGGCTGCCATATGTACAGATGCTGATTTAAGAAACATTTGTGGGAGTGGTCTCTTATTTTTTTCCAGAGCTGTATATATATATAAGCATTTCCATTATTGCATCAAAATCTTCATCCTGACTCTTTATATTTCTTCTATTACCAGCCTGTGTTTGCTTTACTTCTGTCTGTCCTGAATGAAATTTTGAGCCCGTCTGATGGGACTCATCTGTTGGCGGCAGTGTTTAGTATGACTTTATGCAAAACATACCTTTTGTCTCTCTTGGGTGATTAGCACGTCTTGTGCACCTCCTCCAGCGTTAGCAGCTGACACCGGAGGTGTGTGGATTTGATGTCTCGGATGTCCTGACAGATGGAATTGCTAATCTGAATTGACACCTGTAATTTACAGAGGCAACATAACGTGCCCCAGCTCTAAAGCTTGCACAAGATGACTTGCAGAAAGAAAACACAGCTCCCATGACATGGGAATTTCCACAACTTTTAGCCCACTGGGGAAAATAATTTTCACTCATCATTCATTCAAGTTAAAGTGGCACTCCATAAGTGTCAAAAGATTTCACTTGGAGCAAAAATGTATGTTCTTTAGAGTCTTCTTATAATTTCACATTTCTGGAATCTTCTGTTTATTAAAAGTGTATTACATCTCATAGCAATCTAATAATCAGGTCACAGAACCTCTAAATTGGGTTTAAAGAGAGTAGTGAGTGAATGAGTTTGTCATTTTGCACTTGCATGATTTGAGCTAATGCTGCTGTTGAGAGCAGCTTACACTGAGTAGGCTTGGTTTCAGAGCTCATCTAATCAAAGCACACTTTGATAAGATGTCTGTTTATGAGCTCGTCGGCTGTCGCAGAGATCAAAGCTGACACTCGCAAGCAATCTAAGGATATACGGTGTTGTGTATGAGATATATATTTTTTCCTCTCTCTTGCATGCTGAACGTCTTATGTGAATTATAATGAGCCGACATGCATAACCTAAATAAAGATCCAAGGCTTGTGTCTTATTATAAAACCATGGGAATGGGTAGGTTGCAGCCTCCACTCCACACTGGAAGGCTTTCCACAGGATTCTGGAAAAACCGACTGCAGGGATTTGCTTGCTCTGAGCCACAGGAACAGTACAGAAGCAAGGCAGTGCTCTTCGACAATAAGGACTGGCCTGCAGCCAGTCATTCTGAATTCAGAATGACTGGCCTGCAGCCAGTCATTCTGAATTCAGAAATCAGAAGTTAGCAATCTGAAATTAATATGTAATCAAAATCCATCTATCTGCTTCTCCTTTGTTGCCATGTATGATAATTAATGATAGAGAGTGTACACCCATGTGACTAAGGCAGTGTGATTTCCTTTTCTTCTCATAAACAGTCCACTAGGAGGCAGTACAGCTACACACTTGACTTTATCATAGGCTCTTTGCATCCTCCATAAATGTTTCGGTGGAGGAAATTGGGATTCCACTGGATGTGTCTCCTCTGCACACACAGGGATAGAAGATATCTGAAAATAGCAGCTGGGTGCCTTATTTATTTATATAACTCCCCCAACACCCACACCCCAAGAAATAAAATTCACATTGCATACCCCCCCCACATTGCCTTGGGCAACTGTCAGCCTCCTGCTCAGTGGGCCACCTCATATGCACAAGTGCAGTAGGTATAAACCCTGTGACATGACTCCACTCTGGACGACGGCATAAAAGGTTGCAGAGAGTTCTTTGAATCTGCGGGAGGTTCTGATTCCCTCTGTGATTCATGACAGACGCACCGCTGTACTATTCGTTCGCTGTACCTCAACAGCAGCTGCTTCTGAGGACTATAAGCTATGCTCAGTGGGTAGGTTATTATCCATGGTGCTGTTTACAGAGTCCTCGAGTCAATAATAATCTTGTCATCTATCGGTCTGAAGCAGAGGGAGGAATCCACTCGTTTTGCTGTGTAGTAAATGGGAGGCTTCATATCACATATAGTACGTGTGTGCACAAACGCACACACACATTCACACACTCTGGAATTCAGAGTATGACACAGATCTTCAGCTTTTAGATCAGAGTTTTTCTATGTTAGAAGTAGTACAAGAACATGTCGTTTTTTGTGGATATTTTTTCACATCAATATGTTACACAGAATTAGACAGTGTTTATACAGTTTTGAGTAATTCAGTAAGTCTAGCAAACAATTTCACATGTAATTGCACTGTAAATATAAGTCTGTCACCGTGTTTTGTCAGTTCAGCATCTGGTTTATGACATCTGCCAAGCTCTAAAAATCCAAAGCAAAACCCGACTCAGAAAATTATGTACTATTTCACTCGAAAAAAAATATAAATAAACTTGTAAATATGCTTCAAATACTGTTGAATGAAATAGTGCCAAGATACTCCCTATATAGAGTATACACCGATCAGGCATTAAATTATGACCACTGACAGGAAAAGTAAATAACATTGACCATCTTGTGACAATTCAATGTTCTGCTGGGAAACTTTTGGACCTGGCATTCATTCATGTGGATGTTACTTAGACATGTAGCACCCACCTAGACCAGACCAGGCACCCCCACCCCATAGCAATGACACTCCTTGATGGCAGCAGCCATCCCCAGCAGGATGCAGCCTGACACAGACACACATAAAAACGCTTTAGGAACAACTAATGTGGGATGATCCACATAGGCCCCTCCCCTCAACCCATAGGACCCAAAGGCCCCCACTAACAACATTCTGTTGCCAGACACCACAGGACACCCTCAGAAGGCCCATGTCCATTCTCTGATGAGTCACAACTGTTAGGAAGGTAGTCACAATGTTATGCCTGACCAGAGTAGTCATAATATTTTATACTGGTGTCAGGTGTACTTAGGAGATAGATAACCCCTCTGTTTCACCCCCCATAGGATTTCTGGAGAGCGGTTTTGAAGCTCGGCGTGCTGTTGCCATGTTGTCGGGTACATAGGTGGAGCTTGAGTGGAGCTAAGGTGGGCGGGTGATGCCTCGGCAGACAGCTTGCAACCTGTGAGGACACCAACCTGCCAGTCAATGTGGCCACAGCCTTAAATAGTGCATTACTTAATATAATTTAAACAGACGATTTATTGACTAATTCACCCCTGTACATTTGTCATTAATGGAGAAAATAGCTTTATAGAAAAAAACCCTTTTAGTACTAAACTATAAAGCCTCAAGTGGCCATTTGAGGAACTGCAGGATTAGAGCTTCATTTTTTAGCCCCAGAGGTGGCTGCTTGTTGAACAACAGCACTGAGAAAAAAAGTTCACTCTAATTTCACCCATCATCTGTATCAAAAGAGAATTTATGTGCTTCTGTCTATTTGATTTCACTGTGAACCGTTTCTCTGATTCACGTTTTAACCTGTCATGCTTTGTTCTGTAAACCACTTTGTGATGAACCTGCTTGACAGAAAAGAGCTTTGCAAATAATTTTTTCTTTGTTTGACTTATTGGAATGAGAAAGACCGGAGGGTGAAAAGCAGCCAACACTGGGATGTGTGGCCCATATTTACCTCCGTAATTGCTTCAAACAGAGCCATGTTCAAGTACGAAGGAGGCATTTTACTGCCCAAACACGGCTCAACTTGTGGAAGTGCAATCAGCATTATCCACACCTAATGCACCGGGGATCCCGAATCATTCAAATACTGATCAATGTAGCATTCACTGTTACTGCCATAGTAATTTGTCTGTTCTTCTTTTGTGCAGCACCACTGCATCTGCAGCTGATCATAAACCCTTGATATTGATTTACAAGCAAATGGGTTGCTTTAAAAGAGCGAAGAATTTGCCAAGTTCTGTCACAGATTTCTCAGCCTTTTACTGTGAACAGACTGTGAAATGGCAAACACTAATTTGTTAATAATAAGCTGCTTGTACCCTCCACCAAAAAGATGGAACATGAGTATCTTGGCTCGTAAAATGGCATTGCTCAATGAAGTGAACAACCACAGTAAGCTCATTTATTTAGCAGTTCACTGAGTTGTAGTGTGAGGGTACAGTACACTTGCCCTCCACACTGTGATGTAATCCACACACAGACAGCAGTTTCCACACCGACACTGCATTATGAAAAGTTTAATTGTAAATTGATTCATAATGCACACGGAAGGCAAACAATGTGAGTAAGTAAATAATACAATGCATCGTAATGTGATGGTGCAAATTTTCACTTTGCATGTGGCAAATCGCAGGAATGAAACTCTAGAGTGTGACTCATAAGTGTCATCATGTCATCATCATCACTGGCATGTGGCTGGGGAAGTGTTAAACACCCCTGAGATTTATCAACAGGCTTCGTCCAATCTGCCGGGAATGGTGACTGGAAAACTGGTTTGGCAAGTCAGGAAAAATCAAGATCCAGCAGAATATTTTTGGAAAAAATCAAACTTCATTTGTATCTTGTGGTGCTAAAATCAACTTGGGTGTCAGCGTTTGTATTCATTCATAGAATGCCACAGCATGGTTGCGAACAGCATTTGTTACAAGCTACATTTGAAATTGCAATCCCTATTAATTTCACCAAAAAATCCAAAGTGCAACAGAGGGTTAGTCATCAGTGATAGCATCTCAATGAATTATGGGGCTATAGACTGTAAAGCTGAAAAGCCTTGAGCACAAGCCATTGTGGCCAATACTCATTTCAGTCAGCTTTCCTTCTGTTATATTGTTATGCCTCTCCACACCCCCATTGGCCTTGCAGTGTCAGCAAGTATCTTGGAATAGTGCATAGGCTTGATTGTCTTAAAAGAAGGTGTGGTTAGAAAGGCATGGCTGGGGATACCTGCAGAGGTCACCACTCTTCCATTGTTGAAGTTCACCATAGGCTAATGTAGGAGCCTATGTGTTTTGTTTTTTGCTTTTTCATTTGTGGAATACAACCCTGGTGTCTGGTTTTCAGCACTTCATGATGGAGCCAATGAGCCGGCCCAGAACGAAATATTACATAATCAAATTGGTTTGAGGTACGTAGTGTTGTCAAAACTCAGATCGATCAAATCCATTAACTATGAGGGTGCAATCAATGATTTACCAATATGGAAAGATACAAATGTGCCAACTGGTACATCCGACATCGGCGGTTTCCCCACCGGGAGTGATGGGGCGACACCTGATTTCACTGAGAATGTAATTTATCATTTTGCTGCTTTGAAAGAGAGACGGCAAAAAATGTCAAAATAGTTTGGTAATGTAATTTAAATAATGATTGTGTTTCTTGTACAATAAGTGCAGCGGTTGAATTGAAAACGTCATCAGTTCCGCTTTTTATTCTGGCTTTACTGCACCTAAAATGTGATGATTGTGAGGAGTCACTTTACACTGAACGGGCCACCTTAGCCATCATAGCAACATTGCCCAAAACTGCCAGCATTGCTCTCCTTGCCTTTAATAATATCATTATGTTTTATATATTTTCCGATAACATCTTTGGAAGGAAAACAAAATGAAAATGTCTGCTTGACTAAAACCCTGTTGATTTGCCATGAAAGCTATTTGTTTAATGCTGTTTTTAGCAGCGTTATGACTGTAGCTCATGCTGGTACAACTGACACACACGCACACTTTGATTCTAACATCTGACAGCCTTCACTGTCTTTATAATTCCTCCCAATTTGTTTTCCAAGAAGAAAAACTTAAGTAGTTTATGGTAGCAGTCACATGAAGGTTACTTATCTGAAAAGATTATCATCACTTGCATACTGTATATTTGAAATTGTGAAGTCCTTTTTTTGTCAGAGAACTAGCTTTTGTTTTTTGTTTTTTAAAGTATTTTACCACTGCTTGCCCAGGCAGTTGTATTGATTTAAAAATACATTTGTGACCTGGCCAAGAAAGCAGTGTTATAATCAGCAGGCTGCAGACAAACATCATGCTACAGCCTGCATGTCAAAGGGGGGGAAAGCACTTACTAGTGAAGTGCAAAGTGGACAAATACTATGAGTCAGCCTTCACTATGTCAGCAGTCCAGAAGCAGCTCAGACGCTAACTGTTTTTGGATCGTGGCTAAAGAAAGCCTAGGTAAATCTTTTATTAAGCCTTTATTATTTTAAACATTTTAAGAGAATCACAGACAAAAAAGACTAAAAGCACATTTTCTCATCAGATCACTGAATTTGGCCTGAATTTGACCACGAGATCCTCTTGCTTTTGTATTTTTTGCTGTACAATATTAATGATGAATTGTAATAAAAGGTGATAGTATTGTTTTTTGTATGCCAGCTGGTAAGTAAAAGAAGCCTTTAAACAGTAACATCATCTGATTGGAGTCTCTTTGGGAAGGAATGAACTTGTCTGTAAAACCTGTAGAAAATAGTTGGAAAACAAACATCCTCTGGTCTTTGTTACACAGTAAAAGTAAACAAAGCCTCTTCTGTATTCTAAGCAATGCTTCCATCCATGCCGATTTGACCTTGAGCCAAAACTATGAACTCCTACCCGCTTCTGGCAATTTTGTGCTCGGACCCGGCTGGGGTGTAACATAGCAAGTAACTTGCTCGAGCAACAAAAACAAACTCAATCCTTTTCGTCGGTATGGGCTGCAAAAAAGATCCCCTGGCAGCTGCTTAGTTAAATGAGCTTTCCTTCCTGTCGGTTCAGCAGTAATCACTGGTGTCACAGCTCCAGAATCCAGTCTGTGTTAAATTTATTCCCCAAAGCTTTGGGTATCATCCATCTCAGAGCCTGCTTCTCTGGACAAGTTGGGATTTTCTGACCCAGTTATATTTTTTCCTTTTTTTTTTTTTTTTTTTTTTTAATCTGCAACACATTTACATCAGGTGATATTAGGACAGTATGAGGTGCTGCTTCTTATGCAGTTTGATCTTGACCCTGAGGTCGGCTCATTGTATGTGAATGGTGTTTCCCTGGCAACGTATTCCATACAAGAAATGTTGATGAACACAGAGGAGGGAGTGCAGGGGAGATCTCTATTGGGATCATTCACCGGCTGCAAGAGCTTGTGTTCATGATCAAAGAGGATTAACATTTTAGGCGTAAGGACATAATTGGCATATCAAGTACTAGAATTCAAGCCATAGTTAATATTTGGACATTTCCCCTGAGAGTGCAGAAAGGACAGCGTATCAGCTGATCATTAAAAAATGAAATCCACTGTTTTAAGCACCACAGATTCATTTTTCTGAAAGGAGTTGTCACCCAAAGTATCAAACCTGTGACCTTTTTTTTTTAGCACAGAAAGGTCTGTATGACAGCAGCAGACCCCGCTAGCGGAGTAACATTTACAAAAAGCATCCCCGCAAGCTCTTATAAAAAAAAACTTTCCCTGAGAAAAATAGTTTCGGAGCAAGTGAGCTGGTCTCACCACGCTGGCTCTTTGTGTTCTGCTCCAGATATTTAGGCCACATCAGATATTGATATGCCATTACATTCTGTGCAATTGCATTTTTGTGATGGATAACAGAGGCGGGCACATTATTTGTAAAACAAACAGGAACTCGCTCAGCCGTCCTGTTCTTCGGGATTGAGGTTAATGCAACAAAATCCTGCATGTTCAACATTTGTAACGATACCAAACTGCCTCTAATCCAAGTCTCTAGTGTTTAAGAGAGCGTGTGTTTTTTCTGTGTTTGTGTGTGTACATCGATTTGTTAGCTGTGTAATCCTCGATTGTGACAATGGTCAGCGAGATTAGGGCCTAGAGCCACAGAGTCGGCCCTTTTAGGCGGGTAATGGGCAAAAAAGCGTGTTAATTGCCCTTGACTGTTGAAAGTAAATTAATTATTGATCGCTCTCTCGACTCCTCGTCTGTACTTACATACCCTTACAAATCCTTTTATCTCCGGCTTGTAGGAAGAACATTTCCTCTTTTCCCATCATTATGCAGGCGGGTGAGCAAGAGGACCACTAGCCAGCGTCTTCAGCCGAAGCCATCTTGATTTCTCCTCCTGCTTTTCTATTCTGAGAAGACCTGTCAGAAAGTCTCACCTTGAAAGCCGCTTTACCTCCCTCTCTGATCTCACACCTCTTCTCTCTTCCTTCCCCCTCCTCTCTAATTTTCTAATGGTGTATTCTTGCTTCTTTCAGCCTTCTCCTTCTCATGTGCACTCTCCTTCCCACACCAGCGTTTGTTAAAAATAAATAAGAGAAGAAGATTAATAAAAAAACAGCGCTGAGGTCTAAAGGCTGCGTCGTAAATTGATGACAGTGAATGTAAAGGCGTGGAAGTAGTGCAGACAACAGCATCATTATTCTACCTATTGATTTTCTCCCTCTGCTGCTAAAAGGGAAAAGCCACCACTGTATTTGAAATGAGATATAAACAAAGTCCAACATGATGTAACTGCATATATTTTTATTTGCATCGGCAGATGTCAGAACCCAGCCATGTCATTAGTTAGACATGTTGGGGAAATACATGTCTTTATTATTGGTTTTAAACAGTCTCATGTCTTTAATATAAAGACTGAGAGAGTTTTTACACCATAATTGTCCATTTGAAAATTGTAAGTGATCGTGAACTAACACGGCTGCTACCAGTGACACAATATGAACCGGTGAACAGGACCAGGAGAAGGAGATGAAGATGGAGACGGAGAAAGGGGCCTGCTGAGGATACTAGCATTGCTGTAGATGATCTTAGCAATGATTACCAAGAGGGCCTAGATGCCCAGCTCATCATGAATACCCTGCAATTGTGAATCAATCATTTTAATGGAGCAGGCATTTACCATAAACGGCACCTCCGAAGAGTTATCATCGAGCTTGCTACACGGGCTAAGTAAACAAAAGCAAACAATACATCTGTAGCCTTGCATGAACTTACATATGCTTATCTCTGACAGTTCTCATCCTGTTGTATCCTGGCACTGTTGGCTATAAATACAGAATTGTTGTGATGTTGCATTTTTTCTTAATTGTACAGTAAGTGTTTGCATATGTATTTTGTATTACATTGTACATGTATTGTGTGCTTCTTATTGCCTTTTTTACATCATGGCCAGGGGACTACAAATGAAAACTAGCCTTCTGGCTAATTCTGGCTTTTTTAACCATGTGTAATCATGTGTTCTATGAAATTGCACTGTCCCTTTTTTAAATAAACAGTATAAAGAAACAAAATCCCTAATAATTTCACACTCAACCACAACAACGGATAGTTTCTTTTTTATTGTTGTTATGAATATGTCTGATGACAGTTTTACAACTTGTTGTAAACGTATTCAGTGGCACAAATTATAGTGACCTTAATGTGACACTCATTCATGCAACCTTTGGTCTATGGAACCCAATTCTTTCATGAAGAATTTATCTGCTGTGAACACAGAATATCAGGCTAGGATGCACACAAACCTGTCTGCTGCTTGTGTGCAAAGCCCTCTCCTTGGCATAGCTGCGTGAAATTTTGCATTCAGAGGTGTCTTCACGTAGGCGAGCTTGTGAACCTTACATCTATATCCGTTTAGCGGAATATCTCGCCTTGAGTATAACACAGAATCACACTGTAAATGTCACGGAGTGGGTTCTCTGTCTGTCTGTCTGTCTGTCTGCGTGTGTCTGTCCGTGTTGAAATTAAATAGTGGAATCCGACGCATTAAAGGAACACTTTGAAATTCAGAGCGCCGTCTCAAAAAAGTCAAGCAACCCCATGTCACCTGCAAATCTGATATGAATAACCATTTTCATCGACACCTGGTAATTAAACCTCTGTTTGCAAAAGCTGTGTTTGCCTGAAAATATCTGATGCCATAAACAATGATAGCTGGTCTGCGTTAATAGGAGAATGCAGCAGGTGTCGGTCAAACACAGAGCATAGCCACACAGTGAGAGGTCTAATCAAGCACGCCTGTGTGGGAAGTGTAGGGTCTGTAACATGCTTAGCATTACTCATCAGGTCCAGCATGTTTTAACAGCTGTTGGATACAGAAATGCTGCCCTTTAGCATGTTAACATGTTAGGATACTAATGACACGATGATCACCTGTAATTTGAAATTAAAGATGGCAGGCAGTGCTATATATAAATGAACATCTGTTACATTCGAGCCACTGAATACAGGTTAAGATAATCAGTGCCAGCTAAAGATCTTGGAGTATACCAGAGTTTTGATGTATGTGGTGACATTTCTGCACCGGTGCTCTGATAGGCAGCAGTGATTGGTTTGCCAGACTTGAGAGGAGAAGCCACAGGGATGGAGACAGAGTAGCGTATAACAAGAAGAGACCCGTAGCTGAAAAACCCCGTAGGAAGCGTTGCAGAAAGGTTTCAGATGCGTCTAGATTAAAAAAAGAAACATAAGACTGGTTTGTCTACTGAGCTTCAAAAAGAGCCGTTCTGAAGCTCAATGTGTGACTGTAGATTTAGCAGCATTCGTGTAATAGCTCTCTACGCCATAAAGGGGGTGTTGAACATCCTTCAGTATTTTCGATAGATTTCGAGCCAAGTAAAAAACATTTCTGCTCTCATTTCTGCTTGTGATCTCTGTGAAATAAACTACCATTTGTGCAACATTTCGAATTTATTTTATTAAGATGCAGTATGTGAACAGTGCAGTCCTTTGTCAGCATCCCGTGGTACATGAGAAAGTGACAGCACCTATATTTTATGTGCACGGTGTAAAACTGTTGCTGAAGACTATTTGTGGATTCTCTGAAATAAATTGTCCAAGTTTGTTGCTACAGGGAAAAAAAACAACAACTCATTGTCATATAATGTGATATATGTCTGACTACGGGAATAGAAAACATACCACAAAAAAAATGGACCCAGAAACACAGTAGCTGTTGTTCTGTCTTAGTCTGTTCAGTTGCAGAAGTTGTACCCGACAAGTTAATGTAGTTACGTGACTTTGATGGTCGATTACTGAATGTTCCAGCACCAATGTCACCAATAAAAATTAAATTCACATTCATAGTTCTTGGTGACTTGATCTATTCTTATTCTGACACCTTTATCATGAAATGACCTTGAATCCTCCCGTAGCATTCCTCCTATGATAATTGAGAGAGAGATTGAAACAGATTTCAGGCTTTTGTGTCCTCGTTGTTGGCAGCGAGGTGTTCATCTCTCTGAGGCTGGGATCTTTACGATGATCTAATCTCTTGCATTTAGGGTTTTGGTCAGCTGAATTATATCCTTTCTGAACAATATCCTTTGTGAACAAGAAAGCAATTTCTTTTTGGGGAGAAGTTTATGCACTGAATCATTGCACCGACCCGCTTCACAGAAAGGTTGGGGCACAAAATGATCTGCGCAACAACCAAATTACTTTTGCATCACTATTTACAGATCAAATGAAATTTATTTTAATGGCTTTAGTAAACAGACGTGAACAATATATAGATGAGGTACATTATTATAGGCTAAAATGAAAGCTAAATTTCTTCGACCTAAGTGGACAATTACGTGATAAAAGAAGAGTAAGAAGGAGTGTAGCAAGCATTGAAAAAGGCTTTTGGATTCAAAGAGTCCAACCAAACAGATTATTGAAAGCAACAACAGCCGAGCCACAGAGGAGTGTGCGTGTACTTATTTGTGTAGACGTTAATCTACAGTTGTCCACAATATTTGTTGAGATGTAAGAAATAAAAAAAAATCACACTGGCGTTAACCAAACCCATGGTAACAGACAGTCTAATTACACTGAGGACACGAACACCATGTTTCTAATTATAATGGTTTCCATCTTTCTTTCCTCTGGTGGACAGTTATTATTGCCTGTGATTTGCACATGATGCAAAGTCTGAAATATTCTAATGTCAAGTATTAATCTACCTGAAGGCAATTTACAGTGGCACGGGATGTTTGCAGTTTCTTGATTAAAATTCATTTTGTTGGATACTGTGGTGAAGATTTTCCTGTTTTGTCGACTCACTGATTATATGTCAACCGGAGGCTTTGCTGGGATTCAGTGGCATCTGTTTCCCTGAGTCCTGTCTTAGCATGAAAGTTTGTCCGGGTAAAGGGTTCCCTGTGTTATTCGTTCCTTCATACTTTTCCATTACATGACCCATGAATGATTCAGGAGCCACTGTGTTTGTTGCAAATAGTCATTCATTTTTTATAACAGCTTTATCTTGAAAAACCTCTCCTGCCCTAAAACCAAGCTGCTGGATCATGGTTGGATTTTCATCACTGGTGGATGAAGTGCCATGCAGGCATTTTCTGACATGCCCAGATGCAGGATTTCATAAATTGTGGATGTGGGACTGATGGACTCCCTTGTTTTCTCTGATGACATTTCCATACATGGCTCACTGTGGAAAATGTCCCTTTGGCTCACGGGCATCACATCATCACCTCTTATGGTAAACATGATGCGGTAAGAGTATCCAAACAGTACATGCATGCACAAAAATAATCCATTTCTCACAGTTTTGAATATCCTCTGCACCAAGCCTACATGGATTATATTGGCCCAACCACGCAGCAAATGCTTTTAAGTGGGAAGACAAATGCATGCACATCACTAATTGACTGTGCGTGGTTGTACGCTCTTAGGTTCTTAGGTTAGGACTCTGTTGAGTCAGCCTCATTTGAAACCACTTCCTATGTAGATGCTCTACATAAGTAGCTATTTACTGAATGACCAAAATACTAAATGACATAAATGCCTAGTATAAGAGGTGCTCTGTTAGAAAGAGACAAAAAAAACAGTGTACCGCAAGCTATTAGTCAAGATATAATACAAGCACACATCAAGTTTCCATGCGACTCTGAAGTGAGGCATTTCTACTGCAGTGTAATTGAATTTTGACCTCAAGAGCAGATATTGAGCTGCAACATGGCAGTGACCTGAGTAAGAGTTGGGATTGGGTGCAATGGGGCTATCCTAAATCTCTGTTAGGGCAGAAAATAAAATAAAAAAAAAAGAGCCACTCATGTTTCTTTTGGTGTCCGCAATCGTGTCAGAGGATGTGGCGCAGCTACATATGTGTGTCCCCGGCTGCAGTGACTCCCCGCCAGCCTTGAGGGGACAGTTATCTGCTTGACTTTTCTTCACCCCGAGCTAGTGGCAGACTCTCCATCCACCTAAATCTGCAGTTGTGCCAGGTGAGAGTGGTAACCTCATTTAGCTAAATGTTTTTCTTCTTTCCTCCGCCCCAGGAACTTCAGCTTGTAAAACGAGTTCAAAGGGAAGTTATCTTGTCCTTTCCTCACTCCGCACCCCCTCTCTCAAGTCTATTCTCTCTGCTCCTTCTTTTCTTTTTTACTCTTTCTTTCCCTCTACATATCGAGCTTAATAATGCAGCATAACTGATCCCCCTCCACCCCCCTCCTTATTTTATCTACACCAGATAGTGCTCAGACAGCACAAGCTAATTTTAGAGGATGACACTGCTGAGTGCTTGCGATAAGCAGCTCACAATGAGTGGGACATTATTTCCTCTCTCTCAGGTTCCAGTCCTTCTCAGGTGGAAATCACTGTAAACACTGCATGTCCCAGATCTCGGAGATTGCAGGAACTGCAGAACATATTTTGCATCATTACTCCAAGCTCCAAATAACACATCATATCTGCATTCTGTACAGCGTCTGACAGAATTAGTGCTTGGCTGTGATGTTTGCACTTATTCATGGTTCTTATTTCTAAATGCATCTGCTTGCTTTTCAGACGTGTTCCAAACTCAGATGGAAAACATTACGTTCAGAGGATGACGTGCCCGTTTAAGAGGCATATTTTCAGCAATTAACAAAGAGAGTAGCTAACAGCAGGGGGCTCCAGATCCATGGTTGGCACAGCAACCTGTTTAGCATTCCATGTTTAGAGCCCACGGTCCAAGTGTTTATCATACGAAATGTATTATTAATTTCCAAGCCTTTAGAAATATCGACCTCAGTATTTGTCTAACCTAATCATGTTTATTTTATCTTGCCCACAGCGTGTAAATCATGCTAAATCAGCTTTAATTACACTGGAGTGGAGTTTGTCTACAGTTGAGGCAGTAGAGATTAGATTCAAGGACGGGATTATTTCATTGCTATCACAGATATTTGGTTGCCTCTTGTTCTGTTTGTGTATTGCAGCGCTGACCTGTGGGCGTATGTGTGTGTGTGATCTTATCTGACGAGGAGGGTAATTGGAATTTATAGGCGGTAATAGATAACACGGCTGTACATACAGCCGAGCTGACAGCAGCGGGAACAGCAATATAGTATATCCCATCATGGCTGTTCATTTTCCAAAAGTGGTTTAAAATGGAAAGCCAGTGGCAGAATGATACAGTAGGGTCTGACTCAGACTGAAGCTGCTCCACCTGGGATTTCATTTTCTGTTTTTTAAAGCTTGTAAACCACATGCACAGAGTGCAGGTGGTACTTGGTCATGACCTGGGGATTTCAATGCAGCAACACATTATCTTTTATAAAGTCGTATAAGGTCTCAGGGGACATTTTAGCAGCTGTTATCTGTTCTCTCATGTCTCCAATTGATGCTTCTGTAACCTTCTTCTACACTCTCAGTCACTGTGCTGATTACAGAACAGAAAATGTTAAATTACTTTAAGCAGCAGTGCCAAAATAATAGTAAATAAGTAAGGACGACACAGAGGTTTTGCAGTAAAATCAGTTCACTGTAATGGGATAACAATAACTAGTGGATTTCCTTGATGGGATGAATAAATCTGTTCTTGTTTTTCCTGTAGAATTTAACCTTGGTAAACATAGCTGGAAGCTGCTGTAGCTCATGAGCTGTTTTTACTTGACCTCCTGTGTTGTAATGTAAGCTGTTTCACAGAAGAACGGTTAAGAGACAGAGGAAAAGCTTATTCTCTTAAGCAAGCACGCTTGATAATTGAAAGTACAAGCTAGCATTAGCAAGTTCTTGATAACAAAAAGAATGATAAAATGTTAGACTGTATAGCGTTAAAACGGAAAACTTAAATAAGTTTATTATACTGAGAGAACTTCCATAGGGCACTTTCGAGCCATACATTTCTGGAGACTGTCTGAGGGTAACTCCTCACTGGGGCTACTTCCATAAAACTACTTTTTTTTCTGTATTTGCACCACCAATAGAAAGTCTAGATGGCTGGCAGTTGCTATAGCAATGCACAGCAAAATACATAGCCTAGGTGACATACAGACTTGATAAAGCATGAACTTCACTGTTGTGCATGTCTTAATGTGCTGGGATAGAAACTGCCCTGAACTAAATAAGAAAAAAAAAAGCTCCTTGGGGCCCCAAAGCATGTATTTTCCTGTCTTTCTAGCATATTGCTGTACGAATTCATGACTGCCAGATTTTTTATTTATTTATTTATTTATATTACAAATCCGATATACGCTGCCTGGCCAAAAAAAAGAGTCACCACCTGGATTTAACTAAGCAAATAGGTAGGAGCCTCCTATTGGATAATTACTGCATGGGTGATTATCTTTCAGCTGGCAACAACTCATTTAACCCCAATTGATGCAATGAGTAGCTTCTCATTTCTTAAACAACCATGTCTAAAGACACATCCCGTGGTTGTGGAAAAAATATTAGTCTGTTTGAGAAGGGTCAAATCATTGGCATGCATCAGGCAGAGAAAACATCTAAGAAAATTGTAGAAACTACTAAAATTGTTTTAGTAGTTTCTACTGTCCAGTGCATTATTAAAAACTGGAACGATAGTGGGGAACCATCGTCTTCAAGGAAGAAATCCTGATTGATCGTGATTGGTGATCACTTAAACATTTGGTGAAATCAAATCGAAGAACAAAAACAGTAGAACTCAGGGCTATGTTTAATAGTGAAAGTAAGAACATTTCCACATGTACAATGTGAAGAGAACTCAAGGGACTGGGACTGAACAGCTGTGTAGCCTTAAGAAAACCACTAATCAGTGAGGCTAACTGGAAAAAAGGCTTCAATTTGTTAGGGAGCATAAAGATTGGACTCTGGAGCAATGGAGGAAGGTCATGTGGTCTGATGAGTCCAGATTTACCCTGTTCCAGAGTGATGGGGGCATCAGGGTAAGAAGAGAGGCAGATGAAGTGATGCACCCATCATGCCTAGTGTCTACTGTACAAGCCTGTGGGGGCAGTGCTATGATCTGGGGTTGCTGCAGTTGCTCAGGTCTAGGTTCAGCAACATTATGTGTCCAAAGAATGAGGTCAGCTGACTACCTGAATATACTGAATGACCAGGTTATTCCATCAATGGATTATTTCTTCCCTGATGGCACAGGTATATTCCTGTCATGGTTTGATTAGTTTCTTGGGTTTCTGTTTGTTGTATTTTGTTAACTTCTTGGATTTTTACAGTAATGGTTTAGTGTTTAGTTTTTCTGTTTTCCGTTTCCTGTTCTATTTTGTTAAGTTCTTGATTTGCTGTTACGTGTTTCTCCCTGTGTTTTTCCTTCTGATTAGGTCATTGCTTTCTCCTTGTGTTATGTCTTGATTTGTTTCACCTGTGTCTCGTCACCCCTCTGTTCCTCGTGTGTGTATATATAGCCCTGCCTTCGCCTTTGTTCTTTGTTGTGTCATACTGTTTCTATGCCATGTTTGTGTCTTTCACAGTCATAGTTTTTTCATGTCTTGTTCAAGTTTTCATAGTGTTTTGGTTTTTTGGATATCCTGCCACGTCAGCAGAGCTTTCTGTTTTTGGCCTTGTTTTGTTTAATTAAATAGCCAACTCCTGCCTCAGTCCTCAAAGTCCTGCATTTGGATCCTAACCACCATTACCTCGCTCTTCTTGACAATTCCAAGATGACAATGCCAGGATTCATTGGGCTCAAATTGTGAAAGACTGGTTCAGGAAGCATGAGACATCATTTTCACACATGGATTGGCCACCACAGAGTCCAGACCTTAACCCCATTGAGAATCTTTGGGATGTGCTGGAGAAGGCTTTGTGCAGTGGTCAGACTCTCCCATCATCAACACTGGATGGAAATTAATCTTGCAGAAACAATGCCACAGTGAATGTGTGCTGTAATCAAAGCTAAAGGTGGTCCAATGAAATATTAAAGTGTACAACCTTTTATTTGGTGGCGACTTATTTTTTGGCCATGCATTGTATTTAAAAATTACTCTTGGTGCAAAAAAGTTCTTCACTCAGTATTCTTCACAACCCTCCCTCACTGGTATGTGCCTGCCCAAAATCACCATGATTATACAGGACATCTCATTTAAGCAGCACAGAGTCAAGGTATCCTTTCAGAAACATGTGAATGGTCTTTCTATTCTTTTCACAGTGAAATGTATTATCCCTATAGTGTTGGAAGTAATAATCTCTGTCACTTCAAAGGGTTAGAGGAATGTATGCAGAGATTCTTGTCGTATTCAAATGAATGTTTGACAAATGAGTTTCTCTTGAAGACACATGATACATTATTAGCATCTTATTATAACTAATGATGTGGGTGATCGGGATTATGTAGAGGAGATAAATCATTTCCCTTCATTTCATTTAGAGAATGACAATGTTATATGGCTCTTAGCTGGGCATTAGACCTGGGTCAAAGATTTTCTCAATTTAAAAGGGATATTTTCTAACTAGGGCCTTCCTTATTTTCATAGTTTCTGCAATCCATTGATCATGTTGAGAATCTCATCACTTACTTCTCAAAGGAGTGTCAGCGTAACTATCGCAAAAAATTGCCAAATTAATTCCCAACAGCTATACCCAAAACGAGATTAAAGCTCCACCGCATTCTGCACACTCGATGTGCTTAATTCCGTCCACAGTTACAGGCAGTCGTGATAAAAGTTTCTCTGCTGCATCTGTATTGCATTAATACTATACCATAGAAGAAGTCCCGGCTCCTTCATTTATATTGCATTTACACTGCAGTGATAAGTCCCCCCTCTTGACATATGTGCTGCACTAATACTGTAATAATAGCAAAGGTAAAGGTCCTTGACAATGCATCAATCTTACAGGAGTCTTGCAGGAGCTGCTTGAACCTATTCTCTTAAAAATGTGATAAAGCGAAGCTGAAGACTTGCAGAATATTGCGACAGTGACCTCATATCTTAAACAACTGGGTGCTCAGCTATTCCTTTTGCTGCCTGACAGCTGAAAAGAGAGTGCATCTGAATTTTGCTAACCGTTGCTTCAGAGGACACAGCAGCACTATAAATGTGATGCTGTGGTGTGCAATGAAAAATGGTTTGTATGATAGAGAGGTCCTTGGTCGGTTTTATAAGGCTGACTTTGAGACAGACTATTAAACATATAACACTAGTGTGTGAATACACAAACCGCTCTATCATTCTTAGCTCTTGGTAGTGTGTTCGAGCCAAGGTATCTTAAGGCTTCATCCTGGGAGTTTTCTATGCAGGACTGATGTCCTGCAAACTGTACTGAGAGACAATTCAGGTTAAGAGCATTGGCTACTGAGGCACAGGGCAGCCTTTGTTTGGGGATTTCAGTTTGCATTCAAGACTGTGCTTCCCTTCCTTAACCACTTGCTTCTGTCCCATGGCCACTAAAAGAGCACACAGATTTGCTTAATTGAAAAGAAAAGAAAAACCATGTTTAATTAGCATGTGTAAAAAACGTGTTATTTTCTACAATGTTGGCAGTCACTAGTAAAACTGTTGCATCCTCAAGTTGTATCTGTTCTGTAATTACACAGTGAACACAATTTGCAAAATGTTGATGATGAGTCTTAAAATAAAAATGTATTGGTTATTTATTTGTTGTGCTACTCGATCAAACTGCTTACTCTTTAATGAGATAGAGTGTTAGTTAATCGTTAATCGTAGGGCTACAAAGTGTAAAATAAGCGCACCGGTTTATGCCTCACATGCGTCTCCTTTGGGAAGCTGGGAAGCCATTGTCCCAGAATCCACACCCTTTGGTATGCCAGGTATATACAAGAAACTGAAGCATATTAGCTCTACTAAGAGCACTAGATTTAATCAATTTCTTCACGACAACAGTTATCTGTTTTACATAAAGCTGACGATAACCTCACAATTTTCTAGCATACACCGTTTCATGTGTTCCTGGGTAAAAAAACAAACAAACAAAAAAAAGTTCATGTATTTCCTCTTCTAGTGTAGAGAGACACAAGAAATCCATTGGGTTGTCCAGCATGGGATGCATATTTTATCAGTCCTAACATCATATATAATGTATGACTTATATAGTTTGCATGATTGTGTTTTTCGTTGTTGATTTTTCCCCAATATTTGCTTGCTGCACACATAGAAAATAGACTATAAGATGAAACTACTGCTGCAGACTGAAACATAACACATAACCAATGCATAACATTCTTGATTGCCAGCTGTAGAGTTTAACAAGCTACATGAGGTTCATGCTTATGCTAAACTAACATGTATTGCACCTGCTATATATGGCTGAAATGACAATAAAAAACCTCTTGACCTATCAGCAGCTGCTGTTGCTGCTTAGTTCAGGAGCAGGATGACTTTGATTTCACATGCTTCAACAACATTCAGACTAAAGTAATGAAGAAGAAACTACTTGGATGAGTGGCAAATATGAGCAGCTCTGTTTTTTGGATATACCATGACCTGGATGACTGAGAACCTTCACAGACCCAAAGTTATAAAGTATATCAGTGACGTGCCTTGCTCTGAGCATAAAGACGATTGAGCGCAGCCACACTAAAAAAAAATAAAAATATTATGTTAGTATGACAGTATGCGTAGATGTAGTTGCGCTGTGATGCAATTGTTTGCTGCTGATTTGTTCTAAATAAAGTTATTGTTTTGTGTAACTTAATGTTCATAATCAGCTCTCATTCTGAAAAGGAAGTCTTTAGAAATGGTTCTTTAAGCCTACCGTAAAAGATTTTACCATTTGTTATATATCAGTCAGTGGATTGTTAACATGGAAACATCTGCATCCCTGGTAACCAGGCATGATGTGCACTTGTGTGAATAAATCAATTTGATACAGTTCACATATGAAAGACATGGTGAAATTGCAGCTCAGTAGTTACCCACTTAATTAATAATTTCCAAGTACCGCACTCGTGAGCCCTCAAAACCTGTTAACAACCCACTGTTTAATTTGAAATTTGGCCAACAAAAACAGAACAATTCTTTTGTCTCCTCTCACACTGAAGCAGACACCCCGCACTGCTTTTCATGCAAGTGTTCATTCACATTAAGTTGGTGACAGGAACAGATGGACAGTTTGTTTTATGACTTATGACAATGTACATGTTTTATGTTGGTGTGAGGTGTTTAGAAGGATCTGTTGTACAGAGTGTACCCACCTGCATATTATTAATCAGCAACTCTCGGTGCTCGGTAAGTTTGTATTACGATAAAATGTAAAAATTTCCTCGTTAATGTGCCTGCTTTTCCACAAACTGCCTCGATTTAGTGAAATATCACTAATTCTGCCTGGTTGTCTTTTGACAGTTTCAAGAGATCATGTGTGAACTTGTCACATTCATTTTGCTGTTTCACGTGTAAGTGAAAAGACCAGTAAAAATAAATGCACAGCTTTTCCATTCTGATTCCCAAGCACGCCTTTTCAAACTGTATTTTATTGATTTAAGCAAGATCTTTTACTTGAATACATCTCAGCAACACTGATGCAAGAATTTCTTCACATTTATTTCATGTTGTTAGTGTTTATTTTAATCCCTCTGGACAGTGTGCAGCATCATAAACCAGTGATAGATATGGAAAAGGTCATGCCACCCTCTTTTCATCATTGATCGACAGCCTGCTGTCCAGACCTCTGGAGCAGGTTGAACAGGCCCAAACCTCACAGCAGATCAGGCCAGCTTCTAAAATTCAGAGTCACACAACAGCCAAAAGAAAGGTGCCCAATACCTGAACTCAACCACATTTTTATTTATTTAGTTCCTCGGAAAGGTTATCAAGTACCTTTCCAAGACAGTGACTATTTTATATCAATGCAGCCATCCTGAAAAGTTTCTTGTTTGGCAGATTGAGAGACATAATACATGTCTTCACAATTCTGAGATTGTTATTTGAACTGCTGTCTTGGTTGAGTGTTTAGCTGGAGTTGAGCAAGCTTCTGATTGAAAGATAAACTGAGATTGCTGACTGCTCATTTGTTCCACTGACTATAGTCTGATAAAACCCTCAAGTCCTTTCATTCTGTCTCACTGTGCTATTCATAAAAAGAATTGTTTGCAAAGAGGTCAAAAGCACAAGATGTAACCTCTAATAGGTGAATTATGTCCATGATGCCGGTTTAATTTTGTCACCATCTTCCAATAACATTGGCCTTTGACTTGGCCAGCACCGGTTGGTCCTTGTAATCAGGTTCCAGATCCAGAGTCGGCATTAAAAGATTTTACGGGACAGATTCATCAACAATCCCATCACAACTCGATCGAGCATTATGTCTGGCTGCCACAGAATGAAAAACTGCGCACTCCGTGGTTTCCATGGATTGATGTGGAACAACCATTGCTCGTGGGGTTAAAGAGTTCTTCCACATGGGACATGTTAATTGAGCACTGTCGATTAAAAGCCCACAGCCTTGTCAGGTCTCCGATGTGCTGAGCTGGGTTTTTCAGCCGCTTGTCCGGTCTGTGTGTCGCAATCCTGTAGAACATGGAGCTGGGTGTCGGGTGTTCTTCCATGATGGGATCGGCCTAAGGGGATTGCCTATTGCCTGCTTATTTGTCAGGTGTGTCTGAGCAGTCGAGTAAAGAATTAAATGAATGAATGAAAATGTGAAGAATTGACCAAAACATTTTTGTAGCTGTCTGGTATTAATGTCATAACCAGTAAAATGTTCATGTGTACAGTTTGATCAACAGCTCTCTGGCATAACATATTTGTTTTTGCAGTCATAACCACCCACAGGGGGCTGATGAATGGAAGAACCCTATAGGAGTACTTGCATTCAAAATAACACATTATAAGGTCAAAAATGATGCCAGTTCCAAACCATATATAACAAATGTAGAATTGCACTGCTGAAGGGGTGCCTGGAGGACATCAGTTTTGTTGAAGCAGCATATTTCCAATGTTTCTAATGGTGTGTCAGTATAGCCGACAGACGCTTTGATAGTAGGCCGTGCCTGCCCACGTTAATGTATGTGCGGTGTGTCTCATCCTTTGCTCATTGGTTACTTTAACATGGACAATATTTCTACAACATGATTAAAATAGTTCTTTAGAGATTCCAGCTTAAATGTTTTCATGGACACTAAATCCCATGAGAATCTGTATCTGCGTTTACATGCCCCAGAACATAAATCAGAACATTTTTTTGAGCATGAAATCTGCTGGAAACATGGCACAGTTTTACTGATGACACTGAGTCGTTTAACGTTCTGAATGGCGCTGCCCACATAGATTACTCCTTTTTTTCATCTTTTCAAACACTTGTTTGAATAAGCAGTTGTTTTGCTACCGTCATGTTGAAAGATGGCGCAATCAGGTGCAGAAATACTTATTTATTGCTCACAGGCACTAATATTTTCCTATTTGACAGATGACTAACACCACCCCTCTCAATCCAATTAGTATTCCACTAATATTGTGATTATTAGTGGAATACTAGAGTCAGTGTAAACTAAGCCAATGTTTTAGTGCTGTTATCATGTTTTACAAATGTACTTTATAATCTCATTGTTAGCCAGATGACCCACCAACTTGCAGGAGCTAATATTATAGCAAAATACGCAGATCCGAACTTTTACCACGTGGTGGATGACGGTCTCTGCAGTGAGAGTACTCAACTATGGACTGTGGTTTCATGGCAGTTGTCAGAGAATATTATCTGAGATTTCTTACCAAATGCAGACTGCAGGTGAAGCAATCACAGCCCAAGCTAGGAGAGATTTGTATTCAGCCAGATCTGACACATGTAAGTGCCAAGTGAAACTCTACCCTGAGCATGTCCTCACTCAACGCAACACCAAATGTCTTGTCTGTTACCTTGTGTTCCTGCCTGAAGTAAGTTTCTCTGTACTTTTTGTTTCTGTTCGTGGGTTTCTATATTCCTAAGAGCTTATCTGCAGCAAAGAACAAGCCTGCATTCAGTGTCCTGCCGTCTTAACTTAGATCTTGTCTACCAACCGTGACCGAGAAAGGCTGAAATTACCTCATAGGGGAAGAATAGTTTACCGTAAGAAGCTTAATAAGTGACATAAATTAAGAGTTTTGTGTCTTGAAGAAGACCCAAGGAGCCAATACACAGAACAAATGGCTTATTTCTCATCCAAAATTTGGCTCCTGGTAAAGAAATGCTGCTACTTACATCTGAATAATCATAACAGCTCCACAGTTTCGGTAATTGCCCTGCTGCAAAAACCACGATACAGAGCAGTACGTTTTATGAACCATTAGGCCAGCCTTTAGTTAAGTTTTGCTTCAGTTTAGGACAACTTTTAATCATGATTGCTGCATTTATTTGCTTCAACACCCAAATCGGTGAAACATTTATTAGACAGTCTATTATGAGTCAGTTTTATTTTATTTGCCTCGTATGAATGTGAAATACGCACATGAAGATATTTCTAACTTCAAACAGCACCCCACCCCTACCCCCCACCCCCACCATCTGCCTCAGTCCACCATATTACAATTATAGGATCCACCTCTGAATGGATGCATGAAAAATGTACAAAATAAACAAGAGATGATTATTGGATTTATGAAGCAGAGCTCGGAGCATTTGTCCTTGTGGAGAATCCTCTTCCCGCCTTGGCTGACAGAGAATGAACTGATTAAGAATGTGGGAGCCTTGTTGTACATCGACTCTGGGAGAGTTGCACAATAAAATTAACACAGATGTTTATTTGTCCAGGTGTTGCAAACATTAATACATTTCTGTCTCCACACCACAACACCTTTATTTATTTCTTTGGCTGTAGCGCGTAATTCTCGCAGTCAAGCTCATGATTTCCATACTCACACCTCCTCCTCAGATGATCCTATTTTCTGTTTGGCAAATAAACTTACTGGATTGTTATTCATCCTTCATCCTCGACAGTCTTTTGTTTTGGGAATTTACTTTGCCTACGTGTAAATGTAAGTCACATTCATCATGTAAACTTGGAGCTGTCAGAGGCAACATAGTGATAACAAACTTGTTTTTTATATGTGAAAGAATATTTTGAGGCTCCTCTAAAATAGCTACGTGCAATTTTAAAAACAATGAGTGCAATACTAACTTAGCCATAATGTAAAAATGCAAAAAAGGTAACACTTACCTATGTGACTTTCAGTTATAAAATCTGAATCATTTGAGAGCATCATGCATGCAGGTGCATATTGTAGCTATGCTACAAGCTAAACACACTTCCATTAAATGTTCAAGATAAGACTTAGCCAGTCAAGTTTTCCTGGAAGCTGAAAACAGTATTGGATAACACATTGCCAAAGAGATTGTGAGAGAATCACACCTCACTGTTTGATGACTCCATGTTGTCTCATAGCTAACTTATAGTGATGTGTCATTCACAAACGAGCCGCCTTCAAGAGCCAACTCTTTGTAGCAAGAACGAGAAGAGCCGTCTCCAGTGGGGAAGAGCCGAATCTTCAGCCGCTCCTGCTCAGCTCTACTGAGAATCCATGCAAACAGGGGAGGGACTTTATATTTAATGGGCACAACATGCCAATCACATGCGAGGACAGATTAGGATCATACCATAGGTGAAAGAAGGAATGGGAGCATCTAGAGTGTTTTAATGTTAAGACTTTGGCCTGTATGTATTGGATTTGTTTGATTAAAATGTTAAACAATAAGAACTGTGTATATATTTTGTAATGAAAGAAATGCATAAAACTTTTATGAAAACAGTGAATGTAAAATTGCTTACCAACACACAAACCATTCATAATGGCTACATTGGGCTAAAATGGAAGGCTCTGAGTTATACGAAATGAAGAACCATTTGGGAGCCATAAGAGCCGGACCTCCAATCACTACTAACTTCTACTGGTGAGTTAAAGTCTCAGTTATTGAGGGTTATATATTTTGTGAACTTTTTCATCCCTATGTATCTAGGCCTATATCAATCTATATCAAGACCATGTTGCTTAACAACAAACAAGGACGCACACAGAAACAGCTTGTACTAATTATTATCTGGAAAGGTGTTTCCCAGATGATGGAGGTCTTCCAGGTTCTACTAATTAAACCTGGTGGAAGTGTCTGTGTGCGTCACATTTCTTTGCAAAAGCTGATAATCTCCACATTTGCTGGAACACACTTTTGCTTGAGATTAGTTCTGCAACAAAAGCTTTGCAGTGTGACTGTGTGCTTATTGCATGTCAGCAAGTCAGTCTAGTAGTTTGCCTCACTATATTTTTTCCTTTAAAAAAAGTCAGCCATCAGTCTGTGAAGTGAGAACCTCAATTTTCCTGACCTGAGAGATATTATCTTCGATATTGAGCCTGAGTGATCTGCTTTATTACATTGTCACTTGTTCCATGACAAACCGTGTTGGAAAAAAATAAAAATCACCTCACTTTACCGTTGGAATTTTTCACTTGTTTTAAGGGAAATAAGATTTGTAAGGATCATTACAGAAAGAAATGACTTGATAAGATGGATATTGTTTGCAATGAAATGCCGCCAGGGCCATCACCTGTAATGTAATAGGGAACAGTGTTGTTATGGACTGCGACAAGGGCAGCTACTGACGTTCACCTTGAGATAAGGGTCACACTCCTGCCTCATAATCCATAAAGGAGCCTTAATAGCCTTTCCTTCTGCCAGACACGACCCCTTTTCACACCAAAGTAGAACAATACTACCTGTCAGTGCCGACAGGTACTTTTAAACTTTCACAACATAACTGAAGACGTACTGGCACGTAGGACAACACAGTTGTGTGTTTGGTTTGCTTTAAAGGCCTGGTTGCATGCAAACACATGCTTTTTCACAACCCACTGTATGCAAGCTAACATTAGCTTCAACTTCCTACAGTGACATGGAATTCTACTATAGCAACATGAGGAGTGGTCACTTTATTAGAAAAGGCTGAGGAGACAAAGTGGTCTTGATTTGAAAAAGAAGCAAGTTCAGTTCAGTGCTTGAGTCTACTGGTTTTAGAGAAACGATCCTGGCAGCCCCTCAGGAATACAAATGTATATATTAAGTACATCCTCAAGGTCTGGTCAATGATACCAAAGAATGAAATACACACACATTATAACTCTACATATTCATTCATTCTTATGTTTAGATAGAAAGGTTGTCTAAAGGAAAGCTAAAACAAATGCAACTGGCTGAAACAAACAAATGCAACTGGAGTTTCTTTAAAGATGCTTTGCCATTCATCCAAGTAGCTACTTCGTTTTACATCACTGGGATACATGTGCGGTGCACACCTGAATCTGATCGACAACTAGAAGTTCTTCAGGTTCAAGGTGGGGCTAAATCGGGCTGACATTCTTGCATAGGGAGACATGTTAAGACTTGTTTGTAATGTAATAGTGGCTTTTAATTGGTTTCTTTGTCCAGCTCCCCTGTTTAGAGAAGGGTTCTCCAATTTTACATTCATGGCTTATTTTTTCTCCACCATCTGTCAGTTACATTGTATAAATTGCTGTCCTTGAAAGAGTGTCTCTTGTCCTTCAGGTGTAGATGTGGATTGCTGAGTCCTGACCTGAAGAGGTGCCTCTTCTTTGTTGAGCCATGAGTTTGTAGTCTACTGTTGCCTGGTTGTTTTGTCCTGGGGGGGGGGGGGGGGGGGGGGCATGGTTGCCTCGGTGTGTTGCTGGGTTTGAAGTGCACAGGGATATGATGCATATTGAATTGTTTTTCAGATACCCAAGCCACACAAGGGATAATATTTGTAGTTCTCCTTCTCTCTGACTGGTCTAGGTTGTCTTTTAATGCTCCATTTGGATAGCTACGTGTTCTATCAGTGATTATCTGATGTGTTTGTAGGTACAGTCTGTGCTCAAAGGTGTAGCGTTCTGATGACCTGGTGTTACAGAGGGTGGTGGGAATCAAATAGACGTTGATTTGTGTGAATAGGTTTTCTATATACTTCAGTATTGAGACTCATATCCTCCTCAGGATCACCAATCTCTTCTCACTGATATTCTGGGAAACAAAAGCTCACCTGCAGCTTTAAAAAAAAAAAGTGAGTAAACTCAACTTGAAAAAGAAAACTCAGTTTCAACTCATAAAGTAATGACTAATGATCATTTCTTGTTTTAACTTGATAATATGAGTTAAAACAACGTATTAGTTTAGATTATCCATTGAAGAAAATTAATTTAATCTTTTAAAATGAGCTCACACTTCCTTAATATTTCAACACACACTTCCAAGTTAAGATAATTGTAACTAACTTGCCATTTTAAGTTGAGAGCACTAACATTTTTAAATGTTTTTAACTTTCTCATCTTGACGACTAATGGCAAGTTGTAAAGTTTACCTAAACTTCTGACAGATTCAGCTCACTTCTTGTTTGTCCAAAAATCCAACATGTATTTTAAAATATACTGACAAGATGTACTAAGGTTGGTATTGGCATCTGAAACAATGTAATCACTTAAAGTGTCTAGAGAGAAGGATATTAAAGTTTGACCCACCAAAAGCAGCCACTTTGGAAGACATTCCTGGTAGAGAAACAACTTTTAAAATCCACCCATCCATTACACTTATGGTGCCAGTATTTTTTGCTGATGTTGTAATGTCATCCTTTAATCCTTTTTTGTAAAGCCTTGTTTCAAAGGTATTGCCATTTTCTACTAATAGTTCTATCTAATTAAAAGATGCGAAAATATCAATATCAAAAACCTGTCAAGACTATTGGAGTTAAAGAGAAGAAAAACATTCAGATGACTTATTGGGGCTGGAATGTTTTACAGTGTGTCTGGAAACTTGCAGTTGAATTCTGTCTTAAAATAAAAATCCCACTGTAAGGAGGGAAAGGGTACCTTAAACAGTATAATGTATTTAATACTCTGTACAATATTGTAAAAGTACACAGTTGGCCTCTTTGCACATTTGACATTGATGTGGATCATCAGTATCCTGACGAGCCAGACCCACATTAAATGTAGGGTCTGGGCACTCTCCATAGACAGGGCTCAACCGGAGGGGTGGGATAAACGGTTGTCTTTCAAACTCCCTCTCCACGCAATAGGATAGCGCTACAATCAATCAGAGCAACGAAGAAGGTGACGTAGTCAGAGCGACGGAAAAGAGAGTTCCTTTCTCAGAGAAAAGCTTAACTTCAAGTCTTTCAGAGTGGCGGCCAAAGCCGATTCGAAAGAAAGTTGTTCGCTAGCAGCAGCCATCGCTCTGGTAGTTCTAGCAGGATGGGGGAATTCACGGGTAATTCACGGAACTTATGGTCGCAGGTCAGTCGTCATCATGTTAAGCCCGCCCACCGACTCGTGATTGGCCCGGTCCATTTTGGATTTTTCGACATCTCAAGTCAACGGAGAGTAACTAGACTGCCCCTGGAAGCAAATGTAATTTGCTGCCGCTAGGGGCGCGTCTAGATTCTAGGCTAGATCATCAGATCTCCGGGGCATAAATGTGAATCAATGGTTTCTAGTTGTTTTATTTTTTTGCACACTGTAGATGACAGTAATGGAGTAGAGGATGATGGATCTGAAGAAGTGGGTCTACTCACTGTCTGTTCTCTTTATAATGAATGTCAATATGATTCTAACCCCTTGAACTGTTTATACCTTTTTCATCAACTCTACTACAACAGTCCCTCAGTATCTGGGTTAATTTGCACGTAACGTCTTTTGCCTTGGCCGAGGGAGTCTACATGACAATGACGCATAGGGCATGTTCACAACGGAAACGGAAATAATAATGCCTGTAAAAAGCCTGTGGGAAAAGTGATCTAAGGTAACAACAAAAAAGAAGTGGTTATACAAACCCGAAGAAGTAGGCTCATGCATTCATTATAATGATTAAAATAAACACCATTTGAATGTATGTGGCTTTTCTGTATACACAGCTAATTGGCTAATTGTGGCTGGTTTTGAATTATAATTATAATTAGCCTTTCATTTATCACAGTCATATGGTCTGTTATGTGGCGATGTGACAGAACAGTGTGATAGCAATGTATTTCCTTTGTTTCCTTCTCTCTCCCTCCCCCTCCCCTGAGTGTTATCAGTTGATTGCAACTGATTCCACCTGAGAAGTCTGACAGTGCCTGCTGATTGGTTGGTTCGGCCCCAGATCATCCAATTACGACCCGGGCCTACGTTAAAATGGATCCAGCTGCAGGATCCATTCTCTGCTGCTCACTCTCAGATGGTCTGCTTGTTCCAGTCTCTGCTCCCTGCTACTGCTTTATCGCTCTGCTCTTACTTTGATTTCTGTTACCTACCTTGTTTGTTATGAAGATGTGTGGGCCTTTAAGTGCCATTTATGTTAGTTGTGGTGGAAGGTGCGGGGTGCCCTATACTCCTCATCATGTAGGTAACCTTTTGTTTATACACACTAGGATTATTGGTTGGTGCCACCTGTGTATTTTTGGTTCCACCTTTTAGTAGATAAGTTAGGCCTTTTGTTTGCTACTTTCAACATGGAGAAGTTTGTTTGCCAGTTTTGTTATATTACTTTCATTTACTTGGCATAACCACATAGTCCAGTCCTTCCCCACTGTGTATGCTTCAAGCAGATTTTCAGTTACCTTTGTCTTTAAATATATCCTGCTTTACATCTAGACTCGATTTAAATGGTTGTCCTGTGTTTGTCCCAAAATTCCCATAGACCCTACCTAACACTATGAACTGTCTCCTTCTGACAGAACAGCTCCTTGATGAACACATGGACAGATAGGGCAATGGCACAGGTTCAAGCGGTGGATTTGCATTTTAAATGGTGTCTCTGACAACATAAGCCCCGTATTACACTTAAATGGCTGAGTAATCAAACATGGAGTTCACAGAGACCTCTCAGAGGGCAAAGGCAGAAAGCATGAATCATAGTTCTGCTAATGAGGCTGGAAATGACAGAATTTATAAAAACAGTTCTCTTCAACAGAAACTATTTTCATCCACAACGTCTCTTCACGAACCGTAGCAGTTGGTCTTTCGACAATGTTGTAGGTTGTAGGAGAAAACAGCTCAATCTCTGATTCTGAGCACATGGTAGACTCATTTTTGATTCACATCAGTCTGATCAGAGACATGAATCATATTCATTTTGTAGACCAATAATATTCTCAGAATCTTCATAAAATCTTACATTTTACTTAACATAGCCATGAAACATGTTTTTTGTAGCATAGTAACCATTTATATTTGGTCAATATTTTACAGAAAGCCTCTGACATAGTGTCCATGACATATATCTAGACTGAAACTGTTGAATCTTTTATGTTGCACTCTGCCACAATGCCAAAAGGTTCAATCTCATGTCCTACTTTTCAAACACATATAAAGGGCTGTAACTAATTTTTTTGCCTTCAGGTTAATGATGACATGAAGATGCCGGGCTACTTCTCATGGAACAGAGGGATTTGGCACAAGATGCTCTGCAAACACTATTCCAAATTGTGTTACTTATTCCACCTAAAGATTGCCACTTGTCAGCCACCAAGCATCTGTTCAAAAAATATTTCACAACAGAGAAATATGATTTGCACTTATATTGCCCTGACTGCTTTTGTGGTTTGGCAAATCCCTTGCTGAAAAAAAAACACACATGAATTTCCCATGTGTAAAGTGCATGTAAGACTTGAACAGGTGTTTGACAAAAATGGGACCACTGAAAAATGGTAACTTTTTCCATTAACTTGCTCCTCATTGGCTCCTCTGCAAATCTTTCATGGGCGCAACCCACATACTCATCCCGCAAATTCATGTTCCTTACAAATGTGATACCCTTTAAAAGGGGAAATAAACAGACTTTCCAAGTGTATGAGATTACTAAGTTTGTTTTTTAGATGTCCTCCATATGAGAACAGGCTTTCTTACATGTGCTCCGTTATGTAGCGACATGTGGAAAACATGTGATTCCATTGGAAAAAAAATCATGTGTGTGCTGCAAGTAAAAATGTTATGGTCTAAGTTATAATATGTTCTAGCGTGCAATCACTGCATTCAAGTGCTCGTTATAGCTCTAAATGAGAGTCAAACACTTCTCAGTTGGCAGGCTTGATTTGGTGCCTTCTCCCTACTGCAAATTTAAGCTTGTTCCATAGGTATTCAGTTGGACTAAGATCAGCACTGACATCAGGCTTATTCAGAATGAGCATTTTCTTCTAACACATTCTTGGGTGCTTTCAGATACACATCCTCTTGGAATAACCATGACCTGTGACTTAGATAATAATCTCTTGGTTTTATTGTGCACTGTACAGATTCAAGGTTGTGCCAGATGCTTTATAGCATTCGCATAACACAGCTGATCCTCCTCCATGTTTCACATGTTTCACTAACCCTAACCCATTAAAATGTCATTTCATTTTCATTTTATTCAGTTTTATTCAGTGGCAAAACAACGAAACGCAAATGTGCATGGTTAAAGCACTTTTAAAGGACTAGTGTGTAGGATTTTTTATTTTTTTTTGCCAACTAGTGGTGAGGTTGTAGATTACAACCAAATGATTATCCCTTCTTCAACCTCCCCTTTTCAAGCATAAAGGATAACATATGGTGGCTGTCCCTCAAAAAATAATGACTCTACAGTCAGTGTTTGTCTGTCCTGGACTACTGTAGAAACATGACGGAGCAATATGGTAGGAAGACAACCCACTCCCCATGTAGATATGAAAGGCTCATTCTGAGGTAACAAAACACAATGATTCGTTGTTACAGGTGATTATAAACTACTGGAATCAGGTAACTGTAAAAGCTATATTTCTGCAAACAGATCTCCTTAAATACTGTCATATCTCTAAATATATGTTTGGTGAGGGTTTCATATCATCCTGTGTTTACAAGAGTGACACACTTCCCCACACTAAGAGGAGGGAGGATATGTATAGAATAAAAACAATTGATTATTTGGTTATTTTTATATCACTCCTGTCTTGAGTATATTCCTGGAATTATTGCTTAGCTTTTTCTACTTCAGTAACGCTGTTTGAGGCAAAAATTAGAGAGAAAAAAGGGAGACAGAGATGGACACTGAATGAGGGAGACAGATTTGTTGAAAGGTAATGTTGTTTTGCTCTTCCCTGTGAGAGGGTTCAGGTCCTTGAAAGAAGTAATTATGGCTGCTTCTCGGCTGCTAGTAAAATGTACTGTCATTCTGTTGAAGTGGCGACTCAAAATGGATTCACTTTGATTCAGAGCACATTTTTATTCCACATGCTGCTATATGAGGGTTATTATATTATATATGTATACACTGCTGAAACACAAATACGAAATGATGTTTTGTTTGGCATTTTATGTTGCTTAAGTCGAGTTAATTAGCCACTAATTCTAATGCCACAAATTAACCATTACATGATGCTAATTAATTAAACCCTATACTATAAACGATCCATTTTGTAATAGAGCTATAACTTTACCAACCGAGTGACCCAGTCTCCTTGATTTTCTTTTTTCTGTCAGTCACTGCACGAAGCAGGTGTCTTGATTTCAGAATTGTGCGTGTGTATCGAAATTCATTTCAGCTTCCTTGTAATTTTTCTGTCAATCATTGAGAGCAGGTGTCATGTTTTTGAAATGACACTTTGTCTCTCTTTGGTACCAAACTTTTTGAGCTACAGGCTTCAGACTGACTTTCCTAATTTACGACCTCCAAAATGTCCCGTTACCTGCAGCTATTCTGCTTGACAATTAATGAATTTTTCTGTTGTTTTCATTATGATTCTGCTCAGCCTCTTAAATCTGTAGCCAACACATACACTACAGAGGAGTGATGGACTCAACACATCTGACAAAGACAGCTATTACAGACTAAGGGGGATACAGGGACAAAAAAAAGAGCAAAATTGGACTAAAGTGAGCAGCCTAATGCCTCCACCAGCAGCTGTCAAGCCATCTCAGGGTCCCGTTGCTAAATGAACTCTGTGGCCTGTACTGTTCACACTCCTCCCACCTCCTCCACCCATCGCCGTCTTCCTCCCCCCCCCCCCCCTCTCGTCTCTCAGAAAATGGGCACTGAGAATCCATTCTGGCCCACAAATCAAATCATATTATATTGTCATTTTCCATCTTCATGTCGTTTCTTCCTCCCTACTCACGTCCTTCTCACTCTATCATCCTTCTATCGCTCCCTTTTTCTTTACTCTCTCCGGCTCTTCCTCTCTCCGCTCCCTGCCCTGGAAAGAGGGCTTCTTGTGTGATGAAACATGTATGTCAAAAGGTGAGGAATTCTGTCGTAATCCCATCTGATCAGCCGGAGACATTAGGCTCTAAAGTCATGGACGGCATGACTTGAACATTTCGAATCTCTGTAGTGCCTTTTGTGGCTGGAGTCAGGCACAAGGAGAGAGCCCATTTAACAGTGGGATGATATTTTTAAGGACAGTCCTTAGTACCCATGTGGAATGACATGAAGTTTCACCAGTCTGCTTGGCTCATAGCATCCTCCTTGTATTTGGGATATGTCTTGTTCACCGAAAAAACATGTCTTCCATCTTTTAAAGGGAACTCAAAAGATGTAAAGCAGAGTATGAGCACAGACACAATATTTTTCCAACCACAATGAAATCATTCGGATCAGAAATTCTGACTTAACTGTTTTCATGGATGCTGATTAAAATAATACAATGAGGCAAGCAATTACATGTCCCAAAAAATAGATCACAAAGTGGTTTTGCCCACTGTTGAGCATGGAATCTAACAGAAATATGACAGAAGAAGATTTTTTTTCCCCCTACTTTACCGACAACATTGAATTCATTCAGTAGAAGAAGATGATGAACATGGTTTTCAGTGGAACTGTCCAAAATGTTTGTAGCTTCATTGGTCTTCTAAGCACTTGTTTTAGTACTGCCATTTTGCTACCTCCATGTTTCTGGATCCACTGGATGGACACCACCTCTTTCAATCTGATTAAAACTTCCTCCTGATCGGATCAGTCTAATCTGATAAAGGTGGTTACGTGAGTCATTTTTGGTCTGATTAAGCTATTATTATGATTATTATCAGAATATTAGTGTCCATGTAAACGCACAGAAATGGGACCACACCTTTCTTTTCTTTGGTAAGTGATCATTTTCCAAGTTATTCACAGAGGTAATGTCACAGGGTTTAAGTTGCACGCTGTGATCTGTCTGTTTAATAGAGAAGATCCAATTTAAAAAATTTTGATGTGATTCTAGGGAAATCGTCCTCCTCATCAGATACACCTGCCGCCGACCTTGGGGACATTACTGTTTTGACAACCTTGACCAATCTTATGAAATTACTATCCTGTGCCCCTCACCAGTCCACCTCTCCACGGCCCCTGAGCTCTTTACGAGCAGGATATCAACAAAGCCTCTCTGAACGATCCCTCCGCGGGGTAAAGTTATGCACATGTATCATGGAAACCAAACACACAAAAGCAACTGAATAAAACAAGTCCCTGAGGGAATCATGACCACAACTTGATGTTTAAGCTGCTATATCCATCACCAGGTAGTGTCCTCACCTCACTGGGGAAGACATGTGAACTGTCTTGATGTAAATATTGTGAAGTGTGAATTCACACAGAGATTTATCACACAGAGGGCAGATGACTCCGGCAAGTCAAGAGCGGATTTGTTCACAACCTCAAATCATGAATACAAGAATAAATTAGCTGTGAAATAAAGAAAAAAGAAAAGAAAAAAGTAAATGAAAAGCCACTACAATTAAACCTAAGCTTAGTTCATTTAAGATGATGCAATCAATTTATAAAAGTCCTTTAAATATCTGTATAATTTTCCTCTTTATACCTAACTTAATTAATTCCGTCATGAGTTTTATGAGGATTAAAAAAGAATAAAGCAGACAAACATGATAAGAATAAAAAACAATTGCATTAAAGCATGTCTTCAGTAAATTGCTTTAAGAGGCAGTTTAAGGATTATGCAAATCTTCTGAGCTGTTACTCAGATGGGATATGCCAGGTAGCTCCGTCCCTGTAGCTGCTGGTCTTCAGTCTAGACTTTGCAATTGCCAATTAGTCCCTGCTTTTTAAAATTCTCTCACCACCACGGTTGAAATTAATCATTCACTTGCCCTCCCCATCACCAGGTCAAGGCACATGATCTGCAGCGAAATGGCCCTTTCAGCAGGGATGGATGGATCTTTAAGACATCACATCCTAGAGTCATGAGTGAGCCCTCATATACATCCAAGGATGGACTCTCCAATCGCTCTACCAACGTATAAATTAATTTAGCTGCCTTAGATATCATAGCTCCATTTGAGTCCATCTATGGTACCATCAAGGACGTATTGAATAAAATAAAATAAAAGGAGGCAGTGGATTAGAATACAGCAGCTGTTTATTTCCAAGCCACCCAAGACACTGAATCTAGTACTTAGCCTCCCTATATTGAAGGAACTTCTCTAAACCATCAGAGGGTTAGGTAAAGAGATAGGCTGAAATTGGAGATGAAGTTAGGAAGTGAGCACTGTCTGCAAAGCCACAATCAGCTCCACAGAGTTAATATTGCGTTCTTTGATGCATTGAGGTTGAGGATGGGAGAGGCAGTCTGGAGATGGGATTTAAGTATTCCTTTCAATGTATTTAACTGGTAATGATAAATGGATGGCTCTTCAAGACATTAATGTTGCAAATTGAGATGCATGTAGGTGTGAAAATGTGTGGTTTAATCATTGTAGACCCATACCAGACAAAGTAAAAGGTCAACCCTTGATGTGCAATACATGACACACTGTTGGCTACTGAGGGAAGCTGAAGTGGTTTTTGTATCTCATCATGAAAAACAACTGTTTTGTTTTATTTAGTGTACTGATCCCAGTACATGCTGGCTCTCAGATTTACACAGTGCTTTAAGCAGTGAAAAGTAAGCGTCAGTGCTCCCCTTATTCACCTATTGGTGTGTGTATTTGGTGGTCGGTAACTGCAAATGATTACATGACACATTTTGAATTGCTGCATGGCATAAGATAAAAAAATATCATAACATATGTAACTTAATGTATTCAAAAAACGTAATAATATGCCTCACCATGCTCAGCGTCCAGTTTTCCCTCAGGCTATTTAAACTATTAAAACTATTCACACTGGCTTTTTGGAGTGTGGTGCAGTGAAGGTATCAGGCCTGCAATGGAGCACTCTGTGGGTGGGGGATGGAAACAAGGTAACATGATTGGAGAAGGCGTGTTGTTCTCCAATCCCGAAGTCACGCAATACCAGCAAGAAGACAAAGAGGCAGGCAGCATGCAAAATGTTGACTCTACTTCCTGGTCCTTTATTTGTCATTGTGGTACAATGAAATTAAGGCATTCTATTCTACTCTATTCTATTCTACTCTATTCTATTCTGGTTTGACTCCCCTCAGGAAGCCACTGCACACATTTACTTTGATGGTACATGTTGAAAATGATATGACGTCATTTACTGATTCACTCTGGACCATTTTTTTGTATTTCCGGGGGTCCCTGCTTCTTCCTCTTTTCCTCATACTGTTGGGAAATCCAACCACTGGTTCACCCTCCCTTCTTGCTTTCTTTTTTGGATTTGAACAGACTTGGTGCAATTTGGGATTTGAATGCATACAAGCGCATGTGGTCGTGTTTTGTCATCCCTTCCTCTGTGCAGTTCCATCTGTAGAGAAGTCAGCATGTCACCACTGACATGTCTATCAAATGAAAGACCAGGCGGTGGTACCACTTTTTTGATCTGATGTTGATGTGATACAGTGCAGTCAGTGAATCCAGCAGGTCAACACCTCCCATGTGTTGATTGTATGTGGACACAACTGCCGGACATGGGACTTGTGTCCCATCTGTCCACATGGGAGACAGAGTGAGCGGCTACATAGTTGCCGAGGAGGGTGACTGATCTGTTGTCATACCATTTTACTGTATGCAGCTGCGTAGTTTTTTTCCTGAAAGCATCCACGGCCGCATCTTTTCAGATCAGCATCTGACTTCATGGAACTGCCCGGCAAGCGATTAGAGCGCACTGTACCGAGACAGTGAATGACTTGCTGGGACAGTGCAAGCATCAGAGGGATTGAACTAAACCAGTTGTCAAAGAACAGTTTGACATTTTTGTTCTCTGCCAGGTGCAGTAACACATTCCCACTTGCCCCTACATCTGGAAGCTGAGATGAATGGACAGCTTTCCCGGTGTAAACTTCAAAATTGCGTTTCAGCTTCATGAGGATGTGATTCAGTAAAGGCTGAATGTTGTACAGCTCGTCATAGTCAACCGTATTTCTTGTGGGCTGGAAGCTGTTGTCGCTGAAATGGAGAAATCATTTGATGATCTTCACCATGCAAGAGGCATCACATCAGTGCAGAGCGTTGTCTCTAGTGTTGATGCTTTTCCATTATAACTGTGTACAAAAAAAATAAAATGCCTCAGGAAAAACAGAAAAATAAGTCCTTGTTTATGGGGGAATTGTTAAGTATACAGTATATATTACTTACAATCACAATTTTACGTCTGCAAAATGATTATGGGATTATAAAGATTGTTTTCCTTTGCTTTGGGATATTTGGAATCCTTTTCAGCATAACAGGCTTTTTGTAATTCTCTCAGTCTCAATCAGTCACAGGAATTTTGGGGGGAATTGGGACTGAAAGACCAGCGAGTAGAGTCGGCTGCATCAGGGTAATATAATTTCAGAATGCAAATGTCGTCATGAGTGATATTTTTTCTTTTGCAATAGCCAGTTCAACTTCACTCTGCAGACAAGAGATGCCCATAGGTAAAAAATAAAATATACAAACCAATTTCTAACCAACTAATGGCTGAAAGGAGTGGGATGCAAAATGATTTGTTTTGATTTTCCGTTTTTTGATATTCCTAAGAAAAAGCACCCAAGTCCACATTTTCATTTGGAAAAGACTACAGTTACAGAGGAAATGTGATTATCCTGCCATTTCTCTTATTTTTTCTTAATGAGCTAAAAAAGGAGAGTGAAGACATTGCAGCCTATTGTATCAATTTATTGTGAGCTGGAAAAGAAATAAGTTATCAAGACTTGGTTAACTTTAAATTTCTATGGTAATGGGGCCATTATACTTGCATGATATCTGTACCAATGTAATATTTTGTGGACTAGCAAAGGCAACAGGCTATACAGTGTTCCCTCTTATGGTAAGATCCATATGGAAAAAAGCAAACACTCATATGCAGTGGTTTGGGGTTACATTTTGAAGGCCTATCATATCATTTTTATGTTCTGCTTCATTCACTTGGAAAAACTTGTGATGGGAAATATACAAGATGGTTACCTAGACAAGAGGCTGGAAAGTCCAGCTGTCATCTGTAAGGGTGATGAATGAATCCCTTTACTTAGGGACAGGACTTAACTGTCTCCTTCTAGTTTACTGCTTGCCCTGTCTTGGCTCTTGATGTTGGCTGTGTTAAGCTACTGTCCTATTGATAAATGGTGTACAATTGCCAAAGTTGAATTCAGTTATTTGCAGTTTCAACTAAATATGCTGATCTTGACAACCCCAAATTTACCCCTTAAATGAAACACAAGTTCTTTTAACCAACCATCGATCATTTATATACCTTAAAACTGATGCATCATAGCATTGGACTTAGTGAAGTGTGAATCTATCATTGCAGATGAGTGAAGTCAAATCAAGTCAAGTATAAATGACCCATACAATATTAACATATTGCCTGGCAAGCAAAGAAAGCTTTTCTGCCATGAAAGATTTAGTACTTAGTTCCCTTTTAAGGCAGCTAAATATTTCTGGCTCCTTGACAGTAAGCGTAAGAATATCGATCTGCTAAATGAGACAAATATGATTTAATCTTCTAAACATTTTATGTTGCGTCCTTGTGGCTGAAGTGTCACCATCCTGACCTCTCGGCACGCCTGTACTGACCTGAATAAGCTCATTCCTCAGCGACCTTAACCCTTCACCCCTCCCCCTTCCCTATAAACAATCAATAAATATGCTATTTCAAGTCATGATGGGAAAATCAATCAGAGTGTATTTTTTTCCCCTCATGCTCTCCTGCTACATTCCTCAGAGTGCCTCCAAGGGCCAGCTGTGAAAGTGGTAACGTATTTTCAAGGACTGCTCTGGATGTGATTGAATGGGAGGATTAATGAAGCCTGACGAACATAAGAAATGTATAGAGCAGAGAGCAGGAGAGCAATGGATGCTTTTTTTAAGCCTTAAAACATTTACCATGATTGTTTGATCATTGTTTTGCAAGAAGAGTATTAAAAATTCTTATTGTGGGGACTACATAGAAAATCCTAAAATTCATCTTTTATGTGCATATCTCTGTGACTGACCCTCCTTTTTGTTTTGTTAGTATTGGTACATTTACTGTATTAACGCATGAAATCATCAGTATATAATGTATGTATTGAATCAAATGTATTACCTGAATTAATGAGTGGGCAAATATTATAAATACAGAAAGGGTAGGGATATGGTCTTGTTTCTGTTTCTGTTTCTTCCTGTTTTCCTCTCCTGATCTCAGTCCAGTGAATGTCTGACAGGGCTGGGATGACAAAGCCTGGACACACCAAACCAACATCAAAGAAAAGTGCACACCACCAAAGCTAGGGTCACAGACACTCACTGACATCCTGGACTGTCATGGCTCTTAGATAGCACTCTACACCACCTTCAGAAATCATCAGTATTTTTCGTGCAAAAATGTTGTCCATTTATCCAAGAGAAACTCACTTTACTGAGACACCTTTTTTGCCCATTCATTTTCCATACAACTATATTGTACTATATTGGTTTTGGAAGACTACATATGTAATACATTTGACACAATATGGACAGTAAAAGTGAAATTCACTGAGCTGCCTCTCTAAACATTTCAATCCAAATTGAGCCTGCAGGAGCCTGCCATTAGCACCTCCTCTTCAACACCTGTCTATCATGCAGCAACACCTGCGTGTAACCTTTGAGATGAGCTCTTGCGCGTCCGTCATGCTAATCTGATCGACCTTGTTAATTGTTGTTGCAAACTAATGAACGGGATGATTTTAGTGAAAGCACACTGATTCCGTGCATTAATTAGACATGGAGATCTGTAAAGTAATGACATCCATTCAGGAAAGACCGCTTTTTTTTTTTTTTTTTGCCATAAGGTGAAATTAACACAGAATTTATGGTTTATGGAGCATAGAGGGTTACATTAAAACATCATGAACTGTATGCAGTTAGCCAGTAAACAATTAAAACTACCTTAAAAAGAAATAGTAAAACTGACTTTACAACATCGACCTTAATCAGAAACATTAACCTTTTCATTGCATGAAATTATGTCTTCAATGCCCAGACTAAATCATTCAGAAGGCAAGTCACACTCTGTATAACTAAATTATTCACAATCAAATAATAGGTTACTTCAGGTTATAGCTGCAGCCCAACACCAATTTTCTTTTTTTCAATAAATGCTTACAATAGGCTTCAACAAGCAATATGAAAACATTTTTAGTTTTTATTATAATGTTTTCACAAAAAAACATCAGTAGATAATTATTATTTTTTTTTTTTTTTTTTATCTTGCAAGGAAGCTGGATTCTTGTGATATCGTATGAATCCATTTTGGCTTCAGGCTCTTCTCCATGGCTGGACCACAATGGTTCAATCAGTGTCCTGTGAGGATTTACCAGCACCTTTTCGTTCGAGTTCTGATAACGATAAAGATAGCAAGAAACATCTAATGACATGCTAACTATAGCTTTTAAAACTCCTCAAGATGCCTTATCGTGTTTCCTCTTTGGCACTTGTCTTTCACTTCATATGTTTTCTTGATCCCAATGGGTTGATGTTAGCTCAATGATAGACAGATGGTTCAAGTTTAAACCACACTGAGAAACTATCAATATTTCCTTAGTTGGATAAACTCTAGGGCTCTGGGAATTTATATTGACAAATTTGTTGAGACTATATACCTGTGAGTTTGTGTGAGTCTGGCCTGGGACTATCGCTACTCAATTTTTCTTTATTTGTGAATCGCAACCTGAATGTACACTCGTCTGTTTTTTTGTATTTCTTTTATCCCTATTTCAAAACCCAAATCACGTCATTTGGTGAGACTATTTTATTGAAGTATGTCCAAATTTAAATCTTGGTTGTTGTTTTTCACTACAGTTTGGTTGAGCCAATGACAGTTTATAGTGAACAATAAAGTACCCGATGAACTAATCTCCACCATTTGTCAGTGTTTCAGCTGTAACAAGAGTAACAAAAATCAAATCAACACGATCAATATAAGAAAGCACTGCTGACTTGCAGTTCACTTGCTTACTTCCATCTACTTGGTGAACCCTTCAAAAGTTCACTCAGTTTGAAAGTTTAGCTCTGTGTGTGTATAAGCCTACATTTGCACAAAGCGCTGTCTGGCTACACAAATTTATATTCAAATTTACAGAGAGGGTAAGACAGAAAGTTCTAAAGCCTCTGCATTTCCCTGTGAGCTAAAACCTTTTTCACTGGTGTAGAATAAATTTAGCCGATCTTACACTGACTGAAACAATACCCATTAACAAGTGTCCAAAAGTGCACGGTGCGAGGGTCAAAAGTGCAAAGTGTATATGAGGATAAAGAAGGCAAGTCAGCGGTTCCTGTAATGAACGAAAGAGAATCGTCGGAGGGCAAAACCGTTGTACCGTTTTCGAGCCCACTGTTTCAACCTGAACTCCAGCTTTAACTCCAGCGTACAGTCAGAGACGAGCAACGATGTGGCAACAACTGAGTTGCTAAAGTAAATTCAGCTTTGATGCGATGAAATTGAGTTGATAACCAATGGGAGCATTAATGATGCAGTTAATAGACATATGATCCAAAGACGGAGTTCCCGAAACGTTAACCTCAGAGAAAAACAGTCAAGACTTGGGTTCTTACGACTAAACTCACCATGCTGATAGTGGGCTTGGATCATCTGGTGAGCCCAGAAGGAGCAGTGCCATTATTGACAGTATTTATTTTTTCAAATATAGATCTAGCTCTATCCATACAGAACAATAACTTTTTTTGTTGCTGCTTTTTTTTTTTTTTTACTCAAAAACATTTGACATGGGAAATATACAAGAGGCTAATCAAAGCAATCTGGAACATTCGCTACCAGTGAGCTGTCAACTACAAAGCAAACAGTTTTACAGTATATGTGGGCAGGGCTTGAGGTTGCAAGTTAAACTGTGGACAATGACCTGCCCAAGAAACAGGCACTCCTGGCCAGGATATCTGTTACTGTATCTATCTGTTATCCGGATGCATGCTACTGTCACTTGAAGTTCCAAAACACTGGGGTCCAACAAAGTACTGAGTGGTCATTAAAAACTTCTGCACTGCTTCACGACTATCTCACCAGTACTAACGCTTTGTGTGCCCCCTGAAGTAAAGCACCACCATGTAGATAATTATGTATATACTGAGACTTTGCAGAGAAATTTACAATTGGCTAATAACAAATCAGAGAGCACAAAAAGACAAAGTGTTAATGATTCATTAATACAGTTTCTCCCACCTCATTTAGTAACTCTAAATGATCTACTTTGTACTCTGTAATATATTCCGGAAATAATTAATTACAGGGTTGTTTCTGATGCGTTCCTCGCTTATTTCTTTCTCGCATATTTCTGTGCATTGAGGTTTTTATTTTTTCCAAGGTAATTTGACTGCAAAACAAATCCAATTCTTTAATTTAAGTGGGCTTGTGCAGAAATCTCAGCAGAACAAAAGCTCAAAACACCGGGGCAAATGGCCTGCATGCTTTGATAGCAATTGACAAAAGAAAGGAAAATAATTTAGTGATTTAGGTGACCTGACACTTTAATTCCATGCTTTCAATTATGCTATGAGCAGGGGTCCCACTCCAAAGGAAAAAAATCTTGCACATGCAGCACAAGTTCAACGAGCGTTTGCATCACTCTCAGAAACATGCCGTACACATGCTGAAAGAGACAAGTGAATTTGTGTGCCTATCGTGCGTCATGTCTCTTTGCCCATGAGTCCTCTGTGCTGCACAGTCGTATCTTTAGCCCTACACGTGGCCCTTTCCATCTCGTTTAATGGCAGTGGTGTAACACTGCCCAGAGTCCTCACAGATTGAATATCCTCAAGCCAGGCAAAGCTGTCATTGACAAAGAGTGACTGAGTGCGTATGTGCAAGTGTGTGTACGCACAAATCTGCTTTCTGCCTTCTATAACCATGTTGCCTTGACAACCTCTGCCTCATGCCTCTGTGTTCTTTGTCCTTTGTCGCTGTACAGAACGGAAATCATTGGTCTGATCAAGGTCGTTACACAGCCACCAGCAAAGATTTACATAGAAAGAATGAACTTAAAATGACAAATAGTCACTGACACTACTTATTTTTTGGATCGAAGTGATATTTCTGACTATGTTTGACGCAACCCCTTAATGACATTTATGAATGTGTCACTTACAGGGCTCCCTGGTGTCTGTCTTGTATTCTAGCTTGTGTCTATTCATGAGGGGAGGCTGGGAAGTCTTTTGGGGACCCACGCCCCTCTAATCCCAGAGAAAAAGAGAAACGCGGCGGCAGCAAGTGCTTCAAGCAATTAACAGAAGAGAAAATAGCCAGAAGTGGCCACTGGCAAATAGGAGGTTGACATATGTCGCTTAAAGAGAGCATCCCAGTGAGACGGTTTGACATTTGAATGCAGCAGGCAGAAGTTTGTTCACACAGGGCCATCAGCTCAGTGTGCTATTCAAGGTTGTGTGTGGATAAGTAACAATAGCATATGTTAGTGTGTGTGTGTGTATGTGTGTGTGTGTGTGTTTATGTATGTGCCTATGGGTATTGTGTTTGTACTTGAATGTACCCTGTACGTACCTACATTCTGAGGGCTTTTATATCCTACCCTGGGTCGTCTGCATTTTCAGGTGGACAGAGTTTTTTTTTTTTTTTTTTTTAATTCTCCTCACTTCTCACAGCATAGTCCTTCTTTTTATTCATCAAAACATGTTATGTTTTTAAGTTCATGAATGCACAGTATTTCTGGAGATGGTCCATGGTTCTCCCCTCTGAGTGGGTATATCCTTTGCAGTGATTGATCAGCATTATAAGCATTATGCAACAAGCAACTTGCGTGGTGCAATGCTGACTGAAGCGTGTCTTACTCCACAAGGTGCTTTTTCAGCAAGGACATCTAGTCATGCGTAGAAAGCAGTCCAGCCTAGCTCTAATTCCCAGTGGATTATTATTTTTATTTCACTTTGCCGTGTGACGGAAACATAAACCTTCAGAATCTGCCATTGTCTCTTTCACAATACACAGCTAATGCATAAGAGTTGTGCAAATGACTGAACAAATGCATTCAGAAAGAAGCAAGGCTTAGACTGCCAGAGGCTAAAGAGTAAATTGTAATAAATGGGCCTCTGCCATTCAGCGACAGATTTTCATTTGGTTTTTAACCTCAGACATATAGTGGCCATTTTAAATAATTAAGCGTACATTTTTTTTTTTTTTTTACTTTTTGTTTTGTAAAACTTGACTCCATCTTCACTGCCTTTCCACTCTGTGTGTGTCATGATGTTGCTGAAACCAGGCATGTGTGCTCCTGCCTTCAGGCTTTGTTGATTGTGTTCAGGCTTTGTTTACTTGGACTTCCCTGGTGTTGAGATAAGGTACGGTATACACTGTACATGCCACTAAACGCAATTTCTGGCCATATTTCAGCATCAGCATAGAGTGGAGATCATTTTTCGCTTCAGGTACGCTTTGCTCTCTTAAGATATTTGCTTTGGGAGAGGAGTGCTGTTGAAACTGCAAGAGTAAGGTCACCCACATTCTCCACTGTCACAGGCCCAGCAGGCTTCTTTTAGAAAGAACCTTTTTTTGGGCACCACTGCTGCAGAGGGTTATCTGGTACATAGGACACATAGTACATATAGAAATACCATTTTTAAAATAGCTTCATATAAGGAACGGTTATAATCCCAATACTGATTTGAGTAATAAAGGTTAACAGTCCTTTCACACTGCCACATAAAATCATTTAAGCCTCGATATGCCTGACGACCCCCGTTCCAACAACAAATAATCCTCCACTTTTATTGTATTTTGTGATTAACGACATCGACATCCAGAAAACATTTCTAAGCACTTATGTAGAATCAACTGGGAATTCACACATATAGTGGAGCAGCAATAAAGCAGCAGATAATAATGGCAGATAGCCAGTTGCATGAACACCATGGGAGTAGAGCAGCTTTGTGCTTTGGCCTAGTGAATACTACAGCCTATTCTCACATGTAATTATATTCTCATGCTACACCTCCATAACCTACCTGAACTAATCAGAAGCTCATTACACATATCCAGCCACAATAAATAACTCTTGCATCATTACTTAGCTGTCTGGGAGCAATCAAGAGTTCATAAACAACTCCTACAAACACTGCCTGTCAGTGGTGATGCTTGCCTTCCTTCATTTTTGTTTTTCTTCAGTAGCAGTCAACAAGAAAAAAACATCTTGAAGCTAAACTACTTTTTCCTTCCTCCATCCAAAGGATCAGTGCTTTCAACGTTTTTTCTTTTACGGCATAAGCCACTGGATTGATTCGATTGTCTGAAAGGGTTTTGGAGGAAAAAAATATGGCACATGTGTAATCTTAGTGGGAATCAAAAACCCTGACCCAGGCGGTGTTATGCAGTGCTGTGTTGTCTGAGCTGCTCCAAAGCGTTGCATTAATGTGGCAAGCAGAACAAAGTCTTTGAGGTTCCATGCAGGGAAACCAAAGCCCTGCGTCATCATACATTCAGAGCTGGTTTCTCCTGCCAGGTTTTGTGTCTTCCTTCTTTTTTTTTCTCCCCATCTTCTCAGTTGCTCTGTGCGATTTTTTCATCAATTTTATCCATGTGGAATAATTTAATACTCTCTCCCTGATAGGTGTTGCATTGCAACTCTGGATCTGTATAATTAGAATGGGTGGCTTTGTCACAGTCATGTATGTTTTTGTCACCCTCAATCCAATTTTAGAAGTGTCTCCATCTCATTGCTTTCAGACACTTGTGTTCATGTTGATAACCTGAAATGGAGTATGTCAAAAACAAATTAAACCCATATTGGGTGCACTAAGGATGACAACCCTTTCAGTTACAGCCAGCGTTATGGGTGGATACAAAGGAATGTTGGCAGTAAACGAATGGCGCAGAGGAGAAGTATTTTTGTCGGGTTTCTGACAAAATGGGAGCGAGTTCACAACAGTGCTCCTGGAGGGCCATTAGGGAGTTTGATGGCAACCCGAGTGGGGGGCCTTGGTGGCATTATCATCATTTAAAACTCCTGGGAGGAGAGATGGAGGGGGAAAGAGGATCCTCACACTATGGCCAAATACGCTGAGACAGCCACAAAAATATTCAGGACAGATCATTAGCCGACTGAAAAGCTGCCCGAGTGAAAGGCAGTCCGCTGAATGACAAACCTCTTGACATGAACACCAGGGAGCTAAAGTGAAATCTGTTGTCCTTTTAGGAAGGAGAGAGAGAGAGAGAGAGCATGAATCTGTTTGAATTTGTATCATCAATGTTGAATAGTCTATTCTTGGCTTCTCTTGAGGTTTTTTTTTTCTTACGGATATACATGACTTTGCCCTCTGAGGTGAGAAACTCGCTATATAAAATGTTCAACCTTTAAGTAAAACCATGCACTGAACATAAATCAAACCTTGTCATACTTTTGCTTATCCAAAAGCATCCACTGATGAAACGGTTCGAGTAAGGTTTTTATTTATTATTATTTTCTATTAAAAATGCAAACAAGTATGATGAGGAAAATGTTGATATTCTTATTTATACGAAATATATTTTGTTGATAGGCCAAATAACAAGGGATTTACGAGTGACACATTCATGAGATGCTTAACAGATAACAAATATTTACATTCTGTTTATTCTCGTTCTTCTCATATTGGTAGACAAGATATTTCTTCCTCGTGTGCTTCTAATGGAAATGACGGGATGCAAATCCACAGTCCTCGTTCTAAAACTCAGCAAGGCCAAGAAAAAGAAAAAATAACGTGTGGAACATTTGGAACATAACCAAGAGATTTGATTAATTCCGACTTTTATTACCTCAATGTTGCCGTTATCTAGTAATTAAGCAGTGCATTGTGTGTACGTCAAAACAAGTGCTTTAAATGCCTGTATGAAGAATAGGTTTGATTTACAGCAAGAAAATTATTATTGTTCACATGGACACTTCATTATTGTTTAGACAGACTTGAAAACTGAGAAACCATCCTTCAAAAGCCGAAAGACTGGGTTGATGCAATGGTATCTTATGAGTCCATACTATATAGAAAAAAAGGGAACATGGAAGTATTATTATTGAACACTTTTTTTCCCTTGGCTTGTCATGTGTAAGAGATGTGCGTGAAATGAGGTCTCTGTGTTTCTGGTTGTGTTTTGTTGTAAGGCATCATCGTGTTTATCTGGCTTGTTAAAACTGGAAAGCTAATAAAAAATTGAAATACAAAAAAAAAAAAAAAAAAGAAAAAAAAAAAGAAACTAACCTTTAACATATGTAGTGTGTTTCATTCTGAGACAAACAATAAGCCATGCTGGAAAACAATATCATCCGTTGCCAAGGCTGAGTGGGACATGGAATTTTAAACAAGTTCTCTTAGAGTGTTGTGTGTGATAGTGTTAGAACTGTACAGTTAAATGTGTTAAGACGTGGAAAGTAGTTAATCTACAAGACACCACAGAACAAACAACTCAGCACATGAATGGGATTGAACTGTAGTGAAAATCAACTCCCTTGTCACCTTGTAGGGGGATTAGTGGCAGTAGTTAAAGTATAGTTGGAAGAGGTCACACGCTCACTTACCACTTCATTAGGCACATTAGTGAAAACTAATCCATTCTAATATAACAGTCCTGCACTAAACTCACCTTCATGACTGTTATAATGTTCAGTCATTCTACCACAAAAAGGTGGTGATTCAACTGGATGATCATTATGGAGGATGTAGTTTGTGGTGCTGTAACTGTGCTGAATTAAACACAAAAGTCTTTCTGTTATTTAATGTAGCCTGCTAACTAATATGGGGTTGTCAGAGTAACAGAAACATGCCTTGGCTCAGCACAATGCAATTCAACTGTCAAGAGGTAACTTGACACCCTCTCTGGGTCTGCATTGTTGTGTTTTATCCTGTGTCTCCTTTCAGGTGTGTGGATTGGAGTTGCTGCGTTACAGTGGGGCTGGACTGCTAACTCACCTGCATCTCGGCACCCACCCAAGCCGACATTACTTGCGGACTTTCCACTCTCCCACTCATTGCCAGGTCTTCAGTTTACCTCTGTGCTAGTCACATACCTGAGGACCAGTTATTGACGTTTTGTCATTTTTGAAGTACGCTCCAGTTTTTTGCCAGCCAGCTCCTGTAGACACTTTTCTTTCTTTCTGGAACACCACGCTTTTGTTAACTTTGTTCATTAAACTCCTGTTTTTGTGCCTGAACACCAGAGTCCCCCACCTGGGTCCTTTCCTAGAATTTTGAGGTGTCTACAACACAACATCAATAGTACCACTAACCACAGCCTTCAAAATCAAAACAAGGTTTGTGTTAACCTTTAATGCAAGACTGTTACAATGCATCTGTTTTCACATGTGTACTTAATGAACTGATGAGTGCTAATATTTATGTGCCAGTATTTCCATGATTCCATCCACTGTGTTGGCTAGCTCATCTTTATCAACCCCAAATTCACCCTAACTGATAAAGAGGTATTTTTATTTATCACTAGTTGTCTAACACTGTTCCCAGCACTTGCCATTTGTCTCAACATCTTGTTCCATCAATACTGACAACAGGGGGGCACCAGCTGTGCACTACAGTAGATAGCTTAAATACAGCATTTTCAGTTTCTGTCACTTTCTGTATTTTTGGCAGTGTGGGAATCTCACATTTTAAAACCGATGATAATACCTACAGCATTTTCTGAAGACTACCAATGTTGTGAATTCAAAGAAAAATAAACGCAGGGGTTAATCTGAGCAGAAGTGACAAGAAAGGGTCTTGTTAGAATGGTTAACCCCATAGGCATGGAGCACACGAAAAAAGAAACACAGCATGAAATATTCTCTCTGCAGAGATGTGTCCTAAGGGGCTGCAGTTCACACTGTTAGCTGATCTATGAAGGTTGTGCGGGTTTGAAAACACTGAGCATTAAATCCTTGTTCAGAAGTACAGTTGAAACCAGATGTTTACATACACTGTGTTAAAAGACACATAAACCTTTTTTCCTCACTGTCTGAAGTTAAATCAGACTAAACCTCTCCTGTTTTAGGTCAGTTAGGATGACCTAATAAAAACTAATTTCCAACAATCTATTTGCAAGAATTTTGAATAGTATTTGTGTATCAGATAGGTTGGTAAAGCTGTGGAAATAGTGGAGATCAGAAACACTCAACATCCGCGTAATCCTTGACACCAAAATTGTGCTGCGATCACAACTGACATGCCCTGTCATTATGCTCTCCTGTGTGTTCTACTGGGGAGGCAGTGTCAGTGTCACGCACTTCACAGTGAAATCCAAAGCAGAGGAGAAGGGTGACAGTGTGTGGCACAAAAGCTGTGCGGTGTGTGATGAGGCTGCTTTGAAAGTGCAACTCCCTCCACCCACCAGCTCAAGAATAGTACTCTCATTGTCTGCATACTGTTCCATTTCCAAATCATGCCATTCAACTTTTGGCATACTGTAAAAGTAACTGACTGAAGTGAAGGAACAAAGAATTCCTTGTTTGTAACTTAAAGGATACTCTGGCAGTATACTAACACTCAAACAGAACAAATGGAAGCTGAAAGTTAGGCAGGGTTTTGAAGAATCAGCTGCAGCTAGGGATCACTGCACAACAAAAAAACACATGCAGGTTTGACTTCTGGTACTGATGTGTGGTTCACTAACGAGTAGGCTCTGAGAGATGAGCCTTTGTAGCAAACAAGGAGACCTGATTCCGGGGAAGAGAAGAAATGAGCGAAAACTGGACATCCAAGCTGAGGGATCTGGTATTTCTGAATGCCAGCCTGCACTAAAGACTTTTCTTTCAGGTGTCATAATGTTGAGACTTTGGCTTGTATTTAATTGATTTGTTTGCTGTGCTTCAGTTGTACATTTAAAGCTTTGTTTAAAATGTTAAACAATAGTAACTGTATTTTTCTTTGGTCACGAAAAAAGAAAATGCATAAAAGTAAGGCTTTTATGACAACAGCGACTGAAACATTGCTTAGCAACATTCAAACCATTCATAATCACTAGGTTAGAATAAAATAGAAGGCTCTGAGTGAAACTAAAAGAAGAGCCTTTTGGGCTCAGCTAGGAAAGAACAGAACATAATTAGTGCAGTAGACTTTTCACACCATGCTTGTACTTCTATACATCAAAATCAACAGCACGGCATTGGGACGGTTGCACATCACTAGCTACATAATTTTTTAAAGCTTTTCAACAGGTCATTCATATGAACAGCTAGCCTCTACATAACCTTACACAACTGATCCGCTACCACTATTTAATGCAAAGCTCCCTCAGCTTCAGAGGTGACAGCATGCAGAGAGTATGGATTTCAGCTTTAAAGTCATTTTTCGAACTAGCACCCAGCCCTTTTAAAAGTAGGAGTAAGAGGTGAATGTTTATTCATGGTGCCCTAAAAAGCTTCAAATCAAACACTACTACTCTATGCTGACAAGTGTCTGAGTCTTGTCTTGATACAAATATCAAATCGTTTCCTTGCCCTGTACATCTGATTCCAAAATGAAATCCACACAAAAGCATGGTTTGCTAAGAGGAAAAATATAAACCGGTTTACTGTCAGCCTCAACTATTCTTCAAGCGCTCTCAAGCGCTTTTTCAAGAAAAGTTCTGGTTTATTTCAACCTGCATCATTTCCTGGTAATGTGGGGATCAGGGCTCTGAGTCATGCTTATTTTGCACTCTCCACTTCTATTGTAGAGATTCTGGGAAATCTAAATTAGCACAAAAGTACTTAATACCTGCAAAAAGAATAAGCTCCTTGTACTTGTCAGCCAAACTTCGTATTCTTCCGCTCGCACAGGTTTGTTTACTTGTTCATGGTAGACTTTCAGAAGACTCAACGGCTTAGAACCAGAAAAGAAGCTCAAATGCAAGTCAAGACATGGAAAACGAAGGAAAAGGCAGAAAGATAACAGGACTGTCCCGAAAGACAACGTACCTCCGAGCATCAACCTCCAGGGTTAAAAAATGAAGCCAGCATGGGTGTAACAAAAACGACAGTAACTGTGGCATAGTAACATTTCCTCTTATTATTGTTATCACTGACTTCAACAGAAATATGCATTTTGGACCATTATGCCTTAACACAAATGACAGTATCGAAAGGTTTCCTTGCCACAAATGGAAAAATGAAATCCACATCAAAACCCTTGCTTTGCTGTCACCCTCAATTGTTCTCCAAGTCTTACATTTTCAAAGCCCCTTCCAGTAAGAGTAAGCTTCTTCAAGGATATTTCTGGTTAATTCAACCTGCAGCATTTCCAGTTAATGTGGTGAGCAGGGCTCTATTAGTCATGCTTATTTTATACTCTCCATCTTTGTTGCGGAGATTCTGGCAAACAAGTTGAAGCACAAAGCAACTCATCAAAAGTAAACGCTCCCAGCAGTTGGTTTTCTCTAAATTACTGGAAACCTTCTTTTCAAGTCTAACCTGTGTTAGCCCTCTGAACCCGCCCCAGTAATAGCTGGAATAGGCTCCAGAGGACAAGCGGTAACAGACTACGAATGAATGATAAAATAAATGAATGGATACTTGTTGTGAGCCACACTGAGCTTCAAAACTCCAGGAATCCCATGAGCAACATTATTATATACAGTCAATGCGTAGCTCAGTAAATGGATGGTGGTTGTTGCACTGAGTTTGTCCATAGGTGAGTGTTATCCCAACTGTGGAGCAACATCAAATGTATTAATTTCCAGTGTGTTCAAATTCTTGACTGAACAGTTAGTGCATAGAGTGGAGTTTGTTGTTGATTTTCTAAGCAATCTTTGCCTGTTACATTTCTACAGAGCAAATAATCCATTAAACTGCTTCAGCCTCTGTTGTGTTTAAGGCCTGTTTACACAGTGGAGGGGAGAAGAAAACAAATTCATAGTTTTCATCAATCCAAGGACGTATGCATGAAGCTGAACACTCTTACATCATTCAGCTGAGTCTTTGTGGCCAATACTGTGCATTGACAGGTGAAACCCGTGAAGTACAGCCTGAGGAGTTCTGGCCTGCACGATTTGCTGTAGATTTCTTTCCCCTCACTGACCAAATAATGTTCCTGGCATAATAAACTAATGAAATAAAATAAGCTAAATCTAAGGCTAACATTCATCCATTTTTGTCTGTGCTAAAACTGTGTTTTCTGTTGTGTAACATCCTCACAGGGCCGCTGGTGTGGCTCCAGAGTTCTCGTCTTGTAACATAATGTGCGATATGGAGCCACACATTAATGTCAAGCATGCAGATGCCCCGTCTTTGATCATGAGCTTGAAAAGAATATTGATAGACGGCTCTGATACAATAGCAGTGAGTACTGCTGCCCATGCATAGTGCAGCTCTGACTCATCGACTCCGAGGAACAGTGGGCGCTTCGTGTTGTTTGCTGAAGGGAGCTTATACATCAATAGCAACCAGCCTAATGAGATAGCTATTGGATTTGGTGTTTTGATGTTGGTGGCTTTTGTTTTGAGGTATTTTAAGTTTATCTTGGCTTATAATTTAGGGTTTTCTGGGGTCGCATTAGCTGAAGCAAAGGCGATCAGAAAAAGGGGCAATAATTATTAAATGGTTGCATTTGTTTGACATCATGATACATATTCCTCAAAGCACAGATTTGTTCTGTTTTGTTATGTGTCATCACCAAAAAACGTTTGACAGCTAATATCAAATGAAACCTAAAATCTTTTGTTTAAAAACTGAAAAAACAGCCAAATAAAAGTCCAATTTGAAGTCACTCACTGACCGTTACTCATAGGGTAAAACAAGCTCAAAATCCCAAACACTTTCCTTGGTTTGGAAAACAAACTGCTCTCGCTGTGTCTGAGGAATCTGCACAATGATGCACCTCAAGTGTTTACATCGATTTACACAACTTCATCAAATCCAATATGCGCCAAACCCGAGAGTTGCATGGGTGTTAATAAATTTATAAGGTGTGGGAGTAGTTGCGGAGTCAGTGTGCAGGTGCTCTCTCAATCTTTATGATTTGGACTCTTTCTTACTCCATTTGTTGAGGACTGAGAAATGTGAGTTTTTGGCCTGCACACAACACTTTTTATGATCTTCTCAGGATTGTCCTGTAAACAATAAAAGAAAGGCAGCAATTGTAGTCAAAAACAAAAGGTGTGAGTGGAGGGGCCTCTGTGGGTCATCCCACAGTCACTTGATCACTTTGGGATCTAGTGAATTTGGAGGCCAGGTCAACACCTTGTGCTGTTCTTCATGTTTTTTTGAGTTGTTCTTAAAGTGTTTTTGTGTGTGTGTCTGTGTCAGGCTGCATCCTGCTGGGGATGGCTGTTGCCATCAAGGAGTGTCATTGCTATGGGGTGGGGGCGCCTGGTCCGGTCTAGGTGGGTGGTACAGCAGTTAAAGAAATAGTGTCATTACAGTGTATTTCAAGCTTCAGCTGGCTGCAGTTTTAATTCTGAAGGCCCAGGCAGATTTCTTTTACTCCGGCAACACATGACGGCTGAAATATGATTGGATAAAAGCTCTAATGCAATGTTACACTGCCAGAAGCACCGCAGCTGAGAGACAGACGAGCCATAAAATGAAAAGAATAGGCTATTGGGAATAATTTAATAAGAATAAAATATTAAAATGGTAAAATATTAAAATGTAAGTCAGTGACTTTGATAAAGTTTAGGCCAGCAGAGAAGGGTTTTCTGGCCTTGACGACCCACCACTGTGTCTAAGTAACATCCACATGAATGCCATGTCCAAAAGTTTCCCAGGAGAACACTGTATTGTCACAAGATGGTCAATGTTGTTCACTTCTCCTGACAGTTGTTTTAATGTTGTGGCTGATCAGTGTACATAGGCAGTGCTAAACTCATTACGAGTCATGGCCTATCCCAGCTGTCATCGGGCGGGAGGTGGGGTACACCCTGGACAGGTCTCCAGTCTATCTCTGGGCTAACACAGAGAGACAGACAACCATTCACAGTCACATTCACACCTATAGCGAATTTAGAATCACCAATGAACCTAACGAGCATCTCTTTGGATGGTGGGAGGAAGCTGGAGTACCTGGAGAGAAACCACACAGACACAGGGAGAACATGCAAACTCCACACACCGTCCTATATACAAGCTTTGTGTATATACGTGTATATATGTATATATATATATATAAAGCTTGTTCCCTTCAGAAGAAGGCTAATTTATGTCGTGCTGTATGAGAAGCTTTCACATCGTTGAAGCTATGGGAAATGGATGATGTATAATAACTAAGTTATTTTTATTTTTTTTACAATGCTGCATTACATAGTCATCAAGGAATTATGGTTCTCTCAGAAAATTTCAGCTTTTAAGATGCTTTCCATGTTTAATACATGTATGCTGTTCATATCAGCCATATATGTGCACTTACGATTGGCCTGGAAGACATATCGGGAATACTACAGAAAGTACTCCTGCATGGAAGAAAACAGTCCTGTGCTACATATATATTTTTCCTTGTTCTTTTAGCTGTGCTAGTCTTGTACATCTTTGATGATTGCTTGTTCATTAACAACAAGCATGATTATACAAGGATACTGAGTCCCAGAATACAACAATCACATCTTAATTGCGTGGGTCCTGAATGGGCACATTCAAATGTTTGACGTATGCTTGAATTTGCTTTTGGTGACAAAATTAATGAAAAATAAAAGCTGTTATGCTCCCTCTGCCTCTTTGTCTGTCAGTCTCACACGCTCACAAACACAGTCATGTTCACATTCCTCCTCATGTGGAAGCTCTTCTGCACTGGTCTGAATGTCATTTCATCCCGCTACTTGAAATCTGATCCTGAAAATTTAATCTAATGAGATCGCATCACACAGCATGCCTACACTTGAACCCAAATGGCCGTCATGCATCTCCCGTTGCCATTTCCCTCGCTTTCACACCCTCTCTTTGTGAGCATATTGCAGATGAATTTCACCCACAGTAAAAAAAACCCATCACATTCAGAGTCTGACCGTTTCTTTATCCTGCTGTGATGACTGGTTTGAGGAAAATCCAATCTTTGTGAATGTGTCGCCACTTAGGGATTTCTGGTGTGTTAAAAGCTGCTTAACAAATGTTCATTGTTGCCTGTCATTTTATGATAATGGAAAGCAATAACGCACCTAGAACCAGGAACCAATTCCCAGTCTCTCTTTCTATGTTCTGTGACATATTCAAACTTGCACACAGATGCAGTGGTTAACGTCACCCCACGCTTTTTTCTTTCTGCTCTCAAGGCCAGAGGTGTCTCGTTTTAAAATACCACAGCCACAGTAGGAGACTTTGAAATGAAATAAAGGATTGAGAGGTACTGAAAGATGCTGCTCGGCAAAGAAGGCTCATTTGTGTCAACTCGGTCGACTTAACACTGTGGTTTGTTTATCTTCACGTTAGTTCAAGTACAGCGAATTGTCTCAGTGCTTTCTGCTTGTGACCTAGCTCTTCTCTCTGTCTCATGGACATACACAGCCTCACAGTCTGCGTGAGGCGAGTAATATTTTTTTCTGCTGGGTACTACACTTGTAGGGGTCACAGAAAGTCTCCTGAGGCGCTTAGAGGTGCTTCCCGCTGAATCATCAGGTGATAATCCTCACATACTGTCGAGGCCGATAACTGACATGCAGTGACGGTGCACCTGAGTTGCACCGTAGCAAAAGGACAGAAGGAGATATTTTTTTGTTCAAAGTCAGAGCTGTTGGAGAAGCTTTGTTGTAGTTCTAAATCATGAAAAAAAACTTCATGTGCAACACCAAATACTCAATAACTTGTCTGTTGCACACCCTTTTGAAACCTTTCCTGCACAGGGATGTCATGTTTTCAGGGCATGACAGAATTTAAATAGGATTGAGTAGACTAAGTAAATTAGCCAGATAGAAAGTGCTGTGTCTGCAGTGAATGCTTTCTTCAGAGAAAGTTGTGCTCAGCAGATCTAACACTGGAAACCATCTGCAGGTCAGAGAATAATCAGTCACTTCCATCTGTCTGCTCTTTCATTTAGCTGTCCATTTTTTTCCTTTCATCCAAACCCTTTCATTCCAGCATTCGTCTACTTATCTCGTAGCCATTTGTTTGCTCGCCTGAGTCGTATTTACTCATTCTGTCTTAGCTGAGTCATGATTACCATTATTACTCCTGCTTCTATTATTATAGCCATGCAGTAATGGCATGGAATGTCTTGTCAAGCAGTGCCTTAAAAAACTTCATCTAAGGACTTTAATTCGTTTGAAGTGCTTTGAATGAAATGTCCGATTATTCACCAGCAAATCTGAAAGCATGACTGTCAGATTAGCCAGTTAAACTCTCACTGCTGCCGGACAGCTCAAGATCAGAGGCTATTTGACTAATAACATTCTGAACAATTTATGACAAGGAGGATGCAGGTCCGTGTTGATGGAGGTGCAAAAGCGCCTGGAGGTTAGTGCTGTGTGTCATCACCAGAGCAAACAAAAAACCCAACATTTAAACAGTCACATCGCATTAGCAATGATCCCAGAACTGTCAGTTTAAACATGGCTGGGTTAAAGACAATCTGCACAAGCCCTTGTTATAGTTATGTTTTGCCAGTGTTTTCTAGTGAGAGGCTTACTACCTTACTGTCACATGAATGCTCCCTCAAAGATCTTAAGTAATTCCTTCAGTGTAATTTATGCAGCATGAAAATGATGCAATAGTAATTGTTTTCATATGCATTTATAGGAACATTTAGCGGCATATAGTGGTGAAAAACTAAAATGCAAAAAGCCCTCCCTGGTTGTAGAGTTGAGTTTGTCCATTCTGGGCTACTGTAGTAAGGGCTGGAAGAGGAACAGCTCCCTCTGTACTGCAGATAGGATGGGCTCATGCTAAACAAACAAAAACACAACAATGTGTAGTTATAGATAATTAACACTAATGAAAAAGTAATTCTAAATACAATATTCCATTTCCTTTAATGGAACCTGCTCAATACTACACACAAATCCACAGTACAGTATGTACAGGATTCCTAAATCTGGGAAAGAATTAACCTTAGACCAACAAATGTACTGTTCAGAAACACAAAATAAAAATTCCGCACAGTATGTTTGTGCTGACTGACAATCTTGAGCTTGACTATCATTGATTGAAGGGGTGTTGTCTGATTGTTTTGCCTGAAGCGTGCTGTGCAATCTGACCCAACTCTAAATCCATACCCCGTGTTCCTGCACACCAGAGTCTCCATAGCATCTGCTAGCTTGTGGCTGCTAGACTAGAGTGTCTGTCTGTCCACTGCATTCGTGAACTGCACGTGACCCTTTCCACTCCGCTATCTTTTTCAGGCCAACTTCCGCCTCTGAATCATGAATTGTACTTGTGAATGCCTCTGAATTATGCATTTCAAGCGAGAATTCTCTTTGAACCTCCACTATTCCCCTGCTGCTGTCCATCCTCCCACTGGAGGCAATCTATAACCGATCTCTGGTAATGTCAGTAAGACACTTAAAATACAGATGATTGTCCAACCCTAATTTAAAGTAAGTAGTTATTTTTAGAAGGAACTTTTTTACATAATTTAAATGTCCTCCATTGCATTTGACATATGAAACTTTGACGAAAGTTCAGTGGAAAATACTTTTTCTCTTCTCGTTCTTATATGCCTTCCTGCTGTTTTCCACTTTCACACGCTGTCAAAATCATTTTCATAAATTCCTGATGTCATGGTATGACATGGATTCAACAAGATGTTGGAAGAAGTCCTTTGAGCTTGCGGCCATTGACTTGATTGGATAACATAATGTCGGTGGGTTTGTCAGCTCCACGTTCATGCAGCAAATGTCCTGTTGTAACACATCCCAAAGGTGGAGAGGGATCAGATCTGGTGCCTCCATAGGCCTCTGAACTTACTGTCAAGTCTATCGAACCAGTTTTAAAGGAATTCAGTTCTGTCATGCCACTTGTAATGTCAACATTACAAGTTGGGTAAATATCATATTCTGCAAGAAGCAAGAAATTTCTTCTCGCTGCTAGGGCTGCGAGAACAAGAACAAACTGTTCTGGCCAGGTCATTTTATACTTCACAAGAAACTCAAGTGCCAAACTCCGGGGAAGTCCTTATAGAGCCCTTCCACTGCAGCATACGTCACATGCGCTAAGCATTATGGGAGATGCAGAAGATGTACGATGAGACGCACGTTTCTTATTATTTTTGGATGTCGACCAGTCATGTCCTTCGAATAATGCCATTCACTCAGCATGCACCCACACACAGTATGCCAATCTCTACCCAGGAGAGATTAGTCGTCGCACTGCGAATACTAGCTTTTGGGAGCTCACAAAGTGGCCACGAGCATTTCCACTTTTCCGCATTAACTACACCCTCTTCCTATTTCTGCCTGGTGTCATGGTTCGGTGATTTGGTTTTCTGGGGGTTCTGCTTCTTGTTTTATTTTGTTATGTTCTGTGTTTTATTTCTTCTGTTATCTCCGCTTTTATTTTGTAAACTATTTCCTTTTGTGTCATAGTTAGCTTGCCCTTCCTGTATCCTCCCGCCTTTGTGATTGTCTTCCTCGTCCTGATCGTTTTCACCTGTGTCTCGTCACCCCGATGTCCCTTGTGTATATATAGCCCTGCCTTAGCCTTTGTTCAGTGTCATGTTGTACTTGTCTGGTTACTGGGCACTCATTGTATTTGTCTTGTCAAGTTAAGCTCTATAGTCATGATTCTTGTTACTTGCCATAGTTGCCAAACGCCTTTCTATCAGTTCTAACCAGTTGGGTGTTTCTTATCAACAATGTGTTTCCTTCTGCATGACTTCACTGGATGTTTTTGTTGTTTTTTTTGCATCATTCTTACTGAACTCTACAGACTGTTGCAACTGACAATTCCAGGAGGTCTGTTATTTTGGCAATACTCTTCTTTTTTTAGCAGACCAGCCACAAATGTTGAGTTTTGAGCAGCAGATGTCAAAGTTTTCTTGAAATAGCTGTCTGCTAAACCAATGTGTAAACAACTGTGGAAATGTTACAGATTTTTACCGGGCAGATTACATACTCATACATTACCCACTAAGAAAATGTAATGTAAATGTAAAGCAGAACATACAGTTTACAAAATCCCACTGTAGTATTAGCAATAACACTGAGGTGTCAGTCTCCTTCAATGAAAAACTAAAGTGTGTCTTGAATGCTATCATTGTGTACCGATGCCACAGAGCTCAGCATGTTCCCTTAACCTACACAATTATCCTATCACGAACACCCTGCTGTGAGATATGGCACATCAAAGGATGAGATAGAGGAGCGAAGAGATAAGGGGAGGTGATTTTTAACTTTTAAAGCCCCCACACGGTGGGAGGTGGTTTATTCTTGGTCGGATCCTCTCTTCCTAAACTTGCCATGTCAAATATATAATCTCTTTATCTCCAAACCATCAAATGGATGGAAAATGGAAGGGGACAGAGGTATTGATTCTGTAAAAATGCCTTAGGTGTTAGTGTGTCACTTAACACATGCAACACTGGAGTTTTTGCTGCCACATTAAAGATATCTTTTAAAACTACAAAATAGAGAACACAGCAGGTTTTGATTATAAAACTACTTGTTGATTTTCTGGATTTGATTGATATACTTATTTACTGAATTGGTTATTTCCATTATTGGTTAAACACTTTTTTAATTAATTGCTAAGTCTGTCATAGCATACAGAGAATCACCCTTTACAGTTCATATCAATTTTGCAATAATTCCATTAAACACACTTGTCGGACACAGTAAATCCAGGTTTGCTTTACAAACCCACATTGTATTAAATTACTACTTTTTTATGTGCTTTTAATCCAAGTATACACTTTTTCTAAAAAAAAAAATAAAATCTGCAAATGGCAAATGCAGTATGATTGACGTTATGGAAACATTGGGGTTTATGTGGTTGATTGTTGACGACAAGTTAGTGTAGTTTTTATTCATGTTTTACATGTTTGGACTTTAACAAATCATTTATCATCCATGTCCATAAGCTAAAAATATAAATATTCTCTACCTGTGCAATTTTTGCACTGGATATAAAACGATCAAATGAATAGTTTGATCTAGGTCAACACTGGTATACCAAACATTTCCTTAAAACCCTTGCCCTCTCTGCTTTTATATTGTACACAAGAAAACCAAGCCCTGTGCTTAAATCACTGAAATGTTAAAATGGAAATTGGACTGTTATTGTAATAAGTACTGTTTTTAAGCTGAATCGTAGGGTATTTGATCTTATGCATGAATAAGAAACACACTAGTTAGACTACATAGAAATATGGGCCCCACAACCTAAAAAACGACAAAAGTCAGTACATCTTGAAACACTCCAATACCAGTGATTACGCATGCAGGTCCCAATTAAGGCAAAGTGGATAAACACAGTTTTTAAAGAACCTTTACAAGCCACAGCTTTCCAAATGTTGGCATGGTGTCTATTGCACCATGGCTTCACATGGTAAGGAACTGCCTCGACAAGTAGGATGAAGAGGGTACAAGCCAAATCACAGCTGCACCTGTGGTTATGTGTTTAGGAAGACTACAAGAATTATGCCGCACACAGTTTATGAATCCCTGGACTGAAAAACAGACTGGTAAGAGTTTCTGACTGCACAGGTATTATCTGTGAAAATGTGTTTCAGAGATTTCTCACGGTGAAGGACACTGCTTGAAGTCAACGTCAACGAATGATGCCCAAGAACAAAAGCAATGACTCAAAAAACACAAAAGTGTAAGATTAAACTCTGCCAAACAACATGAAAAGAATCCAGATGAATATTTTACATTCTTCTTCAAACCAAAACAAATGAGTTTGCATCAGATGGTTTGCAGCATGTTTGGTGTGGCCCTGGCTAGGACTGCTACAATGACCTCCTATTTATCACTTAGATGAAAGAAAAACAGAAAACAGGGCCATGATTTAAAACTACCGGAATCATCCTTTGAGCTCTTTTTAGAAACTGTTTACCGGGAGATTCTGTGTTGTTGTCGGTGTGATGAGAATGTTGATACCAAGAGCACCTTTCTGAGATCAGATGCTTTTATCAATCATTAAAAATTGCAGTGGGTAGGAAATAATCACCCCCCAGCAGAGGAAAATGAAGGTAACCTCAAAATATAATGGCTCCTCCATACTGAGGTGCAGCTATGTTATTATGCAATATGGAAAGAGGGAATATGAGTGTGTGCGTGTATGCTGAAGGGGGGTATTTGGCATAAATTAGGCAAGCCATAGCAATTTCCGAGGCAGATAATTGGACATGGATTTGTGCCATGGGTTGTCCAAAGCCCCTGAAGCTCTGAGCTCATTTGCTGGGAGGCAGAACACCTTGTTAGGGTCACAATATGAAAAATCTCCTTCCTACCAACACATGCATACACATGTATCAGGCCCTACACTGACTCTTTGAGTTCTACGTGATAGGAAGTTATTTTACATGAGATTAACTTCATCACTGCAGAAATCCACTTAGATTTTATAGACTAAAGGTTTGATTTGTGTCAAGGTTGTTAAATACTGAGGATATTGAAGAAATGTTTTATGAGGCTATCTTTTAAAATGAATTTTCCAAGCTTGAAATTGGTTAGTCCAAATGTACTGCTAAACAGTTCAATGATATTAGTAGAAAACATTATCAGTATGGTCTTACTGTAGCAGAAGGGATGCCTCCCTCTCTGTCTATTCAGGTCTGTTGCTGTGTGCTTTTGATTGGTCAGACACCAGACAATTAGCTGCAGAGTCACTATAAAAACAGGAAGTTGTTTGCTGAGCTCTACCCTGACACTGAGCCCTTGTTCCAGGGTTGTCTGACCTCCATAAGTGTCGTAGGTTTTCCATGCGAGTCCGGTCCTGTGGAACTTTCTTGTTAACAGACCACTATTGATAACTGTGTTAGCATGCTACTTCCTGAGGGCTTCTCCTCTTCCGAGTCCAAGTACTTCCTGTTGGAGGTGTTGGGGCCCACTAGCCATGCTGGAAGCTTTACACTGCTTGGCCACTGATGTCCACACTTGACATGACAACAAAAGACATACAGTAGTTTGTGTGATATGGGATCATGGGAGCTGTTTTCTTCAACACCTTTGCGGACTAAAATCTACCCGACCTGATTTAGGTGTAAATCATGCACCATAATACAGTATCATCAACGGGAACAGGCTGAAAAAGCTGATTAAAAAAGCTGGCCGCATCAGTGGTGTCACGCAGGAAGGAGTGGAGCAGGTGGCAGGAGTAAGGATGCTAAGGAAAATGAAGGCCATCACAAGTAATGAAAGTCACCCACTCCATGCCTTAGAGGTCTTCGGGAAGAGCTCACACAGTAAGAGGCTCATCCGTCCAAAGTGCAAGACAGAGAGGTACAGGAGGTCTTTTTTGCCTGCAGCCATAAGGCTTTTTAACGATCAGTATCTATCTATCTATCTATCTATCTATCTATCTATCTATCTAGCTAAACATTGCTGGAAACATTTGATATAAGAATAGTCCAATTGTTTGGATATTCAATGCACATTTCATACCTCAATAGAGACTAATCAGCCCTTCTTTTAGTTGAGCTCCTTCTAAACTGACCACCCGCTGTTGTTACTAATAACGAGAAAGTGAATCATTCCCTCTCATTGCATCTGTTGAATTGAAGTACTTGCAAATGCAAATAATTCAAAGACTTTCCGTTGCAAGGTTATTGTCTGAGTTTGAAGTGTCATGCCATCCAGTACGCTGAGTCAATTTGCTGTGCCTCATAAACCAGCAGAGAAAGTTAGTTTTTAGTGCATCAAACGAGAGTGAATATCTATTCATCACCGCAGCGATGTCTCTCCTTAGAGTGTCCTTCCTCTTAATAGCACCCCTCAAACTTAAAATCTTATGTGTCAGTAAGTAGCAGTTGCACTGACCTGTAGTGTAGTTTCTCACTGTCTTTTTGACATAAAGGGTGAGTCCCAGTAACACGAGGAACAACTTCAGCCTTTTTTTCTCCAGTGTTAAAGAAAATCCAGAGGTGGCCTTTTGAGAGGGGTCCGCCTTGTCCATTGGTTTATGTAACCGCCATTTGGAGAAATATCACTCTATGGATTTAGTGAGGCTGAGCCTTTGTAATCCTCAGCACAGATACTTTTACAAATCCTGTATTTAATTAGATTTTCCCATTTAGTCATTTGCAGTCAGAAGCCTAATTCCTGCATAATGCCTACAGTGAAAGTGTATTCCTGGCAAGCCCATGGATTGTGTCCTGTGTTCTACTTCAGTGTGAAATGGTCCAAGTAGTTCAATCCACCTCAAATAGATCCATTTCTCCATTTGGTTGTTTGAGCTGAACAGAACAGCGGCTGGCTTACCAGATGTTTTCGTTTCTTTATCGGAAGATCAGTGTTGTAAAGATAGCTTTACTGGACACTTTGGATGTGCTTTTGTAGATGAATGTTTGAGCAGCTTGGAACGTTATGGACAATGTTTCATGTTTGTTTGACAAACGGGACTCAAATATATACTACCATTAAATGTAAGTAGAATGGCACTCTGCACGCCTCTGTCTACTACTCAAGCTGTAGGTTATTTCCATGTTTGTCCAGATGCACATAATATACTTATGTAGTGAAGACTTTGAAGGAATTTAATTAATTCGCTTTGTAAAGTCTCAGTGACCTTTGACCACCAAAATGTAATCAGTTAGCCAGTCCAAGTGCAAGTGACTGACCTTTCTGGGATCAATCACAGCATGGTCACAATTCCCTTTGATTGCCAAATTTAAAATCGGTTTATCTTAGATCCCTTGTGAATATTTGTGCCAAATTTAATGAAACTCTTCAAGGCTTTCCTGAAATTTGAATGGATATGAGGTCATAGTGACATAGTGACTTGCTCACAATTCTAGTCTGTGCCAAATTTGAAGAAATTATGTCAAGGCTGTCTTGAGATTTTGTATTCACAATACTAAAATAGACATATACTTTATATGGACAATTTAAAATATAATATATTTTTCTTCTTTTGAAAGGTGTTTGAAATGAGACATATTTATTATTACATTGTACTCGTTATAAATATGATTCAGAGCCCTCTTTGGTTTTGTACGTCTTTCATGTTGTGTTCAGTAATAACCCCACCCAGCAGTGATGTGACGTGGAGCTGACACACCCTTCAATCCATATTTTTATCACTGCAGTGAGGTAAGCAGTTCAACCGCCGGAGGTCGTGGAAAACTTTCTTATTTTTAACTGGTGCTAAGCTTCTCTCTAGCCCTGTTCCGGGACCTTTAGTGCTGCGGTGATGGCTGAACAATGTTGACATGTCACTTTCTTTAAGAATTCTACCCTCCAGCCAAGTCCAATGCTTTTCCTATGAAAAGCCCGGGGGACACCGAAGCTATTTTCACCACCATCATCTTGTGCTTTGGAAAACTGCGGCACAATTTTCCAATTTTATGGACATAATAACAAAATATCCATCCAGACAATATGAACAATTAATCCCAATGTGTTTATCTATTTCAAACAGTATTCTCTTATTATTTCTTTTCATGTTTATGGTTACAGTTATGGCTAGACCAAAGAAACACTTAAATAATAATCTGGTATTTTAAATAGCAAACCCCATTCCCAAATTCATTATAAAACCAGGAAATGTTATAATGTAATGTGATATTATATATGTGGAGCAAGATGATGTAGTAAGTTACATTATACCGTATAAACCCAATGTCTCTCATATAATATAATAATGAGTAAATAACATGCTTAACTGTGTACGTACTGAGGTTATTACAATAATTATGCCATGATAACCCCAATGTGAATGTCCCCACTATATATAACTGCCTTTATTATTATTATTACTTTTATTGTTAACATTTTGAGGTCATTTGTACGGGACAGATTATTATTCATGTGCTTGTTCAGTGGTTTATGTGTGAGGATAATGCTCATCAGACAGCAGTGGCAGTGGATGTCCGATATAACACTAAATCCTACGACAAGAGAAAAACCGCTGTCATATTATGCCTTAATTTGCAGACGATTTAATTGGTTTTATTGATTTTCTGACTAAACTGTATGGTTTAATTATTTCTTGTGGTCCTAAAGGGACTACTGATCACATAATTACACATCACATTCAGAGAGTCAACAGCCATCTGGGCTGTATTTAAATAATCTTAAATCATCTGAAGACTGACTTGCTTCACCTACATTGATTTAACATGAGCCCTGATAGATATTTCCATAAAAGAAATTATGTTATTATGTTTGTAAGACTGACCAGTCACTCATCTTCCTCCTCACGTCCTTTGTGCTGTCATTCCATTAAAATACCACCAAATGCTATATCTCACCATCTAGGCTTTTATTAGCTTTTGCCATAATTCATTATTGATTTTTATATATTTTTTTTAGTTTTAATTTGCCCTCTCCCTCTTCAAATCTAGGACATTTTCCAAAGAGAATTATTGCAGAGATTAAGCAAAGCCGTTGATAATGCCCTGCAGAATTCGGTGAAACAAAAGTGGAATTTCATCCAGACAGTGCTGGAGATGAACATGTCTCTGAATACTTTGCAGTGACATACTTGAACACTAGTTTTACCTCAAGGTTGCCTATTCATAAATGGCAATGGCCTTTTTTTTATATAGTGCCTTTCTACCTATTGGTACTCAAAGCGTTTTACAGACACAGATGCATCTACCCATTTGCTCACACAAGCACACACATTCACACACCAGTGCCACACACTTGGAGCAACTGGGGGTTCAATGTCTTGATCAAGGACACTTCAGCTTGTGGCTCATTCGGGGATTGAACCACTAACCCTCTGGTTCGTGGACAACCCGCTCTACTTTGCTTAATCTCTGCCTGATAGTCTCCTCAGTAGTGTAAATGGAAATTCAGTGCTGCTCTGTAAATAATGAATGGAGCAAAATCAGACGTTATTGGATGCACCTGCTTAAAGGGCAACTTTACTCTCTCAGTTGGCTAATAGACTGAACATTTCTGATTTTGGAGGCTGTTGAGAGATAACCTTTAAACATGGTGAACCGCGTCTGATGAAACTGTGTTTGCATGGGAAATTTAAGGTACATACATCCACTCTTTTGTAACTGGATTCATGCTGCAGGCGAGAAGAAACAATGTGTCTGGACACTGTACGGACACCAGGCCCTCCTGTATACTAAAGATAGCAAAGAAAAAGAAAGAGAGAGAATGGACTAATTTTCCATTTTGTATTTAAAGTAGTTGACTTGCGTTGCCCTATGGTAAAGGTCATTTCATTATCTCACCCTTTACTTAATCCATCTGAAGACCGTTGTTATGAAAGTTGACATGTGAAAACCATACTACACATAAACCCTCACCAAATTTCTTTTCCAGATTTGCACAGATTATTCATCTTTATGCTACTAAAATATTCATCTTAAACAATCAATACAAAGGCATGGCTTATGCCTTGTAGAGAGGAAACAGGCAGTACATATTATCACAGTAGAATGCTTCTCATGGAGGGAAAATGTATGGAAAGAACTGCATAAGAGCACATTAATGGTAGAGGTAGTTCACTTTTTCTGTATAACACCATAAAACTAACACAGATATTTTTTTGTCTTACACTGTGCTGAATTAAAAGCAGCCTACCAATCACTGTGGGGACAGGAAAAAAAATATCTACTTTAATGAGGTTAGGGGTAATCCCACTTGACAGAATGTGTTGTCACTGTAGAACCCTTTTGGTTAGTGAAGTGAAGAAAGCAGATTGTACGGCACAGTAAACATCCCCGACTAGCTCAGAGTTAAAAGTAAGAGTGTAAAGTAAGTGTCATGTAGCGAACAAACAACAAGACTATGCACTTTTTGTCCTTTTTAAGGGTTGATACAGTGTGTGCCTCGTCACTGATGACATGTACAATTGAGATGTGTCACACTCACATGCACACCTACGGCCAATTTAGAATCACTTAACCTAACAAGCATGTCTTTGGACAGTGGGAGGAAGCCAGAGAGATGTTCCATATTCCACTTTCCAATTATTTTCATGTGGAACAGGGTGAAACATATTACATTTGCGCACAGTTCATCAGATTGGACTTTGGCCCACCAAATCATAAAGTTCAGACTGATGTCTTGTTCAGAAAGAATAGTTTAGGTTTTTGTTAATGCATTGTCCTCTACGGCAAAATGACACAATCATGCTGCAGTGAGAGACATTGCCACCTATCCATACACTACTGGTCAAAAGTGAACACCCCAATCTACCCCACTAATATTTTTATTGAAATGTATGCAGTTTAATCTCTCATTGTACTCTGAAATGAAAGCATAGAACAAATAAACAATTGAAGTTAAAAAAGTCAATTTATAAACCAAAATTCTTTTATTCTAAACTTTTGACTCATCAAAGTAGCGACCTTTGGTAGATCTAACATGTGAATACTTGAGGCATTCTTTCTAAAATGGAAATCAAATATTTTTCAAATAGTTCTTCAGAACTCTGTTGTAGAAGTTCCCATAAATGTGTGGCACTTGTAGGGTGCTTTGCTTTCACTCTTCGATGGGGTTAAAGTCTGGAGACTGGGCTGGTCACTGCATATTTTCAGGCTTGCCATCTTGTTCTTTTTTCCTCGGGTAGTTCTGGCATAGCTTGGACTTGTGTTTACGGTCATTATCTTGCTGTAGGATGAACCTCTGACCAGCTAGGCGCATACCACAGGGTACTGCGTGGTGCTGCAGAATGCTGTGGTAGCTGTTTTGGTTCAGTGCACTTGCCACTCTGTACAAGTCACTGACCCTGGCTCCAGCAGACACACACTGGGGAACCATCCTGTCGCCTACTTGTGAACCGAAGATTTCCAATTTCCAATTTTGATTCATTCATTCATCTTCTGTAACCACTTGTTCCTGTGAAGGGTCACGGGGGGCTGGAGCCCATCCCAGCTGTTATCGGGCGAGAGGCGGGGTACACCCTGGACAGGTCTCCAGTCTATCACAGGGCTAACAGAGAGAGACAGACAACCATTTACACTCACATGCAAACCTACGGCCAATTTAGCATCAGTGCTAACCACCACGCCACTGTGCCACCCCCAGTGTTGATTCATCGGTCCATAACACCTTCTTCCACTCCTCTGCAGTCCATTCGTGGTGCTTCATGGCCCAGGCAAGCCTCTTTTTCTTATTCCCACATCTTGATAATGGCTTTCTTGCTGCAACTTGACCTGCCAAACCTGCAACTTGAAGTCTTCTCTTCACAGGTGAAACTGAGACTGCTATTAAGTAGTACTTACTATGACCACTATTAAGCTGGGATTGAAGCTGTTGTCCTGTGAGCCGCCTATCAAACTTGTCCTCTATTTTGTTGTGGCTTTGGGTCTGCCAGACCTCTTCCTGTCAGAGTTTCCCCCAGGTTCTGAATGTCTTTTGATGGTGAAGGAAACTGTACTCACTTCCATTGTAAATTGCCTGTTTCTTGACATTTTTAAAGCAACACACTATTTTGTACAATACAATACTGTTCAAATAATGCTCACAAGGGTATGGTACCTCAGTGTGTTCCAGCACTACTTTTACACAGACAGAGGGAGTTGGAAGTATTCAAGAAAACTTGGAACTGGTTGGAAATGGCTGTAGGAACTGGTAGCACAAACTTTCAAGGCTTGTTGAACTGCACAAGAGCTTTTACTTGTTAACAGATTTCTTGTTACCTGAAAATGTCTGTGTGTATAATTAATTTTGTGTAACCTTACCTTTTTTTATTATTATTATTTTTTACCTCTGGTTGTTCACCACTTGCCTGTGTACCATTTCAAGCTATTCATTTGATTTGAACTGCTTGAATTTCAATAAAAAACTCAAAGAATTGTGGTGTTCTATACTTCTGACCAGTACTGTATATAAGCTTCTGTATATCCATTGCTCACTTAACAACAGTGCTGGGCAGCTGTGTGTGTCCACTACACAAACTGCTTAGAGCCCCATCTCCCCCTCATGTCAAAGTGGGTGTTAATGTTCACAGCTTGACAGGATGACATCAAACTGTAACATCTGGTGCCAAAAAGAGTAAGAAGTACCGTAACATTGAATTGCAGGACCAGCAATAGTTGTAGATACACCATGACCTGGATAAGTATCTTCACAGACATACAATATTGTTTTGATGGTCTAGCCTGCAGTAACTCTGTCATGCAGGAAGAGATTAATCTAACCTAGGGCTGCATGTTAGGTTTATTGGTGATTCTAATTTGGCTGTAGGTGTGTTTCCATGGAGTCGGATTCTTCTCGCCCAATGCCAACTGTGATGGGTCCAGTGAGTATTGCAACCCTCTACAGCATATATGGTTATAGATAATGCATGAATGGATGGAAATGTAAAGTTCCAGGCTGAACCAAAGGCAAGTGGAATTTGAGACACACACCCACTGTAAAAAATTATATTTACATGTATTCACACTGATCAGATGTGAGGATTACTCATGAGAGCATTACATTTTTTTTCACTGAAACTTTCTATTTGAAACCACAAGCACGTCCAATATTTCTGGATAAAAGAAAAGATTACTGATGCCTGACATGGAGCCGCTAATGAGTCCTTCAGTAAATACAAAGCCAACACAATCTCACCCAAAAATCGTTTTCTCAATTGTAACTGCACCTTTCATGTAACAACTTAGAGCAGTTTATCAATCATCTATAAATGAGCTGGGTTAATTAATAGGCAGCCAAAGGGCATCTAAAGACATTAAAATTCTTCACTTCACATCACCACTGTATCCAGATATTCCACTAGAATGTGCTGTGAAGGATGTTTTGTGGCTGCCTGCGGAGTGTGAGGGCAAAACACAAGCTAAGAGATAGGTTGAGCACCCTGGGATGTTCTGCGGCCTCAACCTTGGGTAGTTAATTGAGGAGAAAACACAGCACAAAGTGCTGAACCTGCCTCTACACTTCCTCCTCCCATTCTCATGCTCATTGTTGTGCCACAGGATCCTGGTCGCATTGTAAATGCACGGAAGTGAGGAATGGTTCCCTTTACTGTTTTGAGTGAAGCTAAAGGCAATTACACATGAATTATTTGGCTTGATTAGAGCAATACCTCAGGGTAGCCTGAGGGTACATAATGAGTTCATTTCAAAGGGGAGCAGTGAAAATGTAATATTATTGATGAGCACACATACGCACACACACACATGCACACACACACACACAATAATTTTAAGACAGACTCCATGCCAGCTAACGGAACACAACTATTGACCCAGTATGCAAATGTAAACACGATGGTCTGTTTTCAAATGGGTGGCTGAATTCATTCATGCACTCATGTTGCATTTATATCGGAAGAATTTCGCACTTGATGAGATACTAAATGACAGGCACCTGCCTGAGCTGTGGGCGGTTTATTCATCCTCTTCTCAACACCCAGTTGATGGATTAGTTGCCGTGACACCACTAGCACCATTGTTTAAAATGTCATTGTTTTAAACCGCTGAGTTTATCCCTTTCACTATATCATTACAACAGGAAGTCGATCTTGCAACACAGCCTTTTTAGTTGCTTCGTTTAATCAATAGCAGTTGATTAAAACCTTGCTGTCTTATCTCATATCCTCCGCTTGTAATGATTGCCTTTGGGAGCTGAAATAGTATCTGCACATTGTCTTTTGAGACTACTTGAACAGAGGGCAACACTCTGCAGCTAATTTAATTGAATATTAATATTTTACAGGTAGGCTTTTTGTAAATCATAAAATATTGTATTGGCAGGACAATTAAACTGCTCATTCTTCTAAACATATTTAGCGTCGCCAGCGTGCATTGTGTGTTTTTCCTGTTTATAGAAGGGATTTGGAATATAAGAAACTAAACTGTAGAGATGCAGGAGCAAATATATGACTGCTCATTAGTTTGTTGTACATGATCATACAGTATTAGCCTCAGGGGGGTAATGTGCAAAAAAAAAAAAAAGCCGAAAGTTCCAGTGTAGTTGAGCTCGTATGTGGGCCAAGGCATTCACGTCACTTCGGTACTGGATGAGACACACATCTCAGTGTCATGTGGTGCTCATGTCTCTTCCTTGGAGCCACAAATGTTTGTGTCTTTTTCAGTGACATATGGGAGTTAAACCGTAACTCTAAAGCACGACTGCTGATTCAAAACTACACCTTCACTGCTTTGTTCTCACCGGGGATGATGAGAGCCTCACTTTTCCCAAAGTCTCCTGTCACAGCAGAGCTGCATGTCGTACACAACACCATACAGTAGGCCATTATACACACTATAATGGAACATCCTCAATGTAGACTGTGGTTCAAGTTATGTTGCATTTCTTTGTATCATGAAAAAAAATCCATGGAAAAATTATCATCAGTAGTTTGCAATCTCCTACTCTGTGGCACTCATAAATCAGGTGACACAAAATATAAATATATGCTATAATTTTGAAAATGTCTCAATTTCTGAACTGTAATTTGTAGCAAAAGCATAGAGGAGTAAAACATGCTTTTATTGGAGGCTGTTTACAACAGCACATTAGTACACATCTGGTGCTCTGGCAGCTCTACGTCTGTGTACTGTATGTGGGATTGAGTCACTTCAGTCCCAGTGTTCATCATAATAATAATAAAAATTTAAAAAACCCCAACAACATGTCATTCAGTGCGTCACTGCCTCACTGATGTGTTTTTAAAATCGAAGTCACTGGGAACCGTGGAACAAGCAATACCAGCTTTTGGCTACAGAAGGAAAACTTGGTGGTAGTTTAGTATCATCTGTAGACTCACTGATGATATTAAAATAATATTAAAATATAGAATTACAGACTGTTTAACACACTAAAGGACACAATTGTAATTTCAGTGTATGTTTACTGCACCGAGCAGCTGTCTTATGTGGGCAAAACAAATGTTTCCATTACTTTTTATTTTCGGCAGGAGAAAGTACTACTATCTGTTGTGCTATATGACTTCCCAAAGAGAAAGAAAATAAAAAAAGACTAATTTAGAAGAGGCTAAGGGTTAATATCCCCTTGAACCGTGTGTGAGAGTCTTCTGTGGTAATCAACCCATGAGTGGCCTTCAGATGAAACCCATTATCTTATCCACTTGCACTTATCCACGTATATAGTAATAATAAATCAAGATATCTCTCTAGATAGATAGATAGATAGATATTATGGATAGAAAGCATGATGCTAATGAAATATTACTCCAAATTGACATTTTATGTTTTAATGAAGTCTTCATGGCCCCTAACCTGTGTAGTTTATCAGTTTAATTCAAAAATAAGAATGAGAGGTACATCATTTATTCCTCCCCACGAGAACAGTTAAAAGAAAAAAATGGATGTAACCTCAAAATATCTCAGTACAGAACATTACATCCCTGACCCACCAGGGTGCCGGCAATTGAACAAAACAGAAGTAAATGTGCCAGTATGAGACAGACTTGAGTGCATAATTTTCTGACTGTACTATGAAAAGCTTTCCAAACAAAAGTGAGCTATGGCTCCCACAGTTTTGAATAGATCGTACTAGATAAACTGCATAATGCTAGTGCAATTTACACGTATTATATTTTTTTCAATCTTTCTTACTGCCCAGGAAAAATCTAATCCCACAAATTCATTCCCCACAGTCATATTCTACAGACAATGACTCATGTGCTGCAGGTTTTCTTTTCATTCCTGAAAATCTATGGTATGCTATTATGACTATGAGACATAATTGTTGTCACCTCCCCCATTATTACACAGTGTTCATTCTTTTTAAGTGTATGTGTAAAGTTAATGTTTAGTTAGCATATGCGCTGCCTGGCCAAAAAAAAAAACGTTGCCACCTGGATTTAACTAAGCAAATAGGTGCAAGCCTCCTATTGGATAATTAATGACTGCATGGCCGATTATCTTTCAGCTGGCAACAAGTTATTTAACCCCAACTGATGCAATGAGTAGCTTCTCATTTCTTAAACAACCATGTTGTCTTTTCCACGACCATCCTGTGACCATCGTCTTTGAGGAAGAAATGTGGTCGGAAAAAAAAATCGCGATCACTTAAACGTTTGGTGAAATCAAATCAAAGAAGAACAACAATAGAACTCAGAGCTACGTATATTAGTGAAAGCAAGAAAAAATTTCCACACGTACAATGAGAAAGGAACTTAGGGGGTTGGGACTCAACAGCTGTGTAGCCTTAAGAAAACCACTAATCAGTGAGGATAACTGGAAAAAAAGGCTTCAATTTGCTAGGGAGCATAAAGATTGGACTCTGGAGCAATGGAGGAAGGTCATGTGGTCTGATGAGTCCAGATTTACCCTGTTCCAGAGTGATGGGGGCATCAGGGTAAGAAGAGAGGCAGATGAAGTGATGCACCCATCATGCCTAGTGCCTACTGTACAAGCCTGTGGGGGCAGTGCTATGATCTGGGGTTGCTGCAGTTGCTCAGGTCTAGGTTCAGCAACATTATGTGTCCAAAGAATGAGGTCAGCTGACTACCTGAATGTACTGAATGACCAGGTTATTCCATCAATGGATTTTTTTTTCTTCCCTGATGGCACGGGCATATTCCAAGATGACAAAGCCAGGATTCATGGGGCTCAAATTGTGAAAGAGTGGTTCAGGGAACATGAGACATCATTTTCACACATGGATTGGCCACCACAGAGTCCAGACCTTAACCCATTGAGAATCTTTGGGATGTGCTGGAGAATGCTTTGTGCAGTGGTCAGACTCTAGTCTGGCTTTCGCCAGACTAAGTTCAATTTTTGAACTTAGTCTGGGGAGTCTGCCATGTAATTTCTACTGCACAAGAGGCGTGAACAACGGGCATAGTTCAAATGACTCTGTACGCAATTGGATAGTCATTCACCAATCAGACCATCGATCCGGGTGACGTACTTTGCAGAGCGACGCGAAACTCGTCTTTCTTTTGTATGAATTCTTCCAGTGCAAGTTTCTGTTCCGTTTTCAAAGAAAACTTGCCTTTGAAATCTTTTAAAACAGCAGCAACAGCGGTGTCGACGGATAGCTGTGCTCTGGTGGCTGCCATGTTTCATGTAAACAGCAAGCTGCTTGCCGACTTTACCGTCGCTTCTCTGACGTCAGCGCGCCAGGCGGATAAGCCCGTTTGTGATTGGCTCCAGAAAAAGTGGATCGGCTGCAGGAGAAATGAATGTGTGGGTTTCCAGACTGATCTGCAGGGCGGAAAGAATCCGCCGTCAGATCAGGCTGGCGAAAGCCAGGCTAGTCAGACTCTCCCACCATCAATACAAGATCTTGGTGAAAAATTAATGCAACACTGGATGTATAATATTGTATAATATGTTCTATACTGTATAATAAAATTCACTATAACATGTAATAGTCATAGCCTGTGCAATAGCCATTGCTTGTTCCCTACTATTGGATAAATTTTGCACTTTTTGCACTTCTGGTTAGACGACATTGAAGTTGATCATATTTATGAACAAAGTGCAGATTCAGACTGGCCTTCTGTAGGACAAACCTTTCTGGGCTGCCTTTTATGGAGGATCCACCCACTAACATAATGCAACTTACTTAGTGTTCAAATCCATCCTTAGCATCTGTGTATCTGTATATCAGAACATTGTCTTCATACAAACCACAGGCAGATTTCCAATGGTCACAGTTACAAATTGGCTGTTAGACTGTCTGCTGTTTGAAACACACAGCTATCATTCTGCCTCAATGATTTTGACAGCCCAGTTCCATATATTCTCACAATGTGCTAAGACACAGTGTCGTCACAACAACCTTGATTCAGCTATAAAAAAAAGTTATAGTTGACATGATTCTTCTGTCCGTGACAATGGAAAACACAGCCAATTGAGGTTTTACTGAATCTAACTAAACCCATAAAAGTTGTGAAATGTGTGTTTCCGTATAACCTTGGTGAGTCATATTTAAACATCCTTTACAGTTGTATTTATCTTGCGTCCGTTGTCATCTTCATCACTGATTGAGGCAGACAGACAAGTCAGGGCTTGAACACAACATTTTAGATTACAAGATGCAGACATTAAATTATAGTATTTACAGCACAAAAAAAAGCATAATAATCAGACCCAAGATGAACAGTGAGGTTTTATGGATTCATTCTCGTACGTGTGTTGCCTTCCTGTGACCAGGCAGGTATCATACATTTTATAAACTTGAAGGCAAATTATCTATACAATATATGTGTAATTGTAAATATAGACCTTCTGATCAAAGTGTACGCATTGCCCAATTCTCCTTTTAGCTCACACGAAAAACAGTGTTTAAAACTATATCTACAAGCATATTCACAAAGTACCAATTCTGTTAATTCTAGGTGTTTGTCTTGAAACTGACATTTTAAGGAATGCACCAATGACACACTTTGTAAGACTACTAAGTGCTAATTCAGAGTCAAGTACAGTTGGAGTAAAAATAAAAAATCTGTTTCAATGAAGGCTCTTTTGAACCTTTGTTGATTTGAAGCTATGCCATCTGTTTCATGCCATCCTCATGATCATCACGAAGCTGTCTTTTTCTTTGGATCACAGAGGCTCCCTATTCTTAAACAGTTTCCACTAGTCAGCAGTGAGATTGTTGGGAGGAGCTCACATCCTAACATTCCCAGATTCCCCTTCTGCTCAATGAGAGAGACTTCGTGATGGTACTGTGGTCGTGGCTGGCATGTTTTTGTTATTATCCTTTTTGGCTTACTGATCATTTGCAAACTACCTTGGAGGGAGATTACTGCGATCATACATGTGCAACTAACAACAGGGTAATTTTTTGTATATACAATGATGATTCAGTGCGGTATAATGCAAGATGTTCTATGAGTATATGAGCACAGTGTTGGACCCCATACCATCACTGGTATTAGACTGTGGACATAGTCTGTCTACTCAGTTAACTTGGAAACTTATAAGAACAAAACTGTCTCTATATCCCTTCTGAATTTTTGGCATTATGGCATGAGATGTCAAGTGGGAATTCACAAGATTCAGTAGGTCAAGAAACACGGCGCTCAACCTATTCCACCAGACCTTAATAGCTCTTCTTACATTGGTGGTCTTTAAGTTTGTGTGTCTGGCTGTGAGGTTAGTAAAAGTGATATAATGTGTTGGGACTGGACAATAACGTTAAAACGTAATAAAAAGTTAATGCCTGTGTAGGCTAAAATTATCACCGTGGGTCATTCACAATAAGCCAAATCCATTTGGGAAAAGCAGAGCTGCACACTCTCCATTTATAATATACCACACCATTACTTCAAGCGAATGTGTGAGGATATCTGCACTACTGCAATTATGGAAGAGCTGTTGTGGAGAGGTGGATTCAGTCACCGCAAAACTTGGGAAATTTTGCTATCTATCACTCTAGTGAGCTTTCTTTCTTTCTTTCTTTCTTTCTTATGTTGTATATAATAAAAATGCTAGATTTAGTTCAGACTGTTTCTTTGGGATTGCCACCATACAACAAACTAATCAACATTTATCCACGCCATAATACAGAGTCCCCAATCACAATAAACCATTTTTGTGTTTTACAAAAGTCCAGACGGATACACTGAAAGGAAACATTAACAATACAAATGGATATTATGTCACCATCTGTAACTTTACTGGTCAAATTCTCTTTGTTCCACTCCAAATTCTATGAATGGTTAATATATATGTTAAAGAGAACAGACTGACTACTATCCACTCTTAACTGCTTCCATTGTGTTGCCCCTGAGCAAGACAATTAACCTCCAACTGCTCCACTGAAATTTTACTAGGCAGCTCCCAGTTGTGTTTGTGTGTTTTGCCTCAGGCCAGTGCTGGAAATAACAATATGCTCCCAGGCAGCTTAGTTGGCTAAATATGTGAGAATACTGCTTTTGGCTGAATAGTTGCTGCATGAGAATCACTTGGGAAAGTAAAGTATTTCCACCAAGCTTTAGAAATAAAAAATAAACTTTGTATAACCATTCGGTTAAGATTTCTGAGTAACACTACAATTTTACCTCCTTTCATAAAATAGAAAAATCTGTGCAATCTGAAATACTGAACTGTGAATCAGTGTGCTGCCCTCTGACACAATACGTAGCACAGTGAGAAAGGCATAAATGTTGAAAAAATCTCTGTTGAAAAGTCAATAACAATTTTATGCTATGTTTAAAGTCTGGTTAATATGTTCACTGTTTGGGTTCAAATAAGTACTTGGTTAAGGTTGTTCCAGTTACAGTGATTATAGGTAAGGTTACAGAACAAAGAAACAACACAGATTGTTTTGAAATGCGGACTTTGACAAAGATTCAGTTCCATTAAGTTTTATTTATTTAGCAATACAAATTGTCACAAGATGCTTTACAAAATCCAGCCTGAAACGTAACCTGAAACACTCAGAGCAAGCATGAAAGCGACAGTGGCAAGGAAAAACCGCCTTTAAACAGGAAGAAACCTTGAGCATAATCCTTCTCATATAGAGGGACCCATCTGCTTGATAGGGAGGGACACACTACAATTATCATGCTATACAGTAGTAGCACACAACTTCATGAGTAGTAATAGAGAATAAATTAGATAAGAAATTAGAATACAGGAGCTCAAAGCCAGAGAAAAGAAATTAGAGGACAGGAGCTCAGTGTGAAAGAGAAGAGAGTAGAGGACAGGTGCTCAGTGCATCGTCCCCCAGAAGCCTAGGCCTATAGCAGCATAACTAAGATATGGTTCAGTCCAGCGCTTAAAGTCCAACATTCTGTCACCCCATCCATCCACCCCGCTCTTTTCTCTTCTATATTCTCACTTAAAAACATACAGTGTTTTAGGCGATTTTCTGAAATGACTGATGCTGTCTTACAGGATCGCGAGACGGCTCCTAGGAATAAAACATAACTAAGGATCATAATAAACTGGTTGCACGTATGACTTGTGTTTTTAGTGTATGGACAGCTTCCACTTATTAGGGGTGTGACAGTTCGAAGTGAACAGAAGTGCAAACACTTGCATCTTCTCCAGAGATGGCTGGCTGGTGTGACATATTTTGACATATTGCAGTTGCATGAACTGCCTTTTTGAATCTGCATGATTTGAAAGTTGAATCTGCATTCATCTTGACAGTGTTGTATCTCAAACTGACTCACTGTTTGTACTGTACATTAAATATCATATGTCGATTTTCAAATCTTCAAACTACACACAAAAAAATGAAATATTACCCATTAAAACGTTAATCCCAGTTAGTTAAAGGTGCAGTCCAGGGCGCATCAGTGCATCCATTATCTATCACAGGGCAAACAAAGAGAGACAAATAACTTAGCTCACTTGCATCCACACCTAAGGTATCAATGTTCCTAGGATTAAATGTCTCAGCCTTAATTGATGCTGCATTGTAATGATTGTTCCATCAAGTAAATAATCTAGGTTTGATCTCCAGTACAACCACTGGACAGAATTGGAACTAAAGGTGAGTTTACAGTTCATTTTTACTTCAGATTCAAGCTCCAAACAGTGGATTTGAAATGTTTTTAGATTCAGATCTTTTTATACTCAGGCTAGATCAAATTCAAACAAATTATCCAGATTGCCTCTTTTACATTTTGTGTTTCCCTCATTTAGCTTGAATCCTGCCTCAGCTGCAGTGTGAGCGAGAGACATAACAGGCAGACATGACAGCTGTGGCATGCAGGGCTCCCCAGATTTTAGCACACAAGAATACTAAAAACCTGTGTGTTGGTGTAGGATTGTGAACGAGGCAGAGGGAACAGACTAGCATGTTGCTGTGTTCAAATGTGAGACAGGAATACTGATTGACTTTTCACACTGCAGTTGGTTTGTTTAGTACCCTTAGTGCAGTAGCTAAGAGAGGAGGCCGATCATTAGGAATACACTAGTATGTTGACTGTCAGACTGGTGACGGAAAAGAAACCCCTCATTTTTGATTCCACAGGGGTCTGTGTGGCCCAAGAAGGAAGCACGGTCGGGAGTGACTCGAAAGCAGATTATCACTTTCATCCCACCAAAAAATCTTTGAAGCCATGCAACAGCAGACACAGTCCTTGAACCTGCCGGAAGAGCCAGCCTTAAAAATGAGAGAATTCAGTCTGCTTTGTATTCAGTCAGCGTATCCCACGGAAGAAATGTAAATTCAGACGTACAAGACTACATCAATATTCAGGTCAATGCATTGTTAAAAGCGGGCACATTCGTGTAGATAATTGGTTTGCATCGCAGTTACTGTATTTAAAAGCCGAAAAATAGAGTCAAAGAACAGGGAAACTGTTTTTACTCTAGGGCTGAATTTTTAACTTCCCTTATCTCAAGGTGGCCAGGCAATCAAGAGTATAGTCAGGCTTTTTCTGGAGCATCGCAAGGATCAAAATCAATGGGTAAAATCCCCATGAAGCTTCTAATGGTTTTAGAAATCTAAGGAGAGCTATGAAATTATTCTAAATTGCGGTGCGCCACAGAAGATGAATGAAAAAACCAAGCTCTAGGAAGGTTTGGGGCACAAATGTCCAGAAAGACTTCTTTTACGAACTGCAGCTTTACACTTTTCTCTGCAGATTCTCTGAAAGGTGTTGAAGATATTAACTCACTACAATAAACACATTATATTGCTATCTCAGTAATTTCCCTCGTTGTTTATTTTTTATATGAATTATTTAAAGTATGTTCTGATAAAAATGTAAATTTTTTAACCTTACCACATATACCGCAAATGTTCAATTATTATTAGTGTGAAACTGATTTACACAGAGTGCTCATGTCTTCTGAATTGTAAATCTCAAATAAATCAAAGCATTTGCTGATAAATGGCCTCTCTCTTGTTGCAGATCTATATTTTGTCCTGGTGGATGGAGCTTAATGAAACTTCATAGCGCCTCTCTTACATGAGTAAATGAGAAATTAAGCATCAGAGACAGTTTCTCATTTCAGTCTAATTAAAGTTTTAATTGCTTGATGTTGAGCACAGCATCTTGTGAAAAAGCAGCCTCACCATTAGGCACACCACGAACCAGAGAGAGCAGTGAAAACACGAAACAAAGATAATACACGGCAGCTCTTCTGCATAATTGGCCGTGAATAGGCAACTCCTCTGGCTTTCTTGACAAAATGACACAGGTGGGTCTTTGGGTTTAGAAACACACATGCAGAGGTTCATCTGTTATGCGCTTGGTATTGTCATGATTGTGTGGGGTGGACATAACACCGCAATAGTGAGAAATACAGTAGGTGGACAAGAGACCTCGGAGGCTAATCCTATTAGTTTTGCCATCTTTAGGAACCTACATTTCGCACGGCTGAGTTGAAGCTAATGGTTGTGGGGTGTGCATGCCAATCTCATTAGAGCCAGGTGTTGGGATTCAACTCACTATCCCTCCCTCTCCTTACTTTGGCAGGTTGTACGTGCTGTCTAACACTAAGGCATGACAGTGGTTTGCTCCATTTTCTCTCATCCTGAGCCCAGTGGACACCTGTGGTGACAGTAATTGAAAGCTCTTAGATCTTCCGCGATCACTCAGCTCTGTCTTCCTGCAGTTACCGGACATCCTGCCAGAGAAAAATGCACATGTTTTATTATGTTTTACTTAAGTGCACCTCTGGACTTATGATCAGGGCATTTGTTAAAAAATGTTCATGTTATTTTCGTAATGCAACAAATTAAGCTGTGTTGATCTATGTTAATACGCCTTGTATAGTTGGTAACAGTTTTGTCACTACGAGGTTATAAGTGAAATATGTTGACTAGATGAAACATTGGGTAATCAGTTGATCTGGTACCGCACATACTGTATCCCTACAACAGCTATGTATGGCTGTTCATGCTAATATGTGTGGAGGTGTATGACTGTTGCTCAAAGCAATGGACTGAACCAAAGACAGAATGACACTGACATCCCTGGAGCCTTGTCGTTAGCATTGGGGAAATGTTCTCAAAAACCAATCAAAAAGTTGTTTTCATTTGTGGTGACTTCAATATTGATTTGCACAATCCAAATAAGCACAAAATGACCGACGAATTTATCAAAGTACAGCATGAGTTTACATCCAAAAATCACCAGACCGAGTAGAATCACATCCCACTGTGCCACTTTAATCGTTTTCAGTTTACTTTGTTATGTTACCCGCACATGTTCGAAATAAACTAAACTAAAAAAAAAATTGCTCAAACCCATACTCATGTAGGAACCTTCACTGCTGCCGATAACACCTCATTCAGATATGTTGAATATTAATGGCATCGTCTGCTGACGTTGCAGCACAATAAAACCAGTGTTCTTGTGCAAATAAACCCACAAAGGTGTCATTAATCACAGACTATCATCTCACTTGACACAACGTACTCGCAGTGGGTAATTTGGTGAAAGCCAGGATTATGGTCAACAGTGATTTCCGTCATTCAGTGTTAGTATTTTTCCTTATATTCCTTAGAAGATATTGTCTTTAAAAAAAATGTTAGACATAAAGATAGATGTGTTGACAGCAGTGACAGCACCAATTGTCATAGATCTCAGATTAAAATATCCCATGTGCAAGATTCATAGGTCGGTCTTCTAACAGAAATCAAATATAGTATTCCTAATTATATGATCATTAGTTTTTAAGTACCTTTAAGTATGAATAATTGTATGCTCCTTACCTTAAAAGAAGGGCCTTATATCTACAGAGGGTGAAGTTTATACATTAGCCTTGAAAGGGCAAACCAAAAGCTTTAACTGCCTGACCGAGATGCAGACTTGGACTTTGGCATGACAGTCTGATGTACTGTAAGCACCAACCTCCACATCTTTACCTTGCTGTTGGATGGAAATCAGTTTCTGCAAGGTCAACCAATAGGAATAAGACCAACAGAAACAGTAATGGGCTGAAGGTCAACGCTGAAGGTCCTCTAACTGTTCACCTCCTTTTAGCATTTAGCAGGTGTTTGTATCAACACAAGTTATGCGTTGTTGCGAATCGCTGCAGCTTTATGGATGTCACCTCAGTGTTGATAATTCAGAGTGATGAGTGGCAACTGTTATGCTGACTAAGTGACTGGAAGAAACATGGGATGAACACTACATTAATCCCCTTAAAGCAAAAACAAAACACAGAAGCTGTAAGTTCATATCTCTGATGGATGACACATATTGTGTAAATAGTTCTAACTACATCCACAGCAGTCCATCTAAATCTAAATGAATAGGCTTCACTGCAAAACTGCTGTATGTCAAATGAGCACACCATTGGAGGACTGCAGACTCATCACCATAATACAGTCTGCTAAGTGAAAAGTGAGGAGGAGGTTTTCCTTGGCTTGTCTGACACATCCAGAATATAACCATGAATACCAGCTGGAAGCCTCATAAATCATCGGGGCCTACAGGACAAAGGGGATCACATGGCGCCGGGGTGCAGCAGATGCTAAAGGGCTCGGCTTTAGTAACGATAAGAGCCTCCATTCAGAAAGCAGGGTTGTGGGAAGTAGATTATCTGTACAAGCGAGGTCAGGGGATGGGAGTATAATTAATACTGTATGAGTTAAACCTATGACATGCTTCTCCTGCTTGCCACCACTATCTGATTTAAGTAGAAAGGACGGAGGAGAGCATGTGGGTGGAAAGCAAGCGCCATGGGTGGGTGAGAATTGGGGGTGGGGGACCCTGCAAGCAGTGAGGAAACACTTCTCTTTTCCTTTTCAGGGCTCAGTATTGCTCTGTCTCTTCTTATTAGAAAGCTAATGCAACTGTCTGTTCTAATACTGGAGAGCAGCTTTTATTCTTTTTTTTTCTTCCCTCACAACCTTTTTCTATTCCGTTCAGCACTAATCTGTGCAGTGGCAGCAGATGATAAGACGGGGCACATTCGCTTACTTTCTGCGCTTTTTACAAGCTTTGTCTAGGCACAAGCCGTACAGCCGTTTGTTTCAACAACTTTGCAGTAGAATATGAGAGAGAAAAAACGCTGAAAACTTTTTCAGGTGAATTTTTTTTTTTTTAGTGGAGTTTCTGTTGTAATTCTTTAGAGGTTTTCTGTTGATATTGCCCTCCAAAAGCTGAAAGAAAGCAGGAGCCTCTTTGTTTTAAGCACAAAGAAACCCCAGTTTTGAGGCCTTTGAAGTGCACAAAGTGTTGGAGCTTATGGAGGTATTGTTCTTGGGGAGAGAGGATGAATTTTAGAGTGAATTTAAATCTTCAGGCTTAACTTTTACTGGCGCTTGTATTGTAAAGATCAAACATGTCTTACTGGACCTTGAATGCAAACTAAGAACCTCCAGGCCAGAAAGGAGGAAAAAGGGATTCATGAGGACTTGTCTGTAGATAATTCTGATGTAACTCCACTTCTTGTTCAAACGCATTGCAAAGCATTGAGAAAAAAGGCAATTAGCTCTATGATAAATTCACATTGTGTGCCATTTCTAAGTTGGTCTTTGTAAGAACAGAAGCCGAATATCTAAAATGTAAATGTGATTTTTTATTATTATTATTTTTTTTTTATATTTCTTGCCTTTCCACGAATGCCTGCATGCTGAAGCACATGCAATTATGTGAGACAAATGAGGCACTGGGAAAAGGAAAAAATAATGGAGTGATATGCAGACATCAGGGAGTTCGGCATAGTTAATTCACTCAGAAAATGGAATAATAGACATGAAGCACACTGTGCAGTTCAACAGTAATGACGACTGGCGAAGTCAAGTGAATGATCCTAACTGAGTTTGTTGTCTCTAGATGTTGTTAGGTTTTCTAATAGGCGTAAGGATTTCCAGTTATTGGAACAGTGTGGAAAACACTTTAATGCTAATGTACAGATTGTTTTTCCATGCTGTGTGGGAGTGGTCTTAATATGTTTTGTCTTTTGGTTTTGCTGTCAGTTAAGTGTGGTGTGCTGACATCAGTAGAGCGCCTAACTTCTGTGTCTATTTCCATGACAATCAAACTTCAAGGCAATAGACAAGTTGTTCAAGTTAGTCTCATGGCAATTTATGAAATAGTCATGCAATTTATTGGAAGTGAATGTCTTTTTTTTTGTGACACAAGGCACGACTTGGAAACTATTTAAATGACCATTTATGCTTCCTACCTTCACAAGGTAATTTAAAGGCAGCCCAGTCTCATGGCAGAAATAGACACGACGTTTCACGGGTTGATTTGTCTACATGGAATCAAATTTCCATTTTTGGTTCATGGCACTGACAGAAACTTTGTATGAGGGTACAGAAGTGAGTAGAAGAAAGACTGATAAAAGCCCGTACTGTGGGTTAGATAATTGTGACGGACTATTGGCTCTTAATTGTGTCTCTTGTGTCTGTAAGCAGACACAGGTTACATTTTCTGTGACTCAGGTTATTTTCATAAATCTCCATGGGCTCTGGGCTGAGCTGTTTGGTGAAGAAGTAAGTTGATATGCTCAATAAACCTTAGAGCATTTTTATTGAATACTTGCATTTTTCATCATATTTAACATTTATTACTTTAATATTTAACTAAATATCAGTAGTTAGTCATTATACACTGATCAGCCACAACATGACCAAAAACCACTGACAGGAGTAAATAACATTGACCATCTTGTAACAGTTCAATGTTCTTCTGGGAAACTTTTGGACCTGGCATTTATGTGGATGTGTAGGACCCACCTAGACCAGACCAGGCACCCTCACCCCATAGCAACGACACTCCTTGATGGCAGCAGCCATCCCCAGTAGGATGCAGCCTGACACAGACACACACACAAAAACACTTTAGGAACAACTCAAAAAACATGAAGAACAGCACAAGGTGTTGACCTGGCCTCCAAATTCACTAGATCCCAAACTGATCAAGTATCTGTGGGATGATCCACAGAGGCCCCTCCCCTCAACCCATAAGACCTAAAGGCCCCCACCAACAACAGAAGGCCCTTGTCCATTTTGTGTTTTGGAGGCACAAGGGAGACCTACTTAATATTCGTCAGGGGTCATAATGTTATGCCTGATTGGTGTAATCTAAGAATTTCTATCTTCTTATTCTTTTCTTGGGAATATAATGCTAGTAAGAAAAACATGATTAAATATTTAAATATTTCCTGGACTGATATGGTAATTCAAAAAACAGCATAGCAGTAATACACAAGCTTCCCCAGTACTACAGTTGTACAAAAGCCTGTACAAGGACCACATCAGGATGGAAGAGATATTTTACTACCTCCTGCACCAAATATGTCATGGACAAATAAAAAGCTTTTGTCACATTTCTAGTTTGATAACTAAATTGTTTCACAATTAATTTGTCCTTGCACGGAAAAATCGCCATGGGAGTGTATTAACGAGGCTGCTGAACCAAATGCACTGTCAGGAGTTCTGCTGCAGTCAGTCGTTGAGAATCGCTGATCTGACACCAAGTCTATGCACAACAATTATGCACAAAAAAACACACGAAGGCAGGCTCATGAGCCATGATAAATAAAAAGCACCCTGCACATGTCCCGATCAATCATGTCACAGACATCGCTGACAGCTGATAAAGTCAGAGCTGATGCAGGGTGAGATTACTACAACGCATTGTTAGGCTTAAGAAGAAAAGAAGATGTTCAAGTTAAGATTGGGCTTATCCAAAGTCAAAATGTCATAACGATTCTAATCTTTAACCCTTGCTGCTTTTTGTGGTTTATCAAAGGCAGTGCACACATAATGGGACAAGCTGAATTTTTCATCAACTTTCACATACGACTTTTGAAAAATGCACTTATTCAAGGCCATTGGATAGGAAAATAAAAATCCCTCCTCAGTGCAACATATGACATATTATATCCAGGGTATGTTCACACAAGTTTCTCAGCATGGACTCTGTGACACCTGATAATGACGAGATGTCAGAGAACTTCTAGCGTTTATGGGGGCAGTATGTGGCCAGCCGACACATTAAAACCGTGATGTCCTGTTGTGCGAGACGCTGTGGAATTATGAGACGCTCATAAAGACACCGGTTTGCTGGAGTGGATACCCCAGTGTGTCATTTGGTACTCGTCAGGTCCTCTCTTGCCCTGGTGGCATGATTAAACTTTGGAGGAGTCATCAGATTTGCTGGCGCTTGGAGATTAAGCTGATCTCAGACAATCCCTCAAGCAGAGGCGACCCTCCACCATTGTAATTTTATGCTAATAGAGAGATATCTTTCACATTGTCATGGGCAACTATTCCAAATCTCTCAGTCCCTTTCACACTCATTGCCTCTTCTTTTCCCTCTTTTGCTATCTCTTTGTCTCCCATCCCTTAGACTCTGATTCAGTTAAAGAAATCCTTGTGACACTATTCAGTTAAAGTCAGTCTGTATGGTTGTGTAACACTTTCTCAACCTTTTGTAAACACATTACTGTGGATATACTATATAGTTTTAATGGATCACACGGAAGGTTTAATAGCATTGCTCCTCGTCTCTTATTTGTTTACTTGTACGTAAGCTCATCCTAACCTTTGATTCAGTCCCTCTTCAAGTTAGCTGTTTTCTGGGTATCAGCTGCTTCCCAACGGAGTTCAAAAGTACTTCTGAATGTTAAGAGTTTGTAGCCGCCACGTCTTTCCCATCAGCAGCAGCAGCATCCAGTGTTGGTGTTGGATTTTTCTGTAAAACAATATATATTGTATAAACACACAGCCAACTGGTAAATGTCAGGAGAAGATTCTGGCCATGTCAAGTACATTATTGTTAAGGGTAAGGGTAAATATAGCAAGTCAAGCTAAACCCCTAAACAGCAAGTCAAAGGTCATGATCAAAACCTCTCTAGGGCATTCAGTAAGGAACAGAATCCTTTACAAACACACAGTTTTCTGCTCATGTTGAAGCCGTTTCACATGAGATGTTTCAATTCAGCAGTTTGAAATAATTGTTTTACATTGCTTAAAACGTTAAGTTGATATGTTCAATAAACCTTAGAGCATTTTCATTAAATACTGCATTTATCATCAAATTTCAGTACTTAATCATTATACACTGATCAGCCACAACATTTGGACCACTGACAGGAGAAGTAAATAATATTGACCATCTTGTGACAATTCAACGTTTTACTTAGATATGTAGCACCCACCTAGACCAGACCAGGCACCTCCACCCCATAGCAATGACACTCCTTGATGGCAGCAGCCATCCCCAGCAGGATGCAGCCTGACACAGACACACACACAAAAAACACTTTAGGAACAACTCAAAAACATGAAGAACAGCACAAGGTGTTGACCTGGCCTCCAAATTCACTAGATGCCAAGATACAAACAAAAAATAGCAAAAAAGCTAAATAAAAGGAAAAATAATAATAATAATAACCAACAATTGTGCAGCTACTTACACAATAGCTTAGGGCGCAGTATATCCTGGATTAGTACTGAACGTAGTGATTGCATTTTGTGGGAACTGATTATGCTCTGCAAAGATCTGCTGGGTCAGTCACATAACAGCAACGTAGGCATACATGTCATCTGAGTGCAGTGGAGTTGAATATGTTTTTAACAAAATGGCTCTGATTGGTTGTTGGACTATCCGGTTACGTGCAGAGATATTTTTTTCTCAGCTTATGAACTAAAAATAGTCACTACATTTATATACTGATAAGAATTTAAAAAAATCTAAATTTAGTTTTTACAACGTGCATAAGCTCATATTGTGTTGATACATACTGTATGTTGACCCTGTGACTTTAGGTAAACTGCAGTCTCGCTGGGGACTCTTTTCTTTATCTTTCAATTAATTTGATGCACTCTTTAATTAAATCATACAAAGAATACAAGAGTATGTTACCAATATATCATAAAAAAAGAAACATTTTCTTTTAAGTTTAGTTTTCATCTCTCTAACTCTGTTCACCTGACTTGGCTTAGTTCTTTGCTTGTCTGCATAATCTGAACCTGACATTATGCATCTTGCACGAAGCCTCCACTGTTTTCTGGAGCCACAATAGTGCAGCGCAGCTGTTAAGGGAACAATGAAACAATCGCTTCTCACGCAGTGCATCGTCTGTCAGGCAACAAAAACAAGACATTTGCAGTAAGGTGCAGTTGATTTTTATTTTACTACCAAAAACAAGCCCCACCGAACGACTTGGCATACTCCGTAACAATGTCATTATTGTTAAAATGACAGCTGATAAAAACGAACCCTGGCGGATGAGGACTGGTGCAGCCTGGGAGAAAGAAGCGATGGCTGAAATATTTTGACTTCCTTCTGAACCACCTGTAGCATGCGCCAGATGGTGGAGTTGAAAGAGTGTGTGTGGGGAGGGACATCTCACTGATTATGTCCCTATTCACTGGAGGGTGCATCTGGTGTATAAAGAGTCTGTTCATCCTGCCTCCGCTGCAAGTGGCAACCACTACATTTTTTCCTTTTTGAAATGTTTAATATGAAGCACTGTGTTTGTGTGATGAATTAGCATAATGAGGCTGCCATGCAGGATACTTTGCTGCACTGTTTTGTTGTACAGTGAGTAATATCTATTTCTCTATTTAGAGAAAGAAAGCTTGTCCTCCTTGTTATTTTTCCAATCCACAAGTCACACAATGCGTATTTATCGTTTTTTATTGATTTATACTGGTATTGTGACTATGCGGGTAACAGGTTGCCATCTTTTTTCTGATTTGACCAATAATAGTTTGAAAAATAATATTGCAATTTTGTATTATTACTTAGAGAAAGAATGATTAAACTGCTTATTTCCGTGAAGCTTTACATCAAAACTCATTGTTTAATTGTCGACCTTGCATTTTAATGTTTACTGAGCTCTGACTGCAGACAGTTGGCGACTACCCAGTGGAATAATGGGGATTTGGCAAAGAGACATACATAAGTGACCAAAACAGAGCTAAACAGAATGACTGTTGGACTTGGAGTTGCCAGGTGGACAGGGATGGATGCAAGAAGAAAATATTTTATTAATACCAGTGCCATTATGTATTCTGCTTTTCAGTCCAGTTCTCTTACATTCCAGGTTTTCTTGTGTTTGGGCATTGAGCTGGCCCGAGAGCCAGCTCTAGCAACAGCCTGTCTGTCATAATCTAAAATGGATGAAATGGTAAATTATTTCTTCAGCATTACAATAAAATCTGCTTAACCTCCCTTCGTGACGCTAATATAATCAAAATCAGAATATTTAGGCTTGGTAACTGCTCAGCTAGTAAGAAATACTAGAGAGGTATAGAAATGTCAAATGCACGTCATTCCCGGAATTTAAGCGCATACATATTACATAAGCATATGTTTTAGAATATAAACTGAAATTAGCACTTTACAGACATTACATCTAGCACTGAAGCCAGACTTTCTGGACCATTTCTTCCCCTCCGCCATCACTCTTTCTCTGTCTCAAGTTTCCAGCAGTGTGGATGTATGACATAACTGTTTTGCTGCTGACAGAGAGAACTGCCGGCATCTGCGTATTTTTCAACAGCGTTACCTCCTGGATGCAAGAAGTCAAAGAGCTGCGTCGCCTGAGGAATGCTGGGTTTCCTGTATGTCATTTTGGTTCACTGATAAAAGCTTGAGAGGCCTCTGATTTCAGTATGTGTCTGTTGTATTCTAGTTGATTCTTTTTTTCAAAGCAGAACACCCCGAGGTCACCCTGACGTCTCATGGTGCATGTCTTCATTCTAGCCTGACATACTGTACATATACTCTGCATAAATGAACTAGAGATATGCCAGCTGCAATGATAAATAATAAAATGATCCAACATTAAAAAGCTTTCTAAGAGGTGTTCCCTCTCATGCAGGTCTAATTATTATAATTTTACATACCCCGACTTCACAAAATATTAACACATCATTGCTGACGTTTCCCTCCGTTTCCACCGTGTCACCAGGCTTAGAATATGATTCCATCTACATCTCCTTTCATGAGTGAAATGGGAGTGAAATCAATTAAAGATCATAACCCTCACCTTATCAGTCTATTTCATGGCAGGAGCAGCTGGCCCTGATACTCGTTGATTTCTGTATATTTGTGGAGCAGCAATCTGATGGTAGGCATCAAAACTCAAACTTTCTAGGTTATTTCAGTGCTTAACCAATTCAATCCTTGAGCTATGGTGGAACTGAGGCTCTAATTTGTGATTTGTGAAAACCCAGAACTGCTCTGCTGACTGTTTGTGATAGTAGATAGTTTGTGTGGTTTCTGTTAGATTACTGCTGGGGTCAGTTATCTGCCCTATTTTCTCTCTGAGGAACATGCCAAGGCCATGGTCCCTTTTTGGCGTCTTCAATCTCACTCTCTGGCTGTCTTCAGACACAGCTGTGTGTAGCTGGTGTGAATCCTTATCTTCATGTTTATGCACTATAGCCAATTGGATGTTAACACATCTCCCCTTTGCTGCCTCGGCCCACCTTTCTAGTATAAGAATCTGAGCTTTACTGTTTGTCCCTTAGAATTGAGGTGGACTCATGCACTTATGTTGTTATGACGAATCTTCTGTTCTCCTCGATCGAGCCTAAATAAACTCCTTCAGCATAAGACATACAGGACTCTGGTACTTCTTCTTCTTCATCGGCATCACCACAAATTCCTCCCTAACACTGACAATGGAGTTCACTGCGGCGCTAGAGGAGATTTGTGGACTCTCAGAAGTGACGTGTAGTATTTCATAACCAAATAAGGTTTCCCGAAACAACTGAAATATCTTGAGAACGCCTTAATTTTTGCATTTTTGAATACAGCGTTTTGGAGTAAATATCAGAGAGAGTGCACGTGCTCTAACTCAGAATCTTTTGATTTTTGGTTGGCACAAAGTTGAACTCTGAGCTGTTAACATGAAACACTATCCTTCCTCCTCAGGCATTCTGAGAGGGGAAAGTAGTGGAGCTCAGAGAGCATGAAAGACCATTCAAGAGTATGTCATGGCTGTTCTGCAGGCGTAAAGTGTCTGCTTGTGTTGGCCTTGGAAGGCACTGCGCTGTTCCTGCACTGAACCTGAGGCCTCGCAGAACTTGCTAAGTACTGTATCCGCTGTGCCGTTTAAGGGTAATATACTCTGGTCACTGCTGATACAAGTCACTATTCTCTTGCAGTCCAAAGATTTGTTTTCCACTTAACCACAACTCTGCACAATTGCTTTTTTCGGGTGCTAGAAAAAATGCTAGTGTGGGAGATAATAAAGCTGATGGACTAAAGTCTGAAACACCTGATGTCACAGGTGCTGATTAACACTTTTATTCACAGAATCACACCTGCTGTGAAGTGGAGAAGGCGCCACTATTATATCTGCCACTAAAATATGTCTCCACGAACATTAGATTCATGACGTGATGCAAGTACATGAATAAATTATATATAGTTTTCCTTCACAATTTAAAATGTTAATCATGGGTTTAGCTAACAGTGTGTACTGAACCTTATTAAAAATGGGAAAAATTGGGCATTTTAATATTAATACAGTGTATAAAATGTGATGACTTGGGTGTAGTAAAAAGGTTTATTTTTTAGATTAACTTTACCTCCACTCAGCTTATTCTGATTGAATTGAAAAATGAATGTGAACAGGAGGAAATACAGGGCATTGTATGAGAAACCTAACAGGCAGGAAATGGGATAAGTTAAGTCCACTGCAGTCACAAATCTGTAACACTATTTTGACATATATAAGTCAATTTAAGTGTAAAAGAGGAAAGACAAAAAGAAAGCACCTCCTCTGAAACTCCTAGACAAAGTCAACACCGAATACAGTTAACAATTGCAAGGGGAACAGTGCATGGTCAGCAAGATGCCACGCCACAGAGGTAAGTAATACTTCAATGTCTAACTCAAGTCCGCTTTGACACATGGGCACGGATGGATCCGGCAGCTGAGACTCGTGGCCTTTTAGTTATGGGCTGGCCTCTAACCACCAGGTCCTCCTGTCGTCCCACGAGGATACAGACCTCAGGCCTGACTGGACGGTATTATTGGAAGAGACTGGGAATTAGACCATCACAGGAGGAGGAACAGGATTGAAATGACAGATGCACAGGTCTGTGTCACTTGGGGCTGCACACTTTCCTTTCATGTGCTGCGACAAACATCACAGGCCTTTCTTCTTTCTTAAGTTCAAGGATTTGTCTGTATGTGTTAGTGTGTGATGATGGGGTGTCAGGCAAAGTTTGGCAGCAGTAAAATTAATCTTAGCTGGTGGAGAGTGGGAGGAAGCCAGAAGGTCAGTCCATTTTTTCTTGTTCATTATAATAATTATGAGATTAGATTTTTTCAGCTAAAAAGAAATATGTTTATTAGGTAACTGAAGGACCTGTGAAACTGTGACGTCTTCCAACTTTTCATTACCATTATGGCTGCACAAATGTAATACTGTCCCAGTCACTACACGTCTTTACTAAATATTAAACTGCTTTTATCTCTGGTGAGCAGCTACACAAGTCTTGTTTCTGATCAGGTTCTAAATGCCGTATAAAATGAGCACAGACAAACGTACCATAAATGCTCTTCAGTCAACACGTGTTGACAGAATCAGCTACAGTAAGAGGAGGCAACGTTCAATTATGTGCTCATACTCCTTCGTGAGGAGTTATTGCCTTTTATGTTCAGTATAGAAGAGAAAAAGAAATGTAACTGGAGCTGTGAACAGATGCAGCATTTCTGGTTTTACAGATTCCACCCAAGCCACACAAGAGTTCTTTCTGTTGAATATTGTTGATTCTACAGTATCAATGGCTTACCTGCTGCATCTGGAAAAGAACAGGTAATACTGCATATAAGTACTCTGTGTTAAAATGGAAGAGTAGAGAGTTTCTCTAGATCTGTTGAACGAGACAAGAATAGAACATTTCCACATTCAGTAGATATTACTCTTCCATACTTAACTCTACAACAAAACCATTATAACTGTTGCCCTTTTCCATGATAGTCCTTCTTTTGAAAACCATTACCAGGCCACTCAGGAATCTTTTAAAAAAATTACAAGGAAAAGACGAGATGCACAGAGAGTCTGTGGTCTAAATGTAAACCAATGGATCATCCTCCAACACAATTCAGTGCATGGGGTTGGAAACAAGTGGCAACCTCTGAGGCTGAAAAACGAAGCCAATGCACAGATGCTGAAAGCTGCACTTACTCAAATAACTCCACAAGGCCGGCACCAAGAGCTAGTCAATCCCCAAATACCTCCATGTTAAAATGCATGCAGAAATATTCTAATGTTTATAGTCTTAAAGTCTGAGTTGGAAGCAGTAAAAAAATAAAAAAATTATAATAGGAAATATGGTATTTACTGACTGTAAATAACAATATTTTGCCATGCAGATTTGCATGCCATGGCGCGTTCTGAACTGAATACCCAGGTCTGTTTATGGTCAAGGAACAGCTTGGATAACAGCTGCTTTTCATGGAATTTACCCAGAGGAAGTGTTCAACATCTTGAGGAAAAAGTCCGCACAGGTTGTGATTAAGATTTCCAGCCCAACTGTGTGAAACTCTCCTCCTTATATCTGATATCTCACAAGGTACCATCGGCCGGCTGGAGTACCAAAACACTCGAAATGGAAAATTTACCCCCTGGAAGCCACCTAAGTTTTTTAACCAGCTGTCACTCCCACACCGATTGACATGTCTCCTAAAACAGAGACTGAACCTGCATTAAATGGAATTAATTTATGCTCAATGTTGGCAGACTCATAGATTAGCTGATTATTCACAATTAAATCAACTGTCGAGTAATTCCACATGTAGGTGGAATTGATCCAGTGATTAAATTGTTATTTTGACTAAAACTTGAAATGATTAATAAAAAAACTGAATTATATTTAGATTACTCTAAGTTCCCTTATCAACCACAATTATTTGATTTGTCAAATCAATCAAAATATAGATTTGGGATTCAAATAATAACCTGTGTAGATGTTGCAGCAAAGACTCGGTTATCAAGAATAAAGCCTCCATATCTCTTAAACCCGCAACTTACATATTAAATGTTGTTCATGATTCATGCAGGAGAAAGGATATTTTAAATTACTATTAACGTATTACCTCAATTTAAAGGCCTGGGATGTAATGAACACAAACAAATATCAAAAAACATCCCCCACATCTATGGTGGTTTAGAAGGCAGTTGCTGGTCATATTAAGCCATTTCTTGAAAAATAAAAAAACAACCTTGCAGTACTGTAATCTACTGTTATATACTTTAGTATAAGTTAATATTTCCAATAAATGTACTGAATATGTTTCACAAGGTTAAACAGACTCAATTGTTATTTATTTATTTACTACTTACCTTTATCATTTTTGAACTTCAGCTGACTGTTTTTGCATAGACTACAGTATTCCTGTAAATGCTTAATGATAAAAGCCTTATACAGATATACTCGGTCTACTGGAACGCTAGTGGACTTTTAGTTTTACCAACAGTTGAATACAGTCATTTATTAAATGAGAAAAAGAAAGCAGATTAAAATGAGGCTTCATATGGAACTATGTCCAATTGTGCCTCAGATAGAGGGAATTATTTGAAATAAACTTGGATTATAGGCAGGCCATCATTTCCAAAGGTCTCTTAGAGTAAAGAAAGGCACAGGTTATTATTTGCCCAAAAACTGTATTTACTCATGGTAAATTAGAAATTACGCCGTGCATTGACCTGACATTGACCTGAATATACAGGTCTGTTTATAGTTAAGATGCAGCTTGGATAACAGCTGCCTTTCCTGGAATTTACCCAAAGGAAGTGTTCAACATCTTGAGGAACAATTCCACACAGGTTGTGATTAGGATTCTCAGCCTGACAGTGTGAAACTGTCCTCCTTCTATCTGATATCTGATAAGGTCCCATCAGCCAGCTGCAGGAACGAAACACTTGAAATGGAAAATGTTCCTCCTGGAGGCCGCCTAACTTTTCTTATCTGGCCATTGTTTCAGTCTGGCCAGTCATTGTTGCGATGTTCAAACTCATTAACACCTCTGTGCCTCTGCCTTTGCTGTGACCAAACAACCACCGGTTAATTTACAGTGCAATTTCCAAGAAAACGATAAAGATTTTTGTCACCAATTCCCGATGCTCAGCTCAACTCCTGTCACTGCCAGCCCTTCTGTGAGTCTTGGCAGGGTACAGGCAACCATTTGCCTCCTCTAATGCAAGTGAACTCGCCAACTGCTGCTTTTCATTTGACAGTGAGGAGTTTCACTGGGGGAGGGCCTCACATGTGGAAGCTCCTGCTATCTCCCCACACCATTTACCTGTATTGAAAGTCACAGTTAACAGTTTAGATAACCTTTTTCTGAATCATCATATTTCCTCCAGTTTGGGAACTCCCTGCCAGAGCATCCCAGGCTGAACCCAAGTCAGCAAATCCCTTCTTAGAATACATGTTTATAGAAACCTTGACATTTATAGTAACACCTAGCTCAGTGCAGTTTGATATTGGGAATTTTTTTAAAGTTATTATTATTAATTAGAAAATGCTTCCACTGAGTTTATTATCAATTCATTTAGTTCATTAGATCTTCGTAGTTTAAATTTCAGATAATGTACATTATATCAAATAACAAATCTCCAAAAAAGTCTGGTTTTGCACCATGGCCATGATTAATGCACTGCACAATATTTTCAGACAAATGCAACTGCATGTAGCAGTCTGATCATGATTTATGATCACATCTCTTAGCCTCCATAACTTATGGAAGTTATAGTTTACCTCATATATTTGAGGATAGTGCTAGTTTAGACAGACCACTGAGTCAAGCTCAGCTCACAAGCCCATCTCATCAACTGTTAATCTATAATCTTTAGCCTTTATTCCCTTGTCATTTCTCAGCAAGACGCTTTGCAACCGACATTCGCCTTTGTGTCTGTCTTTCAATGTCAATACTATGTCCCTGATGCTCGCTGTGTTCTCTGCTGGGGTCTTTGGTGCTGCTGCTTTCCTTGTCTTATGCGCGGTTTATACCTCCCCATCAGTTTGACGCCCTAGCTGTAACTGCGATGCAGATAATAGCGCGTTTCCACTTTAGTATTTCTGGCTGCTACTCCAACGCCGCAATTTTCAAGTTGATTGTTTTGGACCAAGAAAGATGGAACACATCGAGGAAAGGTTAACTGAGGAGGTTCAGAAATACAAACATTTGTTTGACTCGTCTTCGGTGAGAGTTTCAGTCGCCATTGTTGAAAGTGAAACAGGAAGTAGAAGTAAACAAAAAAATAACCTGACTGGCAAAAATGACACAGCTGTGACTACCGTTTGGGTGTTATTTTTACAGAGCGAGCCGGACTGACAAGTAAAAATGGCTAGCACTGGCATAGGCTATGTGTGTAGGTTATGTACAGTGTCTCTTTAAATGAGCCTTTGGGCTATTCATGTAGGTACATGGAAGGGCAGAAAGGGTTTTTGCATAATATTAACATGCCACAGTGAAGATGTGTAAAATGTCATAATTTCATCTTTTTTTTTTTCCTATTCGTCATTTGCGTGGAAGCCCTGCGATAGACTGGCGGCCTGTCCAGGGTGTACCCCGCCATTTGCCCGATGACAGCTGGGATAGGCTCCAGCAGACCCCGCGACCCTTAACAGGAACAAGCAGTTACAGAAGAAGAATGAATGAATGACATTTGTGTGGAATTACTGGGTATGATTTTTTGAGGTTGGGACCAAAGCTTGTGCTTTGTGAGGTCAAGTTGATCTTTGATTAGTAAAATCAAATCACTGTAATATACTGTAATATACAAGATACTGCATTTGAGAAAAGGGACATACATGAGGTGACATTTGACCACCAAAGTGCAATCTGAGTCCAAGTGAACATCTGTGCTTGATTTGAATTAGAGAAGGGACATTCCCAAACATAATGCCCCTGGAGGCGTAATAAATAGTTTCTGCTTTTAATGTTGTCAATGATAGTCAAGCACTTCAGACTAATTTAAGGATCCATTTGAAAAGCATAATGCCCCAAATTATTGAACAAAGCTTGTACCTTGATCACTGCAGGTAATTACGATACATAAGTTCATAATGGAACTATTATGATTGATCATCAACTCATGTTTTCCTATTGGATCTATCGTTTATGATGCTGCTGTATTCCCAGGCCTAACTACAGGTTTATTATTCCTGGTAAAAACACTGAAGTTACTGAAATAAAATAATAATACAAAAAAACTGGTTACTTTAATTTAATAGAAGAAAAATATTGAACACTGCATCTTAATTAGAAAATGTTATTTACACTGGCAGTCCAGTTAAAGAACAACTAATTTCAGTTTAATTCTGTTCTAATAAAGGAACAAATAAACTAATATGTTTCTGGAATAGGCAATCAACTGAAACAGTTAAGTACTGTAAACAGAAAAGTGAAGCTGCTATCACAGCAGGGAGGTCTTGACTTGTACATCCAGGAGTTAGCAACTGTCTCTCTCTTTACTGAAAAACTCAATTTAAAGCTCCTTAACATCGCCAGCCTTCCCACTGGGAAAAACATCACCACATTGAGATGGGAAGGGAACAGCAAATCAGTCAACTCCCAGACACCTGTCCAGCCTCAGTTTAATTGAGATGGGTTTCAATGACAGATCATTAGGTCACCCTGACATCCTTTGCTCTGTGGTAATTCTGTGTTGTTTGTCGGACGAACAGCAACCTAGTCACGTAATTGTGACCGCAGTCATTCTCTCCACCACCATAACAGTACTCTGACCCATGATGCATTATCACATTAAAGCCATTGGTCATGTCTGTGCAAATCAATCTAGTTTAGAAATTGAATTTGTGAGCCTGGTGGTCTGGGACAAGGGTAAACCTCCAGCAGGTTTAACCAAATTAGTTACGTGTACCTATTAAAGTTTAATGGTCAGGAAAGCTATTATATGATCCTATGCTTCTTTTAGTCTGCTATTATTGTGTACATGTGTCACCCTGTGATGCCCTGCAGCCAAATGTTCCTAAGAAACACATTAAGGAGACATTATAGAGTCCATGGTTGCCAGATACTTTCCTTCTGTCCATTTTTCTGCTGTTAAAAAAAAACATGCAGCACAGTAACTGGGTCTTATTGCAAGAGTATTATTTCTTTAGTTTCATTAGACTGAGCACAACGGAAGCGTATCTCTAGCCAGGTGTTACTAAGAACAAAGCTTTATTGATGCTGCCATAATCACTGTCATTTTCTCGTTTTATGCACATTTGCATTTATTTGACATGTATTGGTCTTTCTAGAATATCAAAGGTACACTCACATAAAGTAAAAATTCACCAACACCACAGTGCTTTGTTTTTTCTTTGAAGTCGACCCAAACTTCTCTCCAAACCCATATTACTTCTGAACAAAATCATAACAGAGTGTGAAATTACCCTGAGGCCCTTACTGTCTGTGTTCTGGGACTGAGCAGGCATTTGAGGGCACTGGTGCATTCTGAATGGCTGCATGCTGGGCCTGTGCCATCTCCGAGGATTACATGAATTAGAATAAGGTTTGCTGAAGATATCCTGCCCGCTCAAGAAAATTCACACTGTACATCTCAAGCAGTAATACGGTAGACAAACGGGAGATCAAACAATATGCAACACATGAAGTGACCATCTGCTTAAAAAATGCAATTCAGTGTTCGTACATCATGTAAAATTGTACCTTTGATGTTACAGTTGATATACAGTACCCTCTTGTCCATTGTTTTTAAAATGTAGATTTTATTGATTTATTTTTTCTGTGTTTTTTTGTAAATTTGATAGAGATTTAGGGATTTCTATACAATATTTTACTTGAAATAATTGTGAACTACACTACCGGTCAAAAGTTTTAGAACACCACACCCACCATTTTTTTACTGAAAATTATTCAGTTTAGTGTCTCATTGCACTCTGAAATGAAAGCATAGAACAAATAAGCAATTTGAGTTGAAAAAGAAATCATGGAATCAATTTATAGACCAAAATGTTTTCTAAACCTTTCATGAAAGTAGCGACCTTTGGCAGATATAACAGCTGAACACACTCGTGGCATTCTTTCTACAACAGAAATCAAATATTCTTCAGAAAGTTCTTCCCAAGTCTGTTGCAGAAGTTCCCATAAATGTGTGGCACTTGTAGGTTGCTTGGCTTTCACTCTTCTGTCCAGTTCATCCCAAACCAGCTCGATGAGGCTTAAGTCTGGAGACTGTGCTGGCCTCTCCATGTTTTCAAGCTTACCATCTTGTTCTTTTTTCCTGAGGTAGTTCTGGCATAGCTTGGACTTGTGTTTTGGGTCATTATCTTGCTGTAGGATGAACCTCTGAACAGCCAGGCGCATACCAGAGGGTATTGCATGGCGCTGCAGAATGCTGTGGTAGCCGTTTTGGTTCAGGGTGCCTCTCACACTGTACAAGTCACCGACCCTGGATCCAGCAAAACAGCCCCAGACCATCACACTTCCTCCTCCATGTTTGACAGTTGATGTCACACACTGTGGAACCATCCTCTCGCCTACTCGACGGCGTACAAATATCCTGCGTGATGAACCGAAGATTTGAAATTTTGATGCATCAGTCCATAATACCTTCTTCCAGTCTTCAGTAGTCCACTGGTGGTGTTTCATGGCCCAGGCGAGCCTCTTTGTCTTATTCTGACATCTTAGCAATGGCTTTCTTGCTGCAACTCGTCCTGTCAAACCTGCAGCTCAAAGTCTTCTCTTCACAGTTGAAACTGAGACTTGCTTACTACGACCACTATTAAGCTGTGCTTGAAGCTGTTGTCCTGTGAGCCGCCTATCACGCGAGCTGTTAACTCTCAGAAACTAGTCCTCTGATTCATTTTGTAGCAACACACTACTTTCTGCAGTACAATACTGTTCACCTGATGCTCATGAGGGTCTGGTACCACAGTGTGTTCCAACACTGCTTTTATGCAGACAGAGGGGGTTGTAAGTAACCAAGAAAAGTTGGAACCCCTGTAGGAATTGGTAGCACCAGCTTTCAAGGCTGATTCAACCTTCATTGCTGCAGAACAGCTTTAAATTGTTTACCCACTTCGTGTTCCCTGAAAGAGGCCTTTTTGTATAATTCTGAAATGTACATTATTTTTCAGTTTTGAAATCGTGTCAGGGTTCTGTTGAGGCTTTATCATCTGTCACAGGGCTTTCTTTACTCTTTTGGTAACTGGTAATTATAGTAATTATAGTGTATACTATAAGTTCTGATATCTTACAGTGTGTCTATTTTAGTTTCTGTTTAACTCTACTGTAGTCTTTTTCGTTTCTAAAAAAAAAAAATGTGTTATACCTCTGTGGGCCATGGCATATCTGTGAACAGACATGATAAGTATGTCATGTCATGTGCTTTGCTAACATCTGCTATCAAGAAAATTCAAAGTCAAGCCCATCTATACAAATACCTCATCATCATGGTTGGGCTATCTTACTGTGCTCCAGACATCCACAACAAAAAAAAAAAAAAAAAAACAGACAGAGCAGAAGGCTTGGAGGCTGATAAGTACTGCCACTGGTATTGTAGCCAAGCTAATTAGCCAAAAGGAAATTGGGCTCCAGTCCATATCAGTTAGCTCCAGAGAAGCCAATCTCCCAGGGACCCCTCAAGGTGAACAGCCGTGGTTCTGGATGCCTGACATTGAGAGCCATGAAAGCTGAGTGGGTTCAAGTGAAATATGGAAGCAAAGAATCGCTGTTTTTCTCCTAGCTTGAGTGCCAGGAAGCTAGTTTATCTCAGCTCCAGTCATCTACACTTCTATTACTTCATTCAAGTATCATATTCAGAGTATATTAGGATACAGATTAGACCGGAAATATATGCACATATAATTTATTTTAGCTCAGAAGCGGTTATTTTATTCAGAAAACATTGTGACACTATGAACTACTAAACAAGATAAGGCCGCATAAGGGAATAAACAATGCGGGTGTTCAGTGCTTGTGGGCAGTTGGTGCTTTATTCCTGCCATTATAATATATTCAATTTATTTTATTTTATTTGCATGTACTTGAAGCTGAAATAATGAAAGAAATGGTAATTTTGCCAGCAAGACAAAGTCCCAAGGGTCTTTTAAAAACCCTTTTCAACAAAGGGAAAATTGTGCATAAAGCTACAACTCATGAGACAAGTGAATTGGACGTCAGTAACCAAATCATGAGACACTAGGAAATTCAACTGAGGGAGTAGTGAATTGGACATCAAACTCTTGACACCAAAAAAAAATTGAATCAATATGGATTTGATCAACAAGCCTTTCATCCCCCTGCAGACGTAGCTTAGTCATTTTGTGTCACGTGTGAGTAAATATTGTACGTTTTGTTCCTTAAAGGAGAGAAAATGTGGTACAGTTTTGTTGTTGGGTGCACCTCCATGTAAGGTCCTGAACCAGCTGGGAGAGAACTTTCCCTTCCAGCTATTCAGCTAAATTTGGACTGTGGCAGAAGCATTGTGGAACAGCTGTAACTCAGTGCTTCCTGGCACACAAACCCTGAAGAAGTGCTTGTTAAACGGATTCATTTAAGGCAGTGGGACCAGCTTAAGATGCACAATAAGGATCAGGCCTTGTTTTCTAAACCCCACCAAACAGCTGAATATAAATGCTGCTTCCCACCGGAAAATCCAATATGCTGGAATCCACACAGGGCAATGCTGTACTCAGGAACAGTAGAGCATATATCATTTCAGGCATCAAAGTGATGACATTTTAATATGCATCAGAATTTTTTCCAGTTTTGTGCAAGAGTAAAGATGTATTCAGATGCAGGTTACAAAATGTGTGGTCAAAAATAATAAGGTGTTAAGCTCGGGAAATGGATTGAAGCAGAGAGCAGGAATGGATATCCTGTGCAAACATAGACGAAGTAATTGGATTGTGACAAGTGAGCTGTGGTAATTCCAGGAATTTCATAGGTCCTTCTTTTGCCTCGTGTTATTTCCCAGCAGCACAGTCTAATAGGCATGACATTATTACTGGTCATGGACGACCAATTCATGCTTTATTGCACCTGCAGACATCCCCAGACAAGTGCAACAAATACACTGATATAAAGTTTATTATTCATTTACAATGCTGCTCGGAAAGCATGTCAATGAGGTCAGTGGAATATTGCTTGTTGAAGTGGGCTGCATTAAAACTATATATTAAAACAGACTTTCTTGTGATAGTCTATATTCTTTCTGTTTACTCACTCTAAAAGTGTTTAATTTCATGAGCACGTTCATTCAACATTTTAATAGTTCATATTACTGGTGCTTCTTACAGGAATCAAACACTTAATGTTGGCAATGGTATTACCCCTCCAGTAAGAAGACATTCTTGCCATAGCAAATGTTTTGTAGTTTCATTATATATGCGCTGCATAAACATTCTAGTAATAGTCTTTTATAAGAATCCAGTAATGTAAAGGTGGGGATGTACTCAGTCTTGTCTCCTCCAGGAGATGGAGCCAGTTTGCCAACTCTCTCTATTTCCCTGTGTTTCATTTGACATTGGCATGCTCTCAAAAGCATCTCCCAGGGATCATAGACTTCTATTCTGTTTCTATTATAAGATCCTTTAGCTGCAATTAAGCCTATAAAGCAAGCCAGCAGTCATGACTGAAAATCACTACAAGCTTAAGGGTTTGTTGAGTAAGTGCTATCTTTGTCTTTCACTACACATGAGGTCCGTACATCCTTTTACCTTAGAAATGTATTCTAACAGTCTTTAATTAGAGTTCCCTGGCAGTACCGTAAGATTATTAAAAATAGGGAGATGACATGCCCAAGCCCCCTTGCACTCCTTAACAGCTTTAGAAAATATCCTGGAAACTCTTTAATTATCTGGATTTTTAGCTATGCTGTCAGCAAAGCTTAGGATCACATTTTCGCTCTGTTGGAATGACTGTTTGTCCAAACTGGTCCTAGTGATTTTAATGACTCCTGACTTTTCAGCCAGTGCCACTGTAAGGTGTTCGACTTGTTTGTCAAAGGTCTGTTTTTTTGGAAAATATGTTGATCATATGTCTGTGAAGGTTCTCAGTCATACAGGTCAGTATGCATATATATATATATAGTATATCCATTTCTGACCTAGAACTGAAGAAGGTATTTGAATGAGTGGCGAAACATCTTTAAGAAACCCTACGAGTCTAGTTGTCTTTCTTTAATGTTTTTGGACATCCTGATCATATGACTTTTTCTTTAGTGCCACCATCTAATTGAGATATTTGATACACACTTTAATGACTTCAGAAGATGACCTGCCCTCAAATTGTCACTTATCTTGTGTCTAGAGCTAATTAATAAATGCTAGCAGGCTAAATGACTATAGAGCATGATTACATTGTTCCTAGTTAGCATCACAGTGTTGACTAAAGGAGTATAAAAATGCGAGGGATTGCTAGTACCAAGAAAGAAACCACTGCAGTGCATGACTTGCTCACTGTAAAAGTAGCTTGCGAGCCACAAAAGGGTGAGCAACCCTTTGAGCCATGCTAGCATATCTGTGAAATATTACAGTGTAAGCTTAGTAGTTGGCTGCGCCAGATACAGCTAATGGTTTCCAATTCAATACATTTATGGTCACTTCAGTTACTCTGAGACATGCACTGCATTGGGTTCTTTCTTGGCCTAGCACTCTGTCTCATTTTTATACTCCTTTAGTTGATATAAAATGGAAATCTAACTACTTAGCTCACTAGAGTTTTGCACCAGCTGGCACGTTTGACCGTGCATGTGTGTGAAAATTGGACTCACTCCGTCACTGAATTATACGACAATCAAATGTTATATGGCATAATGAGGACAGATGATAGACTGATAGATAGACAAACATCTAAAACTTCTCTACGCGGTCTAACTGCGCTACCTTTACGATCGCGATTGATGTATTGGGCATCCCTGCTCTAAACTTATGAATTATAAATTTATGTTTCCAACATATTTTAAGCATGCTTTTATGTTGAATGTTACTTGCTCCAAATGTTCCAGAAGATTAAATGAAGCACATGGAGTCAGCGTCCTTAGTAGAAAAAAGCTCTGGCTTGGAATCAAAACTAATTTGTGGTTTGTTTATGCAAGCGTGTCTGGCGCTAAACTCAATTTTCAGGTTTGCATCGGTGTTTGTGTTTGTTTTCTGTTGTTCATGTTCTTTTCTGCCTTTTGGAGCCTGGCAGTGTTCAATTACCTTCACACCTGTCACAAAATTAGATGACTCCTTGTTGAAGACAACATGAAGCATGACGTTGTTTCTGCTGGGCCATCCATGATCAACATCCTCCGCTGATGATTTTACCCGATTACATTTCAATCAAGGGAAGCATGTGTGGGGTATAACAGAAAATTGTTACTGATTAGCATAATTGTTTTTATTGAGATTCCATCACCCCAGAGCTGCAGCAAACTGAGCCGACAAAACAACCTGCATTGCCAGAGCTGAGATAAAATACTACAGGAGGAAGCAGAACGGAGTGGATTTAAAGAAATTTAAAGAGACACGTTCATTTTAAACCACCTGGGCATAGTTATTCTTAGCAGGCTAACCCAGACTGTAAAAGCTTGAAATCTTCACCACTTGGCTAAAAGGGGCCATTGGCATCAGAAGACACAAAAGGCAAAGACTATTCCACGTCAGTGCACAACATTTCATGGGAAATATACCTTCAGTTTCAGATGAGGGACACGTCGTAGTCTCTTTGTTTCTTCCCCCCTCTTGTTGAAATTTTAAACAAGTCTGACAATGCCTGAGAAGCTCAATCTACCATGAAAGGATAGGAAATTCATAAGAGGAATTTGAAAGGGGGAACCCCAGAGAGAAACTGAAAGAAAAATAGTCCTTTGTAAAGTAACCACACATCTGCAGTGTGTACTGAGTGTATTTTTGTGTATGTCTAAGAGAGCCCTATAGATGTATGTAGAGATGAAGCCAGAGAGTCACAGAAATATTAAATGGTTTAGAAATTACACATCACCTCGTCAACTTTCCAACAGGATATCCTTCAGAAATGTAGTTTTAAGCCACACACGTTCACCCTGACTAAAAACATCTTGGGTGACTTTGTTTATTGATCCAAAAATCCTATTTCACAATTTGATAAGCATCCAGTCCAATTGAACAAATACAATATGCACTGGGGCAGAACACTTCAGGTCAGCTATTCAATCTGTGAGCATAGAAATAAATGTAGAAGATTCTAAGATTCTGGAAAATAGTTAGCCAATCAGTTGTACTGGATGAATGGATCTCTCACCTCCCACCGCTGAAATATCATAAGAATAAGAATAAGAAAAACCTTTATTAGTCTCGCAATGGGGAAATTGCAGTTTTTTTTGTTTGTTTTTTTTTTTTGTTTTTTTTTTAAGAATAATCATTCATTCATTCATTCATCTTCTGTAACCGCTTATTCCTGTTAAGGGTCGCGGGGTCAGCTGGAGCCTATCCCAGGCGTCATCGGGCGAGAGGGCTAACACAGGGCTAACACAGAGAGACAGACATCCATTCACACTCACACTCACACCTACGGCCAATTTAGAATTACCAATTAACCTAACAAGCATGTCTTTGGATGGTGGGAGGAAGCCGGAGTACCCGGAGAGAACCCACGCAGACACAGGGAGAACATGCAAACTCCACACAGAAAGGCCCAGGAACGAGACTGGTGTAGACAAAGCCGGAGATTCATGTTGGGAGCATCCTCGTTCCTTGTAGACATGAAGGGTTCATTATAAACCAAGAAACCGTTGGTAGTTACATGCTACATTATGCAGTAATGAAAACATAATTATAAACACTATATCTGATAATAGATCCCCACTAAAATTCTGCATGCTCATTCTTTAACTTCAGTGCATCAGTCGGACTACACAAAGGGACAAATTCAATTAATCCACAGAACTGTGCTAACTCGTCCAACATGGCCGGAACGTGCCATCATCTGCCAAGTACCCCGAAAAACTGCATGCAAGTAGAACTGGCACAGTTCTAAAGGCAGAGGGAGATCAGAACAAGTATTGATCTGGTGTACATCCATATTTTCTGTTTAAAGCACTTGAAATTAATCAAGTAATAAAAAGCCCATGTTTTCACAGTATTGCAGATACAATGTCAGCTAAATTCCATACATGCATGAATTGTTCTTTGGGTCGATAAGTACTTAAAAAATGTCAGTCATCAATATGAAGTCAATGTCAGAGAAATTATTTACTTAAACTTTTTTATTTTGCATAAAGCAATTAAAGTCATTGATTCAAATATCTCATATCTGATCACAGGAGGTATGAGATGCATATACAGTACTTGAACTAATTTCGGTTGGCTCCTCCGAACTTGATGTGCTAGTCAGTCATTTTATTGATTATATCCACTCTAACAACCTGATCAATCAGGGGCACCTTCCCTACTCCCATTGTATTGATTACTGTTGTGTGCCAGATGGATGCTGGAAGGGATTCTGTGATGAAATCCAAGCTGCACTTTATACAGTATGTTGCATCTTTGCCCGTATTGACTCTTTGTTGTGAAGTGTAATTATTTTTAGTTGGCTCCCTGAAATCAGTTAGAAATCTTTGGTTACTTTCTAGCTTGTGGGTATAAACAAGAGAAGCAGCAAGATCCCCTCAGTGCTATTTTATTTCAAAGTACTGATTATATATTAGCATCTCATCGACTTTATATTAGATTATATTTTCAACTAATGATGTAAGTCTGTTCATATCATTTGCTTTGGGTGTGGCCGGCAGGGAGCTGGCTTTAACCTCTGAAGATGAGACTATAATTGATGCTGCAGATCCTGCAAAACGATGCCAACAAAATCAATAAGGCCTCCAAAAACGCAACAACAGTAAAGGTCTGTACAGACACACGGGTACACCATTTGAACTGCCAGTTGTTTATAGGTGCAGTTACCTTAGCTTAAGGCCGCATGCAGTTTCAAAGTTGACAGATCATCACGCTGAGTGACAAGTGCCGGGGAAGGAAGTTACCCCACAGACAGATGGGGGTCTGGAGGAGAAGCATTTCATTATTCTGCCAGAAAGCAAAAACATGCATATTGTAGCTTTAAACTGAAATTTTACATTGTCATTAATGTGTTGGATTTTGTGCCCTTTGGATCCATCAGGTCCATTTAAAACCGATTGCACAAATTAATTTAAAATTCATTATCATAAATTGTGACTCTATACCTCAATGCCTCAAGAGCTTCATATTGGATGTGATTCTTATTTACATGAATATCCTGTCTATTACCAGCACAGGCAGGTTATGAACACCTCTACAATCTAGTGCAATTCCACCCAACAACCCCGCAACAAATAGCAGCTTTGAAAAGAGTTTATATTTTGTATTGATTCCATTGACAAAAGCATGGTAATTTATTTTGTCTGTGATGTTTTGGATTGAATTTCAAAGCTAATATTTTTTGCCCTAGCTCCTGGTGCACACACTGCAGTGACAATGCATGGACAACATCAAATCAGGTGAAAAGAGGTGACCGGGTCTTCAAAAAGGTTATTGTTGCATGTGTGTAATAGATTTCGAATTTATTTTTTCCGTTTGATGTTTGTCTTTGTGAAAAGGTGACATGCGGGTCAAGTGGAGGCAGAGGATTTTCCGCTGATTTGAAAAGAACTTCGCCTCCGTACATGTGACATAAAAGCTCAGTCACAAACAACAAAATTAAAAAGGAGACGCTGAGATTGTTTTCACTTCCGATATTGACTGACACGCTTCTTTTTTTGCTTGAGTAGTATTCGACTATAAACAGGAAGAAATCAGAATGTATTTTACTGTTTACTCTCAATTGGTCTCAAGCCTTAAGCATATGGGTAACCATGATTGAATGCTATACATACTGTACACACACTGCATGTACTCTGGCGTGTCTATCTGATATCAAGTGCTGCCAGTATTAAAACGATCATAGTTTATTTATACACCTAACATCAGCATCTTAGGGGGTGAGGATGTGTCTAATTAAGTGGAGCCATGTCATATCATATATGAGAGAGGTGTGAAATCTGCTTCATCTTCATTCAAATCTCACACTCACTGTTGAGGAAAAAGGGAGTTTCTTAAGTTCTAAAGCCGTCATTACCTCCATGTTTTATTGGTGTAGTGTCTATGATGAAAGTGGATGCACGAATCAACACAAAATGAATTAATTAGAATTACAGAATTCAGCCCCCTCTAATCGAGTAGGATGCCATTTTATGCACAGTAATGCAATATAATCCTCTGTGTTTAAGGTGTGAAAAAATAGACATTTAATCACTGATGGTCAACATGCAATTATAATTCAGTATGTTTATATTCTAATTCAGTGTGATATGGTTGGTGGTGCAGGATGCAGAGGTTCTTGAGAACATAGAGCTGTTAGCCCGAGATAAGCTGGCAGCAGTAAAATAAAGAATACGAAAAAAAAAAAAAAAATCCTTTTACATTAAGTGTCCACAGAAAGTTCTGCAATACTGGAAAAGTCTTTAGAATAAGAGCGCCAAATGACAAACCCCCTTACTCTGTTTCAATTAAATATCTGCCGCAGACAATGAGTTCTCAAGCTGTGTTTCGCTTTCAAGCAAAAGGCATTAACTGAATGAAAGAATCCATGGTTACCACTGAACTCTATAGCCTTAGAGCCCTTTGACTGAACCTCAGTGAATAAGACTTCAGAACAAGTCCAATCGTTTTAAACTGTGTGAAATGAGCATAGTGCTTTTCATATAGAGATTTTCCGTCCTCTCCATACAGTCCCATCATTACGGGCACCACAGCAAAAACATCTAATTTCACTTGTAGAATTACATCCTCCAGAAGCTATAATTACAATAATCTCCTGAGGGCAGAAATAGTTTCTCCCAAACCATTAACCTTGGGCACCTAAGCCTCTGCTGGTGTATTTTTACCTTTATTTATCAAGGTTAATTGTTTTGCTGACCAAACATACTCTTTATCAGCACTGCCCTGCTTCACATTCATGCACTGAACATATTAGAAGCACACGCTTTGCCTGTTGTATTTTATCTCCTCAACCACTAAATTAAGTGTACATAAAAGATTTGATTTTAAAATGGTTGATCATGGGATTTAATCAATCCACTGTCAGTGTTGGGAAAACTGCTGCAGTTGTCCTCGAGAGCAACGCCTGTGATGAATCATTCCCAGTGTTGTTTGCACCTGCGTGTCCCAACACTGTACACTTGTACACTCACAATGGTGAGTTGAATTATTAATCTGACACTTGCTTTGTGCCACTTCGTATACATTCATCAGGCCCGACAATTTGCCCTGGCAGTTGATTTGAATGTGCACTGACTTCCCAGTTCAGCCCGACTCAAATAGCCCAGGCAGTGCTGCATTATTATACGCTTTAATTTACACCCGCCCGTCTAGAATGAGTTGACTCCTCCAGATGCAATCTTAAAATGAGATTAATCACTGGGGACTGCCATGTTGCGATGAGTCGTCCACCTGCCATCGGAAATGTGCCATATCAATCAAACCCAGCACACTAATGATCATCTTGCAGAAGCTCCAGCAGAGGGGAATTGTCATCCCCCTGGCGCAGTCATTTGCGTCGATCTACGACCGCAAGCGCATTTGGCCTCCTCCGCAGCCCTAATGGCTGTGCTGCTTTGTCACCCGCCGATCTGCTCTCCTCAGCTAAAGATTAATTCTTCCCTTCACTGTTGAAGTTGAAGGGCCTGACAGTGTCTGTGAATTTCTCCCCAAAAGAGAACGAGCCAAAAATAGTAGAAACATGCGGAAATATTATACTGGAGAGGGAGCACTTCGAAGTGGGCAATGGCAAAGTGGCCAAGAGAAGTTCACTGGCAATCTGGGTACACCAAAAGACTTTTTTTTTTTACTTGTCGCAGCAGCTGATGAAACTTTTGCCACTTTGCTGATTTTACCAGCAGGTTTTGTCGCAAGCTCCAAGCCAATGAGTAATTGTTGGTTTTCTGCCAGTGTTGATAGCAGAGAAGAAAATGTATCACATTTAAAAACAAATTACTAACAGAAGGAGGCATAAAACGAGAAACCAGTACCGTAAATATCATAACACTCTCAATTCTTGAGTCAAAGGATATATAGGGGACAACTGTCTTGTGAATTATTTTTAATTTTATTCGATATGATAATTGCTCTTGTGCTGCTTTTCTGTTGCTTTCTCTTGTCCACCCACATGAACGCAGCTCTTTTTTTTCTGTTTTTCTGTTTGTTTTTTTCTTTTCTTTCTTTCTTTTCTTTTCTTTTCTTTTTTTTTTTTTTTTACCACAATGTCCATGTAGTGCAGTGAAACACAGGGGTGTGGAGGTCTGGCTTTAATTATATATCTTGAATTTCCATCTTGCAAGTTGCACTAGACACTGCTGACATTTAAGCACAATAACAATGTTTATTGTTTGGTGTTGATTCCTGTTGTGACTCCAGGATGTAATTCATTACAAGCGACTGAAGGCTTTCAGTGCTCACCTTCACTCCCTAGAGTCTCAGGTTCTGCCTCAAAGTCAGCGGTCAAGTTTGAATCGTTTAACCCTTTCACAAGCTTTAGTCACTGACTCAAAAAAATAGGCAATGACACTGTTTTCCTACTCAAGAGAACATAGTCTATTTGCTGGTGGGCATTTCCAGTGAAAACTTTAAGTTCTGTTGATGATGTCAATGCAACCAACTCAACAAAAAAGCTTTGCAGCGACTGAAAAGAATCAAATAAAATAAAGTTATGGCTTCAGGACTGACACAAAAACAGTGTGGCAGTTGCACCTTATTCCTATTGGTTGATTCCCTGGTGCTCCATTTTCCTCCACAGACACTGTACGAGCCCGGTGAATTGGAAACTAATCTGCCTGTAAGTGTGAACACGAGTGTGAATGTGCTTGACTGTATGTGTTATCCCTCTGATAGACTGGTGATTAGTCCAGTGTGTCATCTAATGCATAATGGGACAGACTCCACTCCTGAATGAGAACAGGTGGATGGATGGAGTTTTAGAACAGATGAAGCCAGGAAGGTTATTGGTTATGTTTTAAACTGGGATGACTCATTTTTTTGAGTAAAGATGTCTTGTCAAAGATAAGCTATTGCCTTGTGAATGGCATCAGAGGCCTTGAGTGGTGTATTGTTAATATAAAAACTTTTGGCAGAACTGTGTGGTCTTACACACTAGTATGTAACCATATTTCAAGGAATTCCTTGTCTCTGGGATAATTTGGATGGAGCTGGCCACAGTTTAAGAACAGTGTCCCTATGGCTTTGGCATCACTGACATGATTGACTGTATTAGTGGATGATGTGGGATTTAATTACAGGGTTTATATATTTTTTTTGTAAAAACTGTGCATCTGTAGTTCCTGCCCTCTATAATGGGGAGGCTGAATTGGTGTAGACTCATTGCATGTGGTGGGTGCACTGTGGCAGTAATTCTAAGTGCGGTTTCACCCGGCGTAATTCAGTACTAATCTGCAGTTTGCTTCCTTCTTTTTTGCCAATAAAAGCGTCAATAAAATTGCCCTTTCCGAGTCAAAGTGGACATCTCTATTGTTACTTATAAGCTTAGCAGTAGCCAACAAACTGCCTGGTTTTCAAGTAATTGAGTAGTTTCTGTGCACCCAGCCTCAGGTGGTGAAAACATTAGATTGTTTTTTTGTAGCGTCCTGTCTGGTTAAATTAAGACGGATCATGTGATAAACGGGTGAGCAGCATCTCACGTGTACATTAAAGTTGCTGGGGATACATATAATACCCAAAAAACACCCCAAATGTTCTTTGTCACACTTAAAACAGTGCTACAAAGGATGCCTCACGCTCAGTCAAATGCCAATTAACAGACTTTGGTAGCTATAAACAATCCTATAATTAACACTTGAATAAAACTCTGCTCGCTTTTTATTCCATTATGTAAAAAACAAAACAAAATAACTGTAAACTGAAAATGTTTGTTCTCTACTTTTTAACACCAAAGGTTGCTTTACCAAGACCAATATTTGGTTGTTTGTAGGCAGTAGTACATATTTAATGGGTGATTTAAATTGTCAGAGTGCCTCGGTTTGCAGGGGGTAGGAAGTCCACACTGGTGATGGAGCAATGATGGCACAATAATGAGAACAAAAGGATGCAGACGCTGTTCAAAGTCGCCCTTGGGGAAACTACGATCAGAAAAAAAGCCAGGCGACTCCTGTGTTAATGTGTTTCCTGTGCAACACAAGACAACTAACAGAGCTGAAGGGAGGCCACACCATCTGTGCACACATTACAGGTGCTCAAGGCAGAATGCTATACAGTTTTTTTGATTTATTTTCTCAATGGGGACGTCTACATTATTTTTAGTTGTTTACTTAATCACATAGATTACGTTTGGCTTAATATACAAAACTGCTTAAAATGAGCATCTCACGTGTGTTTGCTCAAGGTAAAAGAGCAGCATTGACTCACCCTCACATGATCATTCGATGACGAAAGCTATCGATGTGACTGAGGCAACAATGATGATCGATAAAACATACAGCCTCACAGAGATGCACAGTAGTTGCAGAGTTTTGAGAAAGGTTGACTGGAGGCAGCAGGCTCCTTCTATCAAAATAAATAGGACTATGCCCAAAGCTCACTGGGATACTGGTATTAATTATTGACTCTATAAAAATAGCTTATTGCCAAAGTCATTCACTTACATTTTCTCATATTCACTTGAGTTTTTACTGTGGCACATCCAAACCCTTCACTTTTCCCCCCTGCTGGCTTGTTTTCCACTTTATCTGCTTTTGAAAACTTTAAGTGTGTTGTTGAGAGAATGCTCCACAAGTTTCTTCTGCTTTAATGAGACAAACTCAATTACGAACGCATGGATTGATGGTGTCTTCGGAACCAAAGGTCATGCTGAATGATGTTCATGAGCACACTGCATACTGGTATTGAGGGGTAGGTTGTGTCTGGATAAGAAATGAAAGCGTTAAATCTGTCACTCTGAAGTTAACCTTTAAAATCTCGTGTTCCAAAGCAGTTATCTGTATTTCAAAGTATGCTGTCGATGGGACGGTGAACAAGGCGTATTATGTGTATTGAACTAGAATGTAGCAAGTGCTAGACACATAACAAGCGATCTGAATGGCAGCAATAGATGGAAAGAAAAAGTCTTTGTGTCATGGACAATTGAGAAAACTGGTTACTAGATATGCTTGGAGGTGGATAATGGGAAGCAAAGGCAGTGTTAGACTTCCTAGAGAGGGTCATACAAATTTCACTGCAATTTATTATTATCCTAATATTTCTCAATTTAAATTTTTAATGATAATGATAAATACATTTAATATATGCTAATTACAACAATAAGGACAAACTTTATGATTAATTTCTGCGTCCTCTTCATGGAGGCTTGGACAAATCTGCCAGTCTTGTTAGCTTTTTAACAGATATTGCAGAATATTTTGCCATCCTCTCTCCTCAGCTACATCACTATTTAAAAAAAAATAAAAAATCTGTCAATGAAGACAATTCTTTCTAGAGGGGTAAGCAGGCAGGTAAGTGGATCAGATGACCCTCTGTATTAGGTTTAATAGTGATGTTTCAAAGCTGTAGCTGGCATGTTTTTCTGTTCACATGGTTTCACATGGCCTAGGTATCCATTGCATAGTCGTTTTCTTAATACCATTGTGTGATATTTATAATACAGTTCAAACCCATCTCAAGAACTTCTTTACCGATGCGCGCCTAGTTAGGGCTAGTCAATTAAGTGTCAATTGCCTCGTCTTATGTAACATAATGTGCTGGTCATCTACTGTGTGAAGTCAGTACTATATGTATTATAGATTTCAGATATGCTGGAAGAGAAGAACTAAGAGAATACATTGAGTCTGAGGCTGAAGGAGAAGGACACGGTAGTTTCAAGATCAGGAAAAGATTCACAAAGATTCATCACGGAATGAGATGCAGGAACCGACTGAGGACCACACAGGATTTCAGGAACATGCTCTTACTGAGAAGTCGCAGGAAGCTTTAACAAGCAATGACAGAAAGAAATTAAATTTGAAACAATGGCTTTGTAAGAATGACAGAAACCGCATTAAAGAAAAGACCCCTTTTAGTCTCAGTTAATGTATTTGTTGTGGACAGCTGGGGTAGCTGTGGGATACCAAACAATCCTAAGTGTGACTGCAACTAAGAACCACTGTACGTGGAAGTTGGTTTGAAATGTGTTGTAGTCAGAAGTCAAAAGGTGGCAGTACGCCCATATCTCACATGTGCACACACTATACTCTTTCAAGTGTAAATATGTCATTAGGTGGTCTGTGAAAGTAAAGTGATTTCACCATAAACGACAGAAGGCTAGCAAGCTGTCAGTGTTGGATCCCTAAACAGTGTTAACACTGAAAGGTCTTTACACATGGGAGTACCAGGAATCAGAGCCCCTGTGGATGGGTAAAACACAGGTCAACCACTAGTCTACAAATGCCATTCATTGCATTTTGTTTTGATAGTTGTTAGCTAAAAAGCCAAACTGTTCCTGTGTAAGTAGAGCAGTACAGAGCATAAGTTATTCTTCTTTCTTTTTTCATCATCTGGAGAGCTTCACTTGCATCACCATGTGCAGCGGAGTGGGGCTTAAATTGATTTGCATATAGCCTGGGGAAAAAAAACAAGACGGATGAAATCAGATTTGCAATCTGACTAATGGAAACGTGTATTGTACTGTATGTGGCTAAGTGTAATTGCATCTGGCTTTTATCTTGATGTGAGACATAAAAGGAAAAGTGACAATGGGGCGAGAGGCACAGATAAAAGCACAGACAAAGCCAGAACATGGGTGGACAGAAGAAAACGGTGATTAAACATATCTGCCCTTGCTTTAATTGGCTTCTTTATTAGATTGCATGAAACTACCCTGTTATAATGACCAGCTACTGTACTCTTTTATAAGATACATTCACACCTCTGTTGCTTTAAAATTAGCTTTCTGTCTTGCAGAATTAGTTTTATTCTGCTTGGGGCAAATGGTGCAGATTTGCAATAGTGTACAAAATTACAAAACACTGCTCACAGTATCTACACAAATAAATCAGTTAAGTCACACTGACTGGCATACTCACTGAATTCGACAGTGGGCACGTTCAGAGGTCCAGCTGTGAATTTAATTTAAATTCGCACATGCAGAGTGCCAAAGATCACAAACATGATTTCCAAACGACAGCATTATCAAAACATGTAATGAAGACGTTTGTGCATCCGTTTGTGTTCAGCTTGTTATTCCCAGCCATAGACTGTATATAAATATGGAAGACGTGTCGCCACTTCCTTGCATTGGCAAAACTGATGCTATTTTCCCAGGGGCCGGGGGCAACGCCATTTTGCAAGTTTGGAGCCAGAGTCTGCACAATACGGTCCGAGAGTGGAGCCACGCAGAGCCGCGATATCAATGACCCGATTTTAGCGTTTTGATTCAGCTAAACTCCCATCCACTAACATGGGGGAGGTGGAGTTTATGACCTATACTGCAGCCAGTCACCAGGAGGAGCTCTACTTGCTTTGACTTCACTTTTGAGAAGCAGTTTCACCGTCTTATACAGTCTATGTTCCCTGCTGAGGTATTTATTTGTCTCAGAAAAATCCATTCTGATGGTCTTATATAACACAAGTTACGTCACATCCCTGATTCAATTAATTCAATTTTATTTCATTTATATTGGAAAAGTAAACAAGCATGTTTAGGTCCACAGTGAACTTATAGGTACTGAGTGAAGAAATATCTCGTCCTCATCATTCAGAGATGGAAAATGTTCTTTTTCATTTGGAGACAGAACTGCAGTACAACTTAGCGGCCATAATAGTACTCTCCTTTCACTTGTATTAGAATGTTTCTTTTGATTGCAGATTTATATGACTGGCTTGGCATTGACTGATTCAGCCTCTCTTTGTAGTGCTGTTTAGTAGATTGCTGTGGTAATCCATCTAGTCTGCAAAAGGTTGCTTATTCAGTCCTCTTTCAACAAGGACACCTACTCTACACCCATACACAGGCAAACCTTCTCCAGCTATTGAAAATTGACTGCCACTATAATTACTTGAAAGATTATGTGAAAAACACTGTGCGATAGTATTTCATGCAGATGGTGAATGTTAGGGTGTATATATTAGAGAGCGAGTCTTTTGTTCACATAATCCGCCAGTTTGGGCCACACATATTGGATGGGCTGCCATTGAATCTGGAATTCACTCATTCATGGTCCCCAGAGGATGAGTCTCAATGATTTTCTTGCCCTGCAATGATCTTATTATTATTAGTTTTGAGTGACAGATCTCAGCAACTATTGAATGGATAGATACTGTAGTTGCATAGTACAGACAGTTACGTTCCTCGGAGGATGATGTGCTATATATTAAGTGATCATGTAACACCGTCAACAATTGAAACTGTCTAATAATTAGTTGTTTGTTGATTGTAGAACCTAACGCCTGCAGGTATCAGGTTCTATAATCAACTAAATGATCAGATGACCGATCACCTATGCAATAGGAACATTTTTGGATTACAAAAAATAGTACAAGTATAATGTGGACTATTGTGCTATTGCATGTGCTATTGCATAAGCACATGCTTCTTTTTTTTTTAGGTGTCACTTATAATTCTTATATATACTGTGTATTTTCTTCTTTGTCATCTTAATTTCTGTATTTCCTCCTGAGACCTTTCCAAGAAAGAGGATTTAGAGTAGATGAAACTCTTCCTTTTCAGCTTTCATTTAATGATTTTTCCCTGCAAGTTTGATATTCTCTATAGGCCATTTTCGCATCACTACTTTCCACATACACTCTGGATCAGAGAACTTCTTTGTAAGTTTTATTTGCATATAGTTTAGAGCTCACATTGAGATTCTTCTTCTTGGAGATCTTCATCTTAATTGAGGTCATGCCATGGTTTAACATTCCCCACGCTGCATAGCAAGGATTTTTTTTTTTTCTCCTGCAGCTTTTTGAGGCTATATAGAAAACCTGCTTGAGGCCAATCAAGCAGACAGCCTTATGGCAGTGTTTGCCAACTTTGAGCTGTCAGTTTGAGAGTTTATCTCATTTCAGCAATGTTGACACAAAACAAGGCACTCACCAAATACATGCACTTGACTAATGAATGCAAAGGTTAATATCCATCTGTTACTGACCAGTTTATAAGCAAGTCTTTGGTATGTACTGGCATCATATGTAATTGTACACGTATGCTCATTTGAGAATGAAGTTCACCTTAATGTTTACAGTGTATACTATCTGACATGCCCATACTTTTAGAGGAATTGCTGTAGCCAGTGTTATGTTTTTTTATTCTTCTCACACGGATGATAAGCATTTGACCTTTTTGAATTTTATAGCTCTTCACACTTGGAAACATGCTATACTTTATAATTATTTATATTCAAAAGATAGTTGAACATTTTGTTTGCTCTTTGTTTTCTTTGCTTTGACCTGTTGCTGAATTTTAGGTGTAGTGCATTAAATAAATATGCAACCTGATCTCCCTTTCCTTCCAGTTTTAGAGAAAGCAGAAATTAAACCTGAAATGTGCTGACAGCAAATATTGTGTCCTTAAATAATTACCTGTTATTGACGTAACAAATTAAAGATGAGCTTGGGGGCGCAATAAGATACCCCTAAAGTATTTATTATTTACTAAATATAAAAATCACCTTCCATGAAAGGCTGAGACTTGTGTCACTTTAGATATATTTTGCATTAGCATTTGGGTCAGGCATGTATCAGTATTCATGACTGTTCCTTTATTTAATGCAACTCATTTCCAGGAATCATTAATGAATAACTGTTATACCCAAACTGCAAAACTGGCATCTGCAAATATTCAAAAGAGGCTTAAACCAAGCACTAGCCATGTCATTTAGAAGGTCCCGAAACCCTTTTTTAATGTAATTCAGTCTGTGAAAGCAATAATTATTCTCAATTAATTACAGTTTCAGCACTGCATGGTTTAGGATTGTGCGTTAGTCTGTCAGTTTGTCAGGGTGGTGTGGTCCTCACTTTTCTTTATTAAGTGTGTTAGATTTAAATTGCTGCACATATCGAGAATTTTGAGTAAGTAATGGCAAAATGAGACCTTTCACCTTGGACTGATGGAAGAAATGAATTCTGAACTCAAAGAAAACTGCATTTGATTGACAGGTTAATTGAAGATCACTTCCATTTGTGAGTGTGCCAACATGAAGGCGCTTTCAGGATAAAAAAAAAATAGTTATCAGGAGACACATGATATAATGTGTAGCTACACATTTAATCCGTTATTGTCTTTCAGTTTAAAAAATAAATAAATAATACTTTTCAGTGTCTCAGTTCTGAAACTGTCTCATTTAACCAAAATGAAAATGAAAAAATATTTTTTTTCTTTAAAACTGCTAATGAACATTAAATCTAAATTACCTTTATATGACTCCAGGTTGATGATTATGTGCAATGCCCAGTAACCACACTCGCTGTATGAAGGAAAGATTCAGAAGGTCTTTCCTTCCTGCTGCTGTTAGGCTTCACACTGAGCACTCTTAATATGTGCAATATTATTACTCCTCAAGGTTCAACACTTTTACTATTTACTATGTACTGTGTACAACTTCTTAACCCAGTTACACCCAGTCCATCTGTGAAATATCTGACAAACCCATGTATAGTCCATAGTACATTTTGTATATATTCCAGTCCCATTGTGGGACAAAAAAAGTTTTCTTAATCTTAATCTTAACTGACATCAATAATAGGGGTCTGCATGGCACCTTGAGAAAGATGCATGCACTGACTGCCCAATCTTATCGTTACATACATCTATACATGCGCTACCCTCTGATGGATTTCACTGCCGACGTAACCACGGCAAAGGCCATAAAAGATGCAGTGCACTCTTTCCTGACCAGAATATGTGATGATTGATGTATGCAGTGTATGATGTACAGAAGGCCAGGACCTGGACAAAGACATGGAAGAAGACCACCTCGTATGGTGGTTGTCATCCAGCTTGTGACCTGAGCCCAAGAGCTAAAAGCAGCCCAGACTTGTCAGCTCTAACAGACGAGATATTTTATGTCCAGTATAGAAAATAAATAAGACCACTCATTTAAACTTAAAATTATCCTTCCAAACTCCACCTTCCATTGATACAACCTTGAACATCTCAATTTTTCAGCTTTACCCATGCAAGCAACACAGTGCATGTTTTGACATTCAAAATGTTGTTTAAAATACATCAGGCAAAAAGTCCCTGCGATGCTTGACTTTTTGTACCAGACAGTGATTTCTTGGGGATCAAAAAGTAGAGGGAATAAACCCCTCTGCGCACCTCCCAAAGAAATCTAAGTGATGTCTTTCTTATTTCAGGAAGGAAGCGATTTCCACTTTCATTGGCTCCACGGTCGGAGACAACAGTGTGGAAGACCCTCAAGGGAAGGGGGCTGACAGCTGAATTGGTGTGCATATCTTCTCGTCAGTGTCCATTCTGGCCAATGGGAGAAAGAGGAACACAGATATCCTGCTGCACAAAGTGCCATCCTGAAAGTGTGTGCAGTGGGGTTAGGAGTTTAAAGCTCTATGGGCCCACCTGTCAACTTCCTCTCTCTGAGGAGAAAGACACAAGAGAACCGGTGAAAAGGGTCACTGCAGTAGGGGAGACATAGACAGGAAGAGACGCTTCATTTACCTCTTTCTCTGAAGAACAGGCAGCGGCGAGAAAGGAGGAAGTCACTGTCACAGAGGATTAATCCCACACATTTCCCATTGTACGTTAGATCTTTGCTTGTGATCAAAGATGATGCAGAAAACCCTAGGTGCAAAGAGTTCCTCATTCCAGGTTAAAAGTTTGCACCAGTGTTTAGCATAGAACTGAATTTTAATCTGCAATGGCACTGACCACACAGATCTCACAAAGTCTTGACAGTGCAGAACTTTACATGCACAAAAAGATTTGTTATATAATGCAGTATTGTATGACTCTGCAGAATTTTAACTTTTCCACAAATGACATCAGCTGATTCACATGATTTAATTTCAGTGTAACTTTCTTACGTGGTTAGGCGCAACGACTGCCAGTGAGTTTACTTTTAAACTGGCAACTTCTTCATACTTTTGAGCTCAGTGTGCTGATAGATGAGAAGATTGAGGGAGCCCATTAAAGGCTATACTGCTAACAAGTGATACATCTTCAGCAAGGTTGGCATGGCAACTGTCGAACCCTTTCCTATCTCTCTTTAAAACCAGGGGAGATCTCAACTCTATCCTCAACCTGAGTTTTGAAAATGATTATTCCCCAGTCAGTGCATCTTACCCGGTCAGTGCTTCTAACTTTATCTGCTGTAGTTGTTGCCTGTAACATGATGTATGAGACATTCACTAGATGTTTATATCTATCACGATCAGCTTTCATATGTTGTTTTGTACGCCTGTGCACAATTATTGCACATGGATGACTGTGCAGAAGCATTTCCTGACAGGGCATTCAGTTCAGCACCACCTCTCCATACCATGTTTTTTTCATGCAGTAAAAAATAAATTAGTTATGGTTCCTACAACTGCCAGTATGTCAGTATCTTTGTTTCAGAACCCAGCCTATCTTTGTTACAGTAGCACACTGCCTAACCCAACTTGATGTCTGAACCCACTTCTACCTTGCTGTATGTTCAAAATATTTATCCCACACTTGTGTTTTCCTATAGAGCTCAACTGCACCTCTGGAATGTTTTATGCGATGAGAGAGGGGGACAAATGTGCATTTGAGTCAACTCCTGACCTTGCAAGAAGCCTTTACTGCTCAAAACTGAACCAAACTCCAAAATCCTCCCAAAAACCTTCTCAAGCCAACTTGGTTCAAGAATTGGCAGAGCTATCAGAGAGCGGAGCGACTATATTACATATCTTTAGTGAGAGAATAATTCAGTGATATGCAGAGGTAACTGTGGTGTCTAAATGTTTAGAGAAGGTGTTTGACCAGATTTGAGTGGGAGTAAATAATAACAATGGTTCACAATTTTAGCTTTGGACTGATGTTTATTTTCCAGGTCAAAGCCAAAGGCCTTGCCGCACATAAACTAAGCCTTCACAGAAGCACATGCAGTTGCTTGTCTCCTTCTTCTTTAAACATACTCTTGACCCCTGCTCTAAGATCCGAGAAAGGAAATGGATCATTTCAGTTTGCTGTATATAACAAATCCTCCAAGTCATAAATAGTTTATGTAGACATGTTTTGCAAGAGTTAGGGAGGCTGTTTAGACTACAATGTGAAATTTAATAAAAAGATATTTCCATTTAATACGAAATAAAACATATTCACTTTTCACACTGTTGAGTGTCATCAGAATTGAAGCCTCAATGGTCCACTTGTTGTACTATATAGATTCTGTCCTTTTTTAATTTTTGATGGACCGAACAAAGAACACACTGTCCAATAACAAGTTTCCTTCTACTCTTCACACCACTGGTTGTTCGGTCCTGAAAAGCAGGTAGGACTCTTAAACCTTGTGTCAGCATTTGTCCTCCGTGGCCCCTTCAGGTGTGTAGAACAAAGAATGAAGAGAGATTGAAATATTGTAGAAGGGTTGGAAAAAATTACATTCTTGTAGTTTTTGTGTCTTCCAAAGAGACACAAAATCAACTCTGTGCTTGTCCGTTGGCGGCCTCTTTCTGCAGCGATACATTTCTTTTTTAGTGAAAAGACATTTCCTAACAATGCCGAGTGACTTCATAAACTCAACACAGTGGGGTCTAAAAGTTAAAAAACAAAACAAAAAAAAACAATACATCCAAACTTATGTAAAGGTGCCATGCTTCAATGGTTTTCTCTAGTTGCATAGCAACAGTGGGGGCAGAGACTAGCACTTACCCCTAAGAACTCTTATTTGGAAGAGAGATTTTGTGGGAGCATTGCATAAACCTGTCATAATGCACAAAGAAACCTTTTTTTTTCCCTGAAAGAAGGCTTTAACGACACACACAAAAACTTTCGAAGCAAGGAAAAGCTCACGAATGATGGCTTAAGCGATGCTAGATTCCGATCTTCACAACAGGGTAGTATGTTTATAGCTGTCCGCTGGTTATGAAAGCAACACTGTCACCCACAGTGAGACTCAGTGTGACTCTGTGCCCTGTATCTATCCAAAGAATAATGCAACTGTCTGTGGATAGTAAACAGCTTACCACTGAAGACCATCAGTTAAGTTTAGGAAACTTTCACATAGAGCTAGTGCTTTATAGCCTAAGACTTTTTTTTATTTATATTTTTAGCTTTATCTAAAACACATTTTTGCCCCTTTGTCCCACTGTTTACACATACAAGGACAACTGTGCTAAGAAAATATCTTGACCTGGGGCTCAACAGGGCTTCAGACAATGCTATAATTAATGTCCAGCAGAGTCTTCGCTCTATGAAACCAAACGGCTCCTCCAGATGGCTCTCCAGTCTCACCTGGCGCTCCTTGTGCATCTCTCAGCACTTCTACAGAAGTTGGGAAGCAGGCCAGAGGCCCAGTTCTTTGCAGGCACAGAGAAAATGTTCAGCTTAGCTGTGCTGAAGTCCATCCAAACTAAGAACTACAAAGAAACCACTTATGGTAAATATAGTTGTGGAGAGGAGGAAGGATCCTTAATAAGGTAATGATCCTTTGTCAATTGACAGTATTTTGTCCAAGGTCAGTTCTTACTGTACAGAAAGCAATTAACCTTCCATCAATGTACCTGTTTTTCGGTATTAGGTATGTTCTGAGATGTCACAGAGAAGCGGCTATGCACATTACTGTGGATCTTACATGTGACTGCATGTGACCACAATTTGTTTTCTAAGTCATTTATTGAGACTTCTGGAATCACATTCCATGATAGCTGCCCAGTCATTTCAAAAGCATTTCCAGGCTTTATTAAAGCAGACAACTGATGTTCCCTCGTATGTGCTGTACTTGTTCGAGCTCATTAACAAAGCATGCTGGGTTAAAAGTCTCTGCAGGTAGCTGATCAAAGTTGTCACGCAGCACACCCTGCTCACAGGTACAGTACACGCTGTACTGCACAGTTTTTGTTTTCGAGCTGAAGCCGGCCCTTGTGCCAGCTCTCAAGCCAATCTGCTTAACCACACTCCCACACACTGTGCATTCTGTTTGGAACAGCAATTATCATCTCTGCAATGAGCTGCTTGATATTGTTTTTCTTCTTGGAGATTTCCATCAACAGAGAGAAGAGAATGGCGCAGTACCGGTGATGATCCTGATAATACAACATTTGCGTCTATCTACATTTTATTCAGATCAAGATTGCTTTTGTGGTGGTTCATTAACAAAGTAATGGGAACTGCCACCCCCAGAAAAAAAAAAAAATATATATATATATATATACACAGGTATCTTCTCCTTAGACAATTAGTACAGTTTTTATTTTCAAATGGATAATCATTTTGTTCATCACCAAAGAAATATGTAATTTACTCTAACTAGCAGTTCTCCAAACGTGACTGTAGATAATTAACTTACAATTTTAATGTGTACATTAATTGCAAGATGGCATTTATCTTTGCATGCTAACTAATTATAATTGAATACATACTGGGCCGGGCAATCTAAGAAGAATCTGATGAGAGTTTAGAAAGAGCATTTCCAAACCGTATGCTGTGTGATTCAGTCGTCTCTCAAGACCCAACTCTGCATCTGTCTTTTTCTGAGTCATAGATCATCTCCAAACACACACAGGATCAAATGAGAGGATGTGAAACATGTAAAATCTCAGTGAGGGAGAAAGAATGAGGTTGCAAGTCGGGGCACAGAAAAAGACTGGCTGCTGATGGACTGACAGAGACAGAGTTTATATCTAGTATCACAACTTCAGTAACATGACTGTATGCTATTTTTAGCATTTAGCTGACACTGTCAGTCATAGAAGGTTAAAGGGGAACAGTATGGCAAGATTAATCTCTCAGATGTGGATAGTGTAATGCGTGCCGTGTGCAGTTCCGAGTTTATGCAAACATACACAACGCTGCTCTCCAAAATATGTTTATAGCCAAATGGTGTTGTGGATCAATTTTAGCTGCTGTTGTTTCCAGGCAACGTTGCAGGAGGCCTATAAAAGACAGAAGGCATAAGAAGAGGTCAGGGTGGATGATTAGTTGTTGAAAGAATTTATATTTTATGCCCTAAGTTTGGACTAATTCAGCACTTGGTTGGGGTCAGCAATAATGTAAATTTTTGGTTAAATATTGAAGAATACAGTGGAGTCAATACTGCCTTCAGGCTATAACTGTCCCTCCTGGTGGAAATCCAATATACTATACTCTATACACTATGTCTATATAGCTTATTACAGTCTAAATTCAGCTGTGTACTGTATATAATTTACTATACGGCAAGGAGGAAGGAATTGTATCAGGCCACAGCGATATGACGAATTAAAGCGGGCAGCTTTGGAGTCATCACTTTGGGTGTCAGGTTTAACAGTTAACACAGGTGTTGAGCTCATTGTGCTACTAACTTTGTGCCATGTCACTGAGACTTCAGTGTACAAATTGACATGTCATCTGTTCTACAATGTCTTCTACCAATTACCATCTTGTTCAAATAATTAGCATCCATGATTGGTTTCTGAGTAAATGTAATGATGGATTTCATCCCCTGGTCATCTTGCGACTTTGGAGCCTGCACAGTACGGAGCCACAATATCGATGGCCCGCCCATAATTACGCCAGACTCACTCGTCTTTTTATTTAATTAATCTTGCACTCTGTTCTACCTTCACCAGTTACATAGAAATGTTGGATTATACACTGTACTTGTTTATGTATTTATTTTTTTCAACTCTCATGGTCCTATGCAAACGCTTCACAGAGCAGTTGGCATGGCAACATCATGATGTCACATCCTGTTTCTATAGCGTCAAATAACTAACTAAAATGGAACTCGTGAATGTGCATCAGTATTAAATTAACTAGCTAAAATGACTGAAACCATCCTGTATTTTTAGTGTACTTTTGTGTTTTAATTTGGCCCAAGTCCCATCCACTAACATGGAGGGGGTGGAGCTTATGACCTATACTGCAGCCAGTCACCAGGGGGAGCTCTACTTGCATTGGCTTCAGTTTAGAGGAGCTGTTCTGCCATCCATCTTTATACAGCTCTATGTGTTTTACCAAGACACAGCACAGACGAAAAAAAACAAAGGAAAAACTTTCTGTGGTGGTCTGAGAAGTTGTGTGCTTCTTCACCTATATCTTTGTGTTGATCCTTACTTTTTCCATCAAAGGGTCATTATGCCATACCACCACTAGCTGGAAGTAGCCTGGATACCAGACTCTCTGACTTCGCAGAGAGTCTGGCCTAGCTCCATTGGCAAACGTTTATTTCCTGGTGGGAGGGCACAGTTTGAGGTTTAAAATCATCGGAGTTATGGTTCTCCTTACCAACATATATCTTTGATAAAGTGGGAGGTATTGAATTCTTATTAGCATGCGACTTTGAAATATCTAAATTGCCTATAAAACTCTCATCCTTTCATCAGCAGGTTCTGTTACAGTGGAAACTGATATTCAAACATAACTTCAGTCCCCACAATGTTCCATTATGGAACAACAGAGTTATATTGTGTAGAAGGAAATCTATGTTTCTGAAAGACTGGTGGGAAAAACAAATATGGTCAGTTGTTCATATATTGGATGAAAATGGTAATATTCTTGAATTGGAGGAATTTAATTCTAAATATAATATTAACTGCTCAATTGTAGATTACAACAAAGTAACACAGAACATTCCAAAGGCCCTTATTCAAGCAATACAGAATAATTTTTTGAATATCGCATCACCAAGATTACACAAAATTAAAATTGATTATGTGGACCTGGTAGATACAAAATGTAATAATAGATTCCTTAAGCAAACTCTTGTTAATATTTTGTGCCCAGGTAGAACAAGAAGCACTCCCTTCTTTCTTGGTTATAACAAATCTGAAATATTTTCAATTAGAACAAAATTCTTAAAATATCCAATTCCCCCTAAACTTAAGGAAGTACATTTTAAAACAATAAATAATATATATCCCTCTAACGAATTTGTAAAGAAAAGATTCAATTTTGAGGTAGACAATTGCCATTTCTGTAATTTTAATGCTGAAACAACAGAACACCTGTTTTATGAATGTCAATTGGTTCAGAATTTATGGAAATCTCTTCACGACCTGTTGTCCTCCAGATCTATAAACATAGATTTCTTTTCATATCTAAACATCCAGATGGGTGTAATCCTCAAAAATAAAAAGGATGGATATTTGGTTAATAATCTAATTATAGCAACAAAATATTATATACATAAATGTCGATTTGCTAAGTCCTCCCCCACATGGTCTGCACTTAAAAATGAACTCTTGCTGCTCCAAAGCTGTCTTATAAAGGTAGAGAATGCCCAGGCTAAAAAACTGCATAAACTGATATTAATACTTCAGTTGAGCTGAGTCCCTGTTATTTGGTTTGTTTTATGTTATTTATTTTGTTTTAGTTTATTTCTGTTTTTTTTTTTTTTTTTTTTGTGTGCTGTCTTTCTAGTTTGTTCTCCCTTGCCATGTGAATGGTATGTCTTTTCACCTTTATAGTTGGTCTGCTGGAGGTGTGACTCTGAGGTATAGTACTACAAGATTTATATTGTACAATTTGAGGATGTCATTCTTTATTTTTTCAGACGTATTGTAATAATAAGAAAAGACTAAATAAAAGGTTAAAATGGAAAAAAAAAAAAAAAAAAATCATCGGAGTTCCTTTAACCAATCACTAACGTTTGGTAATGACGTATGTTATGCGCCGGAGCCTTCAGGCTCTGCTGCCTCGTACTTCCGCTTTCAAGAATGCAACAAGTAAACAAATCGCTACTCTACCATCCCCTATTGCAATTAAGGACGCGAAATTGGAATAAAAGTGCTGTAATGCCAGGAAGCATATCCACAACGGAGCGAATGGCTTCGAGTATATCCGTCTCCGTTCGTGTAAACATTTCAAACTCGGCGCGCAACTGAAACGTAATCGCTCTCAGACCCGCCCTCTGTTCGCTGATTGGTTCGCCAACCAGTTGGCCGGAGTAAACGTTAGCGGATCAAGCTATTCCAGACGGAGTACTGTAGGGAATGCTTTCAGAATTCTTTCAGAAATTTGGTGGCGTGCATGCATGTTACTGTGCTATGAAGCAGGATGACATGATGGCCTCACTTAATTTTTTACTTGAGAGGTTGCACATGTGCAGCCGTCCACTTTGACAGGACTCAATTTTGAATCATGTGAGAGCACATGTCTCAGATTCATTTGAAGGTGTCTCTTCTGCTGATTTATCATTTTCAAGTTGTCAGTTTGGTGGGAACTAGTATTTTTTATTTATTTATTTTTTTTTTTTAGCCCACAAGATTAACACTAAATTTCCCCTTCCACTACAGAACTGTCACTCAACATGACATAATGTGTGAAGTGCAATGTTGTTGTTTTTTTGATGCTGTGCCAAAGTATGTCAGATCTATGGCTACCTATTTTGCATTGAACAATTAACACAATTTGTTCATGTATATCATAATCAAATGCATTAAGCCAGATTTATAAATTTAATTAAATACATTTTCATGATGACTGACAGAAATGTGTCATGGAAATCATTAATATGGCTTTAATAGAGTTCTTTTTGTAAAGTATCAAGCGAGAATGTGAAAACAATGGGTAAAGGGTCGCTCATGGTGATGAATCACCAGAATCTACAGCTCCACTGGGCTTTCTAGTGATTTCCAACTCATCGTTTAGGTCTTTCATTTTGGCTCAATCTCACCACTTTCTCAGCTGTTTTCAGCTGCAGCAGATATAGTAAAAATCTATATTTCCCTCAGGAGTTAGTGTGAAACCAAAAACAAAGATAGAAGACAGGGGTTATTGGACTTGCATTCACAGAGTGGGCAGAAACAAATGAATATTAATGTTGCTCTGTAATTGCTGGACGGGTAAATAAGCAACTCAACTTAATTGCAATATCAGCTTAAAAGGTGATAGTATGTCAATTTTGTGTTCACTTGTGCCCGCTGCTCCCAAGTGGCTAAACAGAATCTTTTATTCCCAGTTTAATGACAGAAACATAACTTTTTTCTAAACAGATACTATCAAATAAATTGACTTTTGTATGCCTTTACAGTGATGACTTCCTAGTCATTCAACAGCTGGTTTACAAAACTCCTTTCTGAATATCATCCATTAATATTCTTGAATAAAAGGAGAAGTTTAATCTAAACCAACACCTTGCTCAGACGTAAGCCAGGGTCAGACCCTACAGGCTCTGTATAATTGCCTCCATGCTCGTGACTCTGCTGATAAAAAAACACAAACAAAACCCAGCAGTGACTTTGGAGTGGCTGCGAACAAACGCTAACACATCTCTGTAGTTTCTGCGGCCTCTGCAGCTTCCCCCAGCACCTGGTTTTGTTGCTGCTGCCGACGAGGGACATCGACATTAATTTGAGTAAATGCCACAGTTAGTCAGACCATCAGCATCAGCGTGAATGCTGCGCGACAGTTAAAAGTATAAAAACACACTGCAGGGGGATTAATCATAAAGATGTAAATAGAAAATTAGCCGTCCATCATCTTGAATGGTTCCGAAGGTTGATTGCTCTGCCTGTCAACTCACTAGATTAGATCTTACTGTCCGAGATGTCTCCTCCTTTCCCCCACTTCAGATTCAGACTTTTTGCACAAGATCAGAATGCATAAAACAACTTGTAGCCTGAGTAGAGTTGGCAGATATACAGTATGTACACACAACAACTATAAACACTGTCTATACAGAGCTGTGTTCTGCACGAAGACCATATATCACAAGATAAACAGCAGCTCACACGGAAACTGTCTGAGACTCTTGCAGCTGGCATATGACTCAGTGAAATGGTTTATATCGTTTCGGAAAGGTAACACCTTCCTCCTCTTCCCCTTCCTATGCAAAAAAAAAAAAAGACAAATGCTATATTATAAGGGAAAATTCAGAATGACATGTTATACTACCTGAAAAAATTCAATCTTACTCACCAAATTGTGTCTGTATTTGAAGACTGCACACTTTTTAGGAACTATTCTACTGAGTGTTGGTGCCTTAATTGCAAAATGTAAAACATAACTGCGAAGAACTCGCACTGTAACCGTAAAGGGGGTTGTGATAAAATTGTCATTGTCAAATTATAACAGCTTATGAAAGACCAACAGTAGCTGCCATTAAATTATTTAAATTGAGTTCAAGAGGACAATGAAAACAGTGAACCCAGGTTTTGTAGAATTTTCCAATATTGGCGTTCTCGTCAGCCCAAATCAAGCACCCAGCCACACTCACAAGTACTTGCATTTGTTAACCTTTGACCTTACTTTAACCATCACAACTGCGTGCTTAACCCCAAGAATTAACCTTTAATCTTAACCTAAACCTAATTCTGTTATTGAAGCATGAATGATTGTGGGAATCCCTGCTGGATTTTAAAGTGGCTCTTGACAGTGGAAAGTAGATACAGAGTAACCCCCGAAATGTCAAAATATATCAAAAACCTACAACAAGGTCATACACTACACTGTCACGGCCGGCGTTTGCCTCCTCACAGCTCAGAAGCTCACACTCATCCTCTGTGATGGCACAAACTAGAGGCATCATAGACTGTGCAACCTACACACAGGGAGGCTATTGGTATTCAAAAGATCAACATTCACAGAACTATTCATTTTCCAGTAGCAAGCTCGGTTCATGCAAAGGTCACTGTGGTGATTTTTTTTCCTGCGTGAATTTAATCATTCTATACATATGAAACTTTCAAAGGATAGAATAACAGGACACACACATGTACATGTACATGAGGTAGTTTTTGTCACATAGGAGACCACAGGAATCTGATTCCAGATTTAACCCTATATAAGCTCTATAAACGTATATCTGCATATGAATATGCAGAATAATTATACTTTATTTAGATCGCACCTTTCTGAAAATAGAATAGAATAGATTGAAAATTTAAAGCTTTAGAAACAAGTCATACAATCTCCAATTCTAAAACTAACAGTTAACCAGTGAGGATTAGCAACAGTTTAAGTAATGCCCATGTTTCCATTTACAGTTTATTGAACAATCGCTTTGAGTGAGCTTTGCTTGCATGTAGGTAAACAGTGTGTGTGGAGAGCAAAAGAGGCAAGCAAACACGTTGCGCTTGTCAAGCAAATACCTTAAACAAAGCCATTGTAGAGGTTTTAAACTGTTGACTGAGTGGAAATTGCCTAATTGTATATGTCCTCTTTCAACTCCAAGCATCTCAAGTTGATAGTCGGGGCAGGAAATAATGACCGGTGCACGGAAAAACAACCAAGTTATCTGCTGGCTTCACCAGAAGTAGGGAAACATTGGCAATTGTCCCCAGAGGCCAAATTATCAGATTATAGCGTATTGGTTCCCCGATTGGATTTACCCTAACCTAACAGCACATGGTGAAGCCTAATTTCAACCAAAAACCTGTGTAACAGTGAAATATAACGATTTGTCTCTTGTAGATACTTACGTTTTATCTCCAAATGAGAGATGAGTCATCGCCAATGATTGTGTGAATCCACAGCGTGATTATGCACACAGCACACACAAAAGCAGAATTAATGGTCTGCTGTTTATACGGTATGTTTTAGTGTTGTCAGGAGTGATTTCCTCTGCCTCGTCATTATGCTGGATAATACAAATCTGTGCTACTCAGTGCTGTAGTGTTCAGTTCTCAGCTTGAAGGTCACGTCGCGCTTTCAAATGAGGGCCAGAGGGCACCGAGTCTTGGACAGCAGGACACATCCATAGGGAGTTTCCACACATAATGGGCTCTAACACCCGCTGCAGAGAGAACAGGGGGTGTTTACTTTGTTGACTGACCTTGCACCCTCTTACTCCCCGCAGGATAGACATTGATTGTGTATGATCTGTTCTGGCATCCAGTTGTCTGAAGCAAAAATTAAAAAGTGATATTCTTCTTTTTGACAATGCTTCAAACCTAACTAATCTTTAATTCTTTTATTATCATTTTATTATTTGTTTGGTCTTTTGAAGTGAAACTTATCTTTGGTGATTTGGTGTTTTTTTTTAATGTTGTCATTTCAGAATTAGCTGATTTCAGATTTTATATTTGATGTGTTTATTGCATGCAACACAACCATCACATAGAAAGCAGAGCTAAAATTATCCATTCGTGCACACAGAAGCCACACTGGACTCATTTTATTCGCAAAAACTATTCTGCGCTCTTGCATGCCCGCAGGCTTTTTTCAGAGTACGATTGTTGTGATTCACTGAAGAAAGATGGAATGCCTCGCTCATGTGACTTTGGACCTAATTATTGTGTTTTATATCTCCCTAACCCTCAGTTTATCTCTTTTGTAACAACAATCCTAGAATATGAAGAGACGGTGAACGAACATGGATTACAATAAACCTCTGCTCCTCTCGGATTGCTTGAAAAACTAAATGACATTGCATGTTTGTCTTGATTTATGGAGGAAATCCAAGCCTTTGACCCAATTTTCCCACAAGTTTCCAAACTAATACATCACCAGAATTCATTGATTGAACACTTGCATTTGCATAAAAATAAATAAAAGGCTTTGGATGTAATGTGAAAACATGTTCCGTTCCATCTGTAAAGCTCTGAAAAGCAAACCGCAAGTTCAGCATATTTGACAAGTAGGATAAGGTGCATGATAGATCACCTTGAGGACACACAGCGCTGCTCAGAAATCCATCCAGTCCAATGCATCGACCTTTGTACTTCTACATATGAATGTAAAGCTATGTCTTCCTGTGTCTTCAAAGCAGAGGTAACAATGACAAACACACACAGCATTTCCCCATGATTCAATGATAATCCAAGTACATTTTGCTAAGACAATAAGGCTTTTTTGTTCTTCCTAATAAATGAAAATAAATAGATTCAGCAACGGTAACAAACTGTTTCAGGCTCGATATTTTTCTCTCTTGTTGGGCTTCTTTTGTTGAAAACCTTGAGAATGTCTCTTTCTTTTCTTTCATTGTTGCAAAGCTCTCACCTCAACTCGATGCTTGTCGATTATTCTCCTCACTGTTGGATCACTTGAGGCTGCTTCAAACTGAGACAGGGTTGTTTGAGGAACCAAGAACAGCATGTTAGGTCTCAGACTCCGAGGTTCACCTGTTTCCATTCAGTGGTTTTTCTTTCTTGGTGAAATATCAATGGTACAATATGGTAAAAACACAATTTAAAATAAATGTTTTACATTTAGCTCTAAATGTGAATCTAAATCTAATATGTCACAAACCTGAAAATAACAAGCACATTTTTGCAGTAGAAAAAAAGAAAAGCATAACATTTTGGTATCTGACTAAGATTAGTAAGGGGAACACAGACTGTATATAAATATGGACAATGCACCCCCACTTCCTTGCAGCCAGTCACCAGGGCGAGCACTTTTTGCTTTGGCTTCACTTTTGAGGAGCTGTTCTGTTGGCCATCTTTATACAGACTATGAATGTGAATAACAACATGCAGCTTAATTATTGATATTGTTGACTGTGAAGATGATTGAATGAAATTTCATAAAATCTCAGAGAAGGCCTATTCATGTAAACATTTCTTGTTTACCATATGCCGCTTCATGACCCATGTGGTTAATCTTATAAATAATATAATAAATAATATAATAATTGTAATAAAGGTAGCTTGAAATATTCAGCTGATGGTTGACATAATAGTGGATGTGTGTTCAGTGTGTATGGCAAATCAGGTTTGTTTCTCATAACAGGTCTTTAGAGCACACTGATCAGATTGGATTGGTATGGCCAGACAACACCAGCCTACCTTAATGGGTTGCTGTGGTAACGTTGCAGGCGTCAGTAACTGCGCAGCTATACTAGTGATGAGAGAGGGAGGGCCAGGTTTGCCTGCACAGAAGCCTCCCATCAGAGTGCCTTGCAAGACAGGTTAGGAGACTGCTGTTTACCACGGTGTCCTCCATATCTCTCTGCTAGTAACAAAATTAGCATGTCCATCACTCTGGATTTGACATTGCAATTGTGTGTCATGTTGTGAGTAGTGGAAAATACAATTTCAACTAGTGAACCTGTAGAAACCTAACAGGGATTGCATTTCAAACGACCTCCAAGTGTGGATGCTTTGCTGTTCAGACTTTCTAAAATGATTCTGATGCAGTCTAAATCTGCCAAAAATGTGGATCTGAGCTGGCAGCCTGAACAAGGCTGAACTGACATGCCTTTTTTTAGCGACCTTGGGTACTATGAAAGGCGCTATATAAGTCCAAGCTATTATTATTATTATTATTAATTCTTTTTTTTTCAATGTGCATTTTGAGAGTGCTACCAAACTGGGCTGGCCAACTCTGTGTAACTGAAAACTGCAAAGACACATCATTGTAGCTCTTCTCTCCAGTACCTTGCAACTCAGAGACACACCTGCTCAACACCTCGGCGGACCTTCATTAACGGAACAGACATATTTTATGCTGCAGCAGGATGGGTGGTACTGTTAACATTAACAAAAGCCGTGTGTCTTTTTCTGGGTCTTGTGTAAGCATGGCCTTGGACCAGCACAACTGAAAAGATCTGCCTGCTGCAAAAATGGCCTATTTTGCGAAGACTGGAATTGCTTCACCCCGCACAACCATTCATCTGAGTCGCACATTTTACTTTATGAATCTCAGGCCAAAGGCAGCTGCAGCATCTCCATCAACCGCTGTATTTCTACTTGGAATTTATACCATGGTCTCTGTGATTCTAATTGTCTGCAGGGTGTCCATTAACTCCTGGTAAAGGAGAAACCTTGTAAGTAGTTCCACTTAAACTGTCAGTTCAACATTCAAGATTAATTCGCTGACTCTGCTTGTGTCCCAAGTTAGTAACCATAGCAACAAAGATACAGTCTCCATTTGCAATTTACTGAAACATAATGGAAGCAGCCAGGCTGAGGCAGACAGTACGCATGACCTGTCATTTGTTTATGAAAATCTTGACATGGGACGATGGCATGGCTGTGCAGCCAGCTAGTGTTGTTTCTAAACAGTATTGTACTGTTTGTTATATCCAGATATCCAGTGTTATTAGCCTTAGACGTGCTAGCATAATATTAGCTTACTCGCTCATAGTTGAGGGTTCTGTAGAAAAATCTCTTGTTGCCAAGTTGTATTTAAGGTTCATCCTGTTTACTGGAGAAGCAAACCTTTTATCCATTGTGACCATAACAGATTACATGTACCGGCATTACGTATTTAGAATGCAAATTATGAGTAATTTTATTCTGTAATACTTACAATTTAAATAGATGGTATTTAGAACACAGTTACATTGTTGAAATCAATGGATTACATGGCAATGCTTTTATGTTTCACATCTTTATTCACTCCCTAAATAAATGAAAGCAACTCCGTGCCTCTCCCAGAAGCCCTAGTGTGGAACATGCAACCAAAGACTCTACAACGTTAAACAGCTGAGCTAAGTGCATGATTAGTCGAGATAATGGAGTCGGAGTTGGAGCTGGAGAATGTGACAGTGCAACCTCTGCCTGCCAGCAACCAGCCTGCGTTCAGCGTCCAAAGATTCCACCTCCAACCTGAAGAAGCATCTTAGAGTAAGTTATTATTTTTTTAATTAGTCAGAGGTCTGCAGTTTTACTGGTTACCTTGCTATCTTAACATTTTAAAATAGTTGTAGGTAGCTGCATGCTTAGTTGACTTGCCACATGACACTTTCCTATGTGCAGATCTGCTATGGCTATTTGACACGCTGGAGGAAATTAGCTTGTGTGGGTTTATAGACTGCAGGGTGTGATTGCTGCATTCATACGCTTATAAAATGCAGTTCAATGTGGAAGTAATCCAAGTATTCAGAATAGCCTACATAACTCAGTTTGAGGAGTACATTACAAATGACATTTTAGGGCATCTATTCTGTATTCTGTAACTGAATACATTTTAAAAGTATCCTTACCAACACTGATTACAACCTTGTGGGATGGTAATTGCTTTTTTCAAGCATTGCTCCAGACAGTTATTTATTATTGGCAATTAATGAGTTACATGGAGGCTAGAACCCTTAGACACACAGCAGAAAACTTCATTCATTCATCTTCTGTAACCCCTTGTCCTATGAAGGGTATCCAAGCTGTCAGCAGAAAACTTACAACAACTTACAACAAAACTTACTACAACTTATTATTACAATGGCACAGCAACTATTTGCCCAAAAATGTCATGGTGTGGACTTTTGGATATTTTATGTGTTGATCTTGAAGAGACCCTGTTGAAATCCTGTTTGGTTTCTTTGTGTTTCCTATTTTTTTTTTATTTTGTAAAGGTCGTCCTTGGTGTTTCTTGTCCTGCTTTACTTCCTGTGTTTTCTCCCCTTTGATTGTTGGATTGGTTTCTCCTGGTGTGCTCCGCCCGCATTAGTTTCACCTGTGTCTGGTCAACACCTCTGCCCGTGTGTGTATATATATATAGTCCTGCTTTTCCCTTTGTGCTTTGTCAAGTTGTTTGTTACCTCTGTGAATTCATCCCTGTGTATGTTCCCTTGTGTTCCTGGGTTTTTGTCTTGCTTTTGTTCTTTGGATCTGTGTTTTGGGGTTTTACCTACTTCACAACTACAGCACTTTTTGTTCCTGATTTGGGATTTTATGTTTTTATTAAAGCTATTTCCGGCATATTTTGTTTCCTTGTCTTGCATTTACGTCCTACATCACCACTCATCATAACACAAAAGAAGCAAAGTGATGTTGTCAGTATTGCTCATCGCGTTTCACGTTTGCATGATCTACATCTGTATTATAATTTGCACAAGGACCTAACTTATCAAGTAAATGCAAATGTGAAGTTATATATTTAATTGTTTAAATATTTGGATAGTTTTGAAGTAGTGTTTTTTTTATTATTTCTTGTGGGTTTTTATCACTTAGCATGCTATATTTTCTAGCATTTATATATCTATTTTTTCCAGTCTACAGTGCAGTAAACTGTTCCACAAGACTATTAATATATTTTTGTTATTATTCGATCAAAGCCAACACAATCCCATACTCACAGTCAAATGTGCTCTGAACAGGTGCAGTCTGTATCCGCATGCACGATTCCAGGTGCACAACCTCACACACACAATCTCATGATGACACACTATCAGCCAAGGGCAAACTGCCAACCTTCTCACACTCTGCCTGTCTCAGAGAAAAGCTGTGGATTTGTTGAGGTGCACCGGGGTGGCTGCCACTATCACACAGCCACCACAACAGAACAGATGCATTCTGACATACCCAGCTACACCAGTTCTCCCTGTCCAATCCCAATCCAGAGCAGCTAAGGTCCGAAAACTTGCAGTCAGTTTAATGTAAAAAGTCCTAACATTGTTTGGCGCTCATCAAATACTTTCTGTATCATCATTTGTCATTCAGAGGCGTCTTCTTCCTTCTTTGGTTGGTTTATTGTTGTTGTTTTTTTCTTTTTAATGTAAGACTTTACGGAATCTTGACGAAAGAGTATGTTTATTTCCTCTCTTCCAAGTGAGAGGTTTAGTGATAGAAGAATCATGTAAATGTTGGAAAGAATTCTCTTCCCTTGGTTCATTTTATCAGCATGAACGTTTTCTGGCACGAGGCTGTGTGCTGTTTCCAGCTGACATGTGGATCGCAGATTAAAAGGTTAAAGCCGCCTTAAAAGCAAGAGAAAAGGCAGCTATGTATAAGACACGATCAGTATGTGAAGTTAATTGGAGCTCTGGAATTTTTTTCATCCTGTGTTTTCATGACGTGTTTTGCTAGCCACATGTCTTTTATGCTTTGCAAAACTGCACATTTAAGAGTGTTTTATTTCACTTGCTACAGTGTGACTGTGGCCTACGCATACACAGGGTGTGAAAAAAAACAGGCTTCTCATTATCTAAATGTTCACAGTGCTGGCATCTTGGCACTGACAATGCAGTCATGCTGTCAGGGCAGGTACAAGACGAGCGTTATTAATGGTATGAGTCTCTTGTGACTGAATGTGCACAGTTTAGAAAATCCCCACCAGCAGCCCTCCCCAATAGAATGAATACATATAAAAATGAAAAACGTGTTTAAGATTAATAAAGAAAATTAAATTAAATCACTTCTTCACCAATTAAAATTGCCTTACCATATCCACAAGGGTCATTAATGACTGAAGTGAAGCATTCTGTTTGGGTTTGGCAGTGTACTGTGTTCTGAGGCTGCGAAAGAACAACATTTCTTTCTTTAGCCGCGTCTCTTCAAACAGCTGTTACTTTGTTCCCTCTATCATTTCTTAGAAATAACCTCACTTCTGAGAAATGTTTATGACTGTGGTACATCTTGATGCATTACTGTAAATATCATGTCCAACACCTTCCCTTGGCAGGGTAACAGTTGAGCCCTGGACACAGAGTATAGACGCTGATGAGAAAGTCAGTTCTGGAACAGGGTCTGGAATTCCTCTTACGAGTGGCATGAAAGTCTTAAGAAAATTTGATGACTTTCCATTTCATAGTTGTTGAGCCTGAACTAAAGTGGAGGAGAGACAGACTGACAACACATAACTACCATTCCAAAAGTGAAGCTGCTGGCGGTGGAATTTTTGATTTATTTTACATTGTATTGTCAAAAAAGTAAAGAAAAAGAAAAATGTGTCGAATAAACTGCCCCAAGTAACACGGCTAGTATTACTGACTGTAAAAATATGATTATGCCAAATCAGTATACAGTAAACATAAGTATCAGTATAGGTCAGTAGTTAATTCAAACAATAAATTACTTTTGGTTTGCATGATTTCTTAACACCAGCATTTATCACATATAATTAGTAAAGTTAGAAGAATAAATAAATAATCAAGTTTTGTTAATATGTGACTGTTTTTACCATGCATTTGTGAAAAAATGTAAAGTTGCAGTAAACTGTAGTTAAATATGAAGAGTGGGCATAATGTAGTAGAATTACGACACTTGGTAATGACAGCGCCCAATGACCATACTAACCAACTGCAATCAAAATCACTGTAATCAGCCCAGTAAGAAATGGACAGAAAGTAACTTGTTCAGTGCAATCCTCCCCTTCTACTCATCCGCTTGCTCAGTCCTTTCATCTTCCCCCTCGTCAGACACTGACATGCTGTAGTCACTGTTGTTGTGTGACTGAGCTCTTTTCAGAAAGCAAGGGCAATCTGGGACATTATTGAGGCCGGGACTGGCTTTAGCTGACACTTGTGGCGCCGTAATGCAGCGCCTTCGTTCCCGCATCTAATCTCTTTGTCAACTCCACTGTTGAAGCGGCCAAATCTCTTTCCATTCTGCATGGCTGGTAACCCAATTAACTGGTTCCTTATCAATCCGCGGGCTCCTTTCAAATGCATTTTATCATTCAGATGAGGACAGCGGATCAGAAACTTTACAGTCATTAATATGAAAAACAACAGTGGTGTGTTTTATTCAGCATCTAAAAAGGTGCTGTTACATCACCGCTAAATTAATTCACACACACACAAAAATACTTTTATCGACAACGTAGCAGTTAGAAGCTTTGGGAGGTCATCACTACAAACAGCTCATCTCATGCCATAAGGGAATCATGGTCTATATTCAAGTAAATCCTCCTTTTTCCCCAGCTGTAATTGCAACACTGCCGAATACTTAGCCACAGCTCACCGAGGGTATAATTGAGAATGGCTGTCAGTTCTGATGCCGGTGCATGACTATTATACAGACCAAACCGTGCTGCAGTTTTCAGTTTGAGACATTTATGTTTAAAATCACAGTGAAGCATCTGAACCTGCAATCCTGCAGACACCAACACTGGTCATTGCAGATACTCTTCAAGGAGCTGCTCCTAGAGTTGCCTCTTCCTTTCAGACTTCCATGGTGGCAGCTGCTGACTTCCCTCTGCTGTATTTCCAGTTGTGAAAGTCCTTCGGAAGTTGCACTTTTCTTTAGCTAATGAAATCTGTGAAACATTATTCGACACAGATAATTTAAAATGATGCATTTACAAGGACGGGACAAACAATGCAGGCACCTCAGTGAAAAAGACTTAAATGTGAAGTATTTTAATCACTGCTGCTCTACTACAAAGGTGGGTCTGGGCTGCATTCCAGTTAGCAGCATTTCTGAGACATAAAACAGGACTGAAAATCAGGAATGATATGTGAGATTTCATAGAAACAGTTAATGGAACTGTGAAAAAATAAATTAATAAATATACCATCACAATCTTCCAAATACACAGAAAAGAAGTCTACATGGAGGGCACAGTATTGTATCCCCCCTACCATGGCATACAGTATATGATTGATTGATACCCTAATTAATTCAGCTGTGATGTAACAGCACCTTTTGATATGATTGGTTCATGCTTTAAACAAACCAGGATTACATGTTTTGTTTAGAGTTTCCATTTTTAAGGGTATTGATGTGGTGTTTATGTACTGTAGGTGAGAGGGTCTATTTTAAACCAAACCATAATTTTTCTAAATCTAACCTTCTTAACCTAATGGTTTAATTCCCTTAACCTAACAAACCAGCAACCAGAAATAATCGCAATAATCCTAAAAGGGAATAAAAGATGCACTAGATGCCAAAATAATGGTTTGGTATCAAAAAAAACCGCTTGCCTCTTGAGGTCTCCTGGTGTTGGGAGTTTGCCGGCTTACTTACTAATATCCAGACAATCACTTGTGCTGTTTTGGGGGTCAGTGGTGATCGGCAGATTCTGTTATTATCTACAAGGACATGTTTCTGGCCGCCTTGCTAATGCTGCCTTATGAATATTTTTCTTTCTCTCAGCTAAACGCCCTGCAATGTTTATCAAATCAGATTTTCTGTTGGTAGCTAGGGACATAATTACTCAAAATAGCTACATGTTGCACAGCAGACAGGTCTGTAGAACTGAGGGGACCTGTATAGTAATTCACTAAGAAAAAAACACACCTTAATTGATGCAAAGAAGGGTCGAGGGGATGGATGAGAGAGGTCGAAGGGAAGGCATGAAGGGGGTGGAATGTGTAGATAGATGATGGTCGAGGAACCCAGGGAGTGAGACTCAGAGTGGGGGCGCATCTCAGGAGGCTTCGGCTCCTTGTCCCCCTGGTTCTTGAAATGACACGCCTCTACAGGGAAAACCCAAACTTAAAGGGAAATTACCGTTTTTTACAACCTGGACCTTATTTCTGGCATAAAATACGACCGTTTACTCACCCATATAACTTTGGCGTCATTTGGAGTCGTTTGGACGATATTTAGATCCAGTGGATCGCATTTATATCCACACAGTGGGAGTGACTGGGGCACCGAAACGCAGCCTCTAAATCAGGCATTATCTTCATTTCAGTAGAACTGCAGAACCTATTTGGATGAATGGTGAAATGTCTTCAAGAGAAGTTAATTCGCCTTTGTTTTAGATCAGGGGTGTCAAACTCGTTTTAGTTCGGGGAGCACATACAGGCCAATTTGATGTCTAGGGGGCTAGACCAACAACTTTTAAAATTACATTTAATTAACAATCCTTTTACAAAATATTTTATGAACAACCTGAAACGTCTTAAGAAAAATAAGTGCATTTTCGGCACATTGCTGCTGTCTACTGTTTAGTTCTGCATCTCAGTGTTGTGCCCCCACGACCCTCTCAATGACAAGTGGTGAATGAGTTACTTTTATTGAAAATGTGCAGTTCGTGTCTTCTTTGTCATTTTTCGCACTTTGAAAATCCATCCAATCCGTTTTGGTCCCCGGGCAGCATGTTTGACACCCCTGTTTTAGATACACCTCTTTGATACTGAAAGAAGATGTGCTCTGATGACATTGCATTGGAGTGTATGAATTATAAGCCAAGTATTAACACTACATAGGGCATGCTAAAATCTCCCAGCCTGGTCTCAACTACAGCACTGACATATGAATAACAGACCAAGACACATCGCATGTTATCACTGGTGGTTTTGTTGTGTTATTTTATTCCCTGTAGTGTCGAGAAAGAACCGCCTGTCCCTATCTTTAGCACCGCTATATGGTGAAATGTGCCTGAAATGGCGCAGTGGAACATAAATGTAATTTATTTATGCAATTTAAAAAAATTTGGGTATTTTTGTTTTTTGTTTTTTTACCATTTATAAATGTATAAAAGGTACTGTTATGCAACCTTGCATCTGTCAGTGATTTTACAAAACGTTTGCTGAGTGTTTGTTATTTAGGAATTAGCGAATGTGTGAACAGGGGAGGGAGTCTGACACAGCCCCAATAGGTTTTACAGCCGCACGCAGTAATATTAGTTTTCATCACAGCATGCCGACAACACAATTGCATGTCTGTTGCTCTGCCCTGCGGTAAAGCACAAACACAGCTGCACCATTTGATGAAACCTAACAAAGAGTGGTCAGCCTTGGAGACTCCAGCCATGTGTGACAGTGCTCCCCTCTTTCTCCATCTCTTCCTGTTGCATATTTCATCCTCACTCACCTTTTAGTCATTATGGAGACTCCAAATGTCACTGATTTTTATCATGCGAATCCCCCAAAGCCCTCGTATGGACATTACGGAAGAAAAAAAAAATCATCTCACACCTTAAGAGATACAGAACTTCACAAAACACACCCTTGGGTGCACTGCACACCATTTATGATCTATATCACAATTAGAAATCAAAGGTCTCCCTCGGTGAAAAATGTCAGCTGGGTTTGAAAGAGTTCAAGTCTTTTTTTTTTCTTTTTTTTCTATCTCAGATGAGGAATAGATGGAGAAAGGGTAAATGGAAATGATGCTTTCAAAAGCTTCTTGATGTCTTTCTTGACCTCTGGAGTGATGGTAAGGGCTTGAGCGTGATGGGTAGGGTTGGGGGCACATATTGCTAACATTTTAATTACTGTAACTGTCAAGTACAAACAACAACAGCCGAGAATTGGAAAATTCCCGGGCGAGCGCAGATATTTTATGAAGTTATTACTCATGTGGCAATGTTAATTTGAGCATTTGGCACTTTGACTCTACATTCAGTACGGATAGAAAGGCAGCCCTATTAACAGCACTGTGGTTTAGAATGTAAGAAAAACCCCTGGCCTAAAGAAGATACCTTCTATTTAAACCTTAATAAAGCATTAATGAAAATAAAAATAAGACAAACTAAATGTTATTTTAAAATGTTTCTGATAATCTTTAAAGCTTTCTGCATGTATTTATTTTATTTATTTGAAGGAAGGAACTAATATATTTAATACATTACGACTACATGCAATATTAATGACATGTTTTTGCAGAAGTTGTGCTAACACATGTCATTTATAAATGTTCACTGTCACTTCATAGCATCATTTTTAGAATTATCCTGTGAAGCTTCACAGTTTTTGCATCATGTCACAATGTTTTGAAAACCAAAAATACCCCTTTTGGGGATTAACTTCGGGCGATTGTCCATTTTATCCTCCACTGCTGATCTATGAATGTATCACAGCACCCAAAATACTGCCATTATATCGGATGATAATCTTTTTGTGAAATATTCAGAAGGGACAAGTGAAATCCCTGCATGTGAGAGCTAAATAAGTCTCAGGCTGTCGAGCTGCCTGAGTTGCTTCCACTGACTCTTGCTAATGCTGATGTTTAACATGAGAATAGAGAGCAGAGAGATCTCTACTTTGTGTGGTTGTGGTTGTTGTTTTCATCTAATGCATGTTAAAGCCGTGTCTTAATGATTCAGTTTAATCAAACTAAGGGCAATCTTAAAAATGATGTTGCTTTTAGGAAATGCACCTAATGTTTGTAGGATTTCTGAAAGACAATAACATTGCTCAAAATGAAATAAGGACATCTGGTGTGTATGTGTGAGCTTCACTCTTTTTCTTTTGTTTGCATTAAAGGTTCACAGTTTAAATGCCCAGGAATTTTCCCCTCCATAAGTTTCTGTCTGGCCTTGAATGAAGGGTCATTATGCATCGATGGCCTGCATATAATAGTTGCTGATCTCCTGCATGGTGTCTGACCACTGCAATGTCAGCAGTCTCTCATCGGCGCCTGTAGCACTCACATCAAATACATTTTTTGCAATCAGACTCGTAAAAATTCTATTTTAATGGTAAAAGAATGGGTGGAAATATGCAACATTTTGCATGGAACCTAAATTGCAACCTGCCATCATATTTCACTGTCGTATTGGTCCAACAATCATCATCTGACTTGATCAAGCGGGTGGCTAATGCTTAAAGCTGGGTGCAAATACTAAACTTGGGAAAACTGCTTTTAGTTTTTTTGCTGCATATACTTGATAGTCTTACAACATACATTTTTCCCTATAGTTCAGTTTAAAACCACTGAAATTTGAAAACATGTTGTGTTGTTTATTTTCTCATTAGTTTGAATTCACATGAATAAAACTGAGAGCATGTCCTCAGTGGTTTCACAGGATTTAAATAAAAGCTGAATGAGTTGTTGGAAGTAAACGCCAGCAGGTTAATATATGAATGTTAAATCAAGACTGTGAAACATCAACATAATTATGGGACAATGGTTCAGTAGAGAAGAGAGAAGATTCATACAGTCCATTGTGCTGCATAAGATAAGTACACAGCTTCTTCTTTCTGTTGTTAGTATACTGTTATCTTATACTGTGAATTTTAGCCAGAGGTGAGGTTTAATAGCAAAAAGGTCATGTTTGATCCTATCTATACCATATGCTGTCTCTTATTAGCTTCAAATGTAGCACAGATCTATTATTGACTTCTTAGCAAGGCCATGTGATGAATTGCATTCAAGAGTTTTGGCAATATAACAATAGCAAAGGTCTTTACCTTAATATTACATTAATGCAATATACTGTGTTGCACTGTCTGTATAAGTCTGGATTAACATTTCAGCAGTGTAAAACTGGATCACCTTTACCCATGGCTGACAACCACCCATATGGTAGAACAGCGGTGCAGTGTCACCTCACAGCATGATGGTTCTGGGTTTGAGTCCACTGGCCAGTGTGGGGGTTTGCATGTTCACCCTGTGCCTGAACCTGTGGGTTTTACACATGCAGGTTTGGTTAGTTGGTTATTCTAAATCAGCTGTAGGTGAGTGTGAGTGTGAATGGTTTGTCTTTCTGTGTTAGCCCTCTGATAGACTGGCGGGGGTGTACCCCGACTCTCAGTCACAAAGAAATGTTGGATTATACACTATACTTATTTATTCATTTATTTATTTATTTCCAGCTCTCACGGTCCTAGGGGACCACTTCATGGAGCAGTTGGCATGGCAACTTATAGTCTTCATGTCACATTCTGTTTCTATCGCATTAAATAACTAACTAAAAGGACACTTGAAACCATCCTTGAAAAAATAAACATTTAACGTGTACTTCAGCGTTTTAGTTTGGTCCAAGTCCCATCCACTAACAAGGAGGGGGTGGAGCTTATGACCTATACTGCAGCCAGTCACCGGGGGAGCTCTACTGACTACAGTCTTAGATTTAATAATTGGCTATGCTTAATGTCACCTGTCCGGACTGAGGAGTCTATTTTACTATGACCCTTGTTTTTGGAATGGCCTGCACGCTAGACTCAATCTAAACATTAGTTATTAGTCTTTACCACAAACTGTTTGCTACATAATATAACTATACTGACTTGTCTTAGGGGCGGCACAGTGGCGAGGTGGTTAGCACTGACAGCGAGAAGGTCCCGGGTTCGAATACATGGGCCGACTGGGCCTTTCTGTGTGGAGTTTGCATGTTCTCCCTGTGTCTGCGTGGGTTCTCTCCGGGTACTCCAGCTTACTCCCACCGTCCAAAGACATGCTCATTAGGTTAATTGGTGATTCTAAATTGGCCGTAGGTGTGAGTGTGAGTATGAATGGTTGTCTGTCTCTCTGTGTTAGCCCTATGATAGACTGGAGACCTGTCCCGCCTCTCGCCCGATGACAGCTGGGATAGGCTCCAGCAGACCCCATGACCCTTAACAGGCATAAGCGGTTACAAAAGAAGAAGATGACTTGTCTTAGCACCCTTATCGCAGTGTTGTACTGGATTTGTGTATTTCCTCTTCTAACTCCTTCTTTTGATTAGAGGATAGTTTTATTGTTGTTTTTTTTCTACATTTCATCATTTTATTGTTTGTATGTAAGTGATGTGTCTTTGTTTGAACACATTTTTAGCCTGGTTTATTAAAGCTTTAATGGAAAAAAAGACATCCAAGTTTAAACATGTGATTGGTCGGGCTAGTACCCATCATTGCATCTGTTATATACTGCCAATAGTGTAATTTTAAGCTTGTAGAAAATCCATCTACTAGAAACGTTTTTGGAATTCCAAATGTGTTGAAACTTAACAAGCAGGCAGGTAAAAAGACATGACTTAAGGAAAACTACCTGAGAAAGAATCTGAACTAAAAGCAGAACTATGTCTTGACAGGTGATTTGAAAGAGCCGGTGTAACAAAGCCAAGCATCAGTGCAGCTTTGCCTGGGGCTTTAAGGTTGAACAATGGCTGAACAATGGCTGATAGGCGGTTAAAAGGTCCACAATATAGCTGGAAGCAGAGAGCCTTGACAAGCAGTAAAGGTTATCAATCAAATTTTAAAATCAATCATGGAAGTGACAAACAATCAACGTAAGGATGACTGAATAAGAGTAATGTGTCTCTGTGCTGATTAAAATTCCTGTTAACAGCACTACATCAGTGTTGTGCAAGTTCACACTAAACAAGAACTAGTTCCCATTTTTTAATTTTGAACTAAGTTCATAAACTCCGAAATGAACAGTTTTTTTTTTAATGAGCAGCTTTGAGCTATTCTTGTTCAATAGAATCTCTGACTGACCTGCCCATCCATCCTCAGTCTGTGATATTTTTTTCCCTCAAGATCTGTACTGCCTTTTAGAATAATCATTGACTGTATATACTAGGAAAGAACTCCAATGTTTGTGTGGATCAGCTGCTTCTGCAGTGCCAGGTGGCTTCTCTTTCAACTGCACCAAAAAAGAAAAGAAAGTTTTACCACAGCTGTCAGCAGACGTGCGATTTACGATAAATCGCACGTCTGCTGACAGCTGTCGCAAAACTTTCTTTTCTTTTTTTTCCTGAGTGAGGGTGAATGTCGTTATTATGTGTTCAGATCACAGTTCACAAAAATATTAACGTGTTCATCGAACGCCGTTCATGCACAACACTGCACAACATGTTGGTAAATAAGGTGTTATAGTGATGATGGGAAATATAAAAGCGCACAGGACTCGTCTGTGTTAGTAACAATGTCTTTTAAAGGTAGCTATATGTAACCGAATCACTGCAGCTTTAATGTGGGTCAAGTTTTGACTGAAGATGTTTAGCCTTCACAATACTTTTCAAAAGATAAATCGAATGCTGAATTCGTCATACTCACACTCCTTGTGTAAGCTCTGAGACATTCCGTCCTTTTACGGCTGCTGGAATTACGATTTGTCCCCTGAAAGATTTGTATTGTCTTCATGTGTCACTGAGTGCAGGCAGCGTTTTCAGGGTTGAGAACATTGCTGTTTTCAGTGTCACCGGCGTACTTTATGGGATGGCTGCCTTGCTCAAGGGTATAACAGAGTTCCTCTATTCCTGTGTCACTGGCACTAGTGATCGTAAATTTTGCAGAAAAAAAATGACAAAAAGGCCCTTTTGTTGTTTTTATAAGGAAAACCTTGCATGAGCTTCTGTATTCATATACATATATAATGACCTAATTTCACTAACCTTTTATATGCGGCAGTTTCCCTTGTGCATGATTTGGTCTTGTATACTGAATTTTTTCAAGGTTCTCTCTGAATCAACCTCCCTGCTCACAAAGAAGCTTTATGAAACTGACCAACTTGACAGCCTCCCACATAATGAGAAAATAAGCTTAAGTATATCAGCATTAGTCATAACATAATTTGTCTATTTTCCTGCCTGATCCATCTAATGCTGGTTGAACACATTTTGAATTAAAAAAAATAAATAAAAAATGATTCGGACAGTGGACCATTACAGTTCGCAAGAGTTTTCCATTTTAGTCACAGAATATTAAACGGGGGTATGAGGTTTAGTGAGCCATTAAAAAGTCTGTTAAATGACTGAATGAATGTAGTCTTTTGCCATGGTGAGCCATACTCCTGAAATTGTATTTCATTAGATGGCATCGAAAATCTGAGTTTTAGCTACTCAGATTTTCTTTTTTATTCAACCAACTCAGGAATAAAGAAGAAGGAAATTAATCACTAATTCAATTATAGTCATTAATATTACAAGAACATGGTAGCATAGCATAAAGTAATCAGTGTTTCCCAACACCGGGTTCTTCCATTATTGGATTTTTAAATAGAAATGCAACTGATTGATCTAAAACAAGCATGTGTGGGCTAAACCTCCCTCCTCTGTGCTCTGCAATGGATCTCCACTGTATTAAAAAAACACATTAGTGAGCAACACTGTGTCACTGGATAACAATGAACATGGCCTCTGTCATTTATTTTAAGGCCCCATCTCATGCTTTCAGAAATGGTGGAGGTGAACGGCCAACGTGCTGTGATACAGAGAGTTTTCATCATTTTAAAATATATCACGGGAGTAGATATGCTTACAGCATCGTCATTTGATCAAGCTACTCAAAATAAAACTCTGCGTCGTGATATATGCTGCACTGGGCTAAGATATCCTGTTTGCACATGCTTACTGCAAGCTGTAGGTTTAATGAGTGATGGAGCCTTAACGCCCGAGGCTGCCCCGGCATTTAAGAAACCTTCTGGGTCATTTAAGTGGTGCATATGCAGGAGGATCAACTAAATGGACAGCAAATTGGCACTTACCAACTAATTACCATGTCATCAACTTGCAAGCACGTACATAGTCTTTAAGTCATCAATAAATGGATTTTGGAAATAGAACTCCTGTGCAGTTCTTTTTTGGTATTTCTAGATGGCTTCCAGATTATGGTTACAATAATTGTTCTTCAAGTGTAAAAGAAGCAGTTAATAGAATTGTTCTTGAAGTCTGAAAAAGGCCTAAGGATTTGGGGCACTCACTGGAGAGCCATCAAGATAGAGCGTCTCTCTCCTCCTCTTTGAAAGTGCTGTATCCGTTTCACAAGGTAACAATTAAATTGCAGCTGTCAGCAGAGGAGATATTAAACTCGTTCCCGGTTCTGTCTCCCTTTCTGCTGACGGTCACCTTGGCGGGGAGACGGAGGCTGGCCGCTGAAGCCTCATGCTGGTTGAGAGGGTTTGCGCGCCCCGTCTCGTGTAGAGCCAGCCATCTGGGATAGGGATATTCATCACACTGCAACGGTACACACAGCCACTGGCACAGACGCTACCATCATCACCGCCGCCATCATCATCATCATCAACACTCTCCAGCTTCATCACATGTTCCCAGGCTCTGTGAAAATCCTGGTCCGGCAGCTCTGCTGTCACACAGGCTAATGTCACGCAATGTCATCTAATCACCTAAGGTGATAGTATTGGCTGAATGAGAGTCATTCAGTTTTACATTTAAATGTCACCTATTAAGGTGAACATAAGTGAACTGTAAATGCTTGCTTTTTTAGATTTTATGTCAACAGACTAAAGAGCAGTGTCATAGTATACTATGTCATAGCATAGGATTGCCTTAACTCCTACTACCTGTACTGGTAGATGTGTTTATTCCATAAGAAGAAGAATCTTTATTGCCCATCTCTGGGTTTTAACCATCCATTCCACTGCACTCACACATGGAGTGGTCAGCATATTTGGAACAGTGGGGCAGTGGGGAGCACTTTGGGCATTTCCATTGTGGACCATGAGGGGGAGGTGCCGCTTATTCATTCCATCTTCACCCTAGCGTGCGGTGTAAAGATTTTAAGAAACAAGGACTTGCACAAAGCAAAGCACATCCAGACAAGATGCACATGCCTCAAACAGTCTGCTGAGACTCCAAACATATATTATTTTACATGAATTATTTCAAATACTGCAGTCCTTCAGTTTGGCACAGAAAGAAACTCTGTAGTCCCACGTCTACACAACATGAATAATAAATGCACCATGTTAATATAAACTTCTACCTGTGTCTAGATCAACATACTTCATTTAAGTCTCGTAGATTGAAGATGTGTTTTCCTTTCTAATTGTAAATTATGTGGACAAAAATAGCCTGGAAGCCAGCCCAAACTGACCAATCCACTTTTTTTTTTTTTTTTATGTGGCGGACAGTTGATCTGGAGTCACTCTGCCCTGGCAAAGATCTGCTGGGCCAATCAGATTTGTTTGGATAGGCTGGAGAGAAGAGTAACATTGACACAGTCAAAGATGTCATATTTGAAGTCGTATTTGTTTACAACAAAATGATTGGTTGTGAGACTACCCAATGGCATGCTGAGGTTTTTTTTAATAATGAAATACAAATGGCGTATTACCAGACTCACATTCCAGACTTATATTCTGACAGTATTCTATGAATATTGCACCGAATATTCGGCCACCGAAAATTTTTGTCCGAAAATGGTCCAAAGGTGCATTTTCGGTTTTCGGCCGAAAGACTTTTATCGCTGAAACAACACGGGCTAAACTGGATGTTGTGATGACGCCAGCAACAACCGCAGCCAGCACAGCTAGGCATGTCTGCCGTGTGGACGATATATAATATAAAGACCCACTGATAGCGATTTGCAAAACGTGTGATGCTGAAATTTCAAGAGGCATGCATCTGCAAAGAATTTCTTCATGTCGGGTTTAATTTATCACCTGAAATCCAAACATCCAAGGAAGTTTCCCAGTGATGGTGCCGGTGCCCATTACGTCGATCCCGATCGACCGGTAGATCGCGAAGGCAGTGCGGGTCGATCGCGTGCCATTGGAAAAAATGGCATCATTTATCTGCTGCACTTCCAAAACAAACAGCAACGTTCATCTTTTTGTTTAGTTTTTTCACTTTATTGCGACATGCCCGTTCAGCGGCACACATCCACAGCTGCGCTAGCTTCAATTAAGACTACCGTCTTTCTTAAAGGGACAGCGCTATTTTTCTAAAGGTGCAGTGCACCAATTTTTCTTAATAAAAATAAAAACAAATATGCTCAGTCTAACCGCACAGTGGATCGATGCTGATTTCCAGCTGCGAAAGCTTCTGCTCCATTATTATTTAATGTACACATGAGTGGGGTCAAGTTAAACATTTTATTTTGAATTTTATTTTATTTTATATTGTGCATTGTTGGAATTTGCTAAATAAATATTTTCATAATTTTGTAATTGATTTATTTTTTGAAACATTACTATTAATTTATGCAATTGCAATGCCTTGATTTTAGTGAGGGTAGTACACAGTCATAGCCGTAAATGCAATGGTACTAATAATTGTCATAATAATTTCTTTCGGTGTTTGCGGTTTTGGTTTTTCGGCCTTGGTTTCATCATCTCCGGTTTTCGGTTTCGGCCAAGAATTTTCAATGAATATATGTCCCCATCTGCCCCCTCTCACCTATAATGTACAAATACATGACTGTTACTTGTCAGATAAAAACACCTAAGTAATTACATTTATATATTTGTAATGTAAAGCACTCCTCGTGATTACAGTCTGTTTATTATTATGGGATTCCTGTTGTGTGTGTAGGTAGCTTTCCTTTTCTATGTGAGTTAATCATTGTTTCACCTCTTGTGTTTTACTTTAGTTCGGCTGTGTTTGCCTCCACTGGAGAGGCCAGTAATTATTGATTGACATTTGTCAGGTGGGTGGGCCCCTGATTGACTCGGGTGACAGTTGGCAATTGGTCCATTAGCTGGAGGCACTTGCAGTTAGTTGATTGGTTACCCTGACAACACCAGGCTATACACGGAGTCAAGGCTGACTTATGATGCCGGGGCAGAGCTTGTTCTTTGTTGTCTCTTGACCCAGCCACACTGACCCTCTTTGTATGCAGTATGGTGATTGTTAGAGCTTGTACATCTCTGTTTGAGCTCTCTGTTGGGGGATCGTATGTGTGAGCTGCCTGTAATATTATCTTTGTTTTCTCCTGTGATGTTAGTTTGATGAATAACTGCATAACAGGCTTTTTGTTTTAGTTATACTGTTTTATTTTCTGAAAAGTTTGGATCTCTGTTAGTTTAATGTTTTGGCCTTTCTCACTGAATTATTCCTCTCCTAATGCCTGAATAAACAAGCATCAGCATGACCCACATTGAATATTAATATAACACACTCGTTTACTATGGTTTCTATATTCTCACTGTATATTTTTATATATTTTATATCTACAGAGAGAGACTTTCACTTCTGAACTACATTGATCTAGTTATGTGTTTACCTACTAAATGTCATTAAACCAGACACAACAACCACTTTCTCGCCTCGTCTGTTTTGACAGTTGTGACATCTGAATTCATAGCTGATGGCAATGAATACCTATTCAGAATTCCTGGATTCGTAAACCACATGACATCACAATGACTTAAAGGGGACCTATATATAGATATAGATAGTCGGTTTAGGATCTAGTGAATTTGGAGGCCAGGTCAACACCATGTACTGTTCTTCATGTTTTTTTAGTTGTTCCTAAAGCGTTTTTGTGTGTGTGTGTCTTTGTCAGGCTGCATCCTGCTGGGGATGGCTGCTGTCATCAAGGAGTGTCATTGCTATGGGGTGGGGGTGCCTGGTCTGGTCTAGGTGGGTGGTACATGTCTAAGTAACATCCACATGAATGCCAGCTCTAAAAGTTTCCCAGCAGAACATTGAATTGTCACAAGATGGTCAATGTTATTCATTTCTCCTGTCAGTGGCCTTCTTGTTAAATGTACACCTTCTAAGAAAATGGTGTAGCTTAGTAGTATCATAGGCATTTAATGTACTCCAGTGCATATCAAAACAATGAGCAAGTGATGGTATCCGGTAGAGACATCCTGCTGTAATCTTTTATTACCGCTGGATGTTTGTGCTGTCCACTCTCGTTTTCCAGATCAAACTTGCATGAATGGATGTGAGAAGTTGAAATTTCCAACCGAGAACGAGAGATTTTCTTACTTCTTAGGTTTACATTTTGCTTTTAGAACCGACGCAACGGCAACAGAAGGACTTCACAAAGCTTTCCAGTTAGAAGAAAGTGGGCTTTTAGGAAGGGGGGCCTTAAAGAACCCCAGGCTAACATTGTCTGTTTTCAGGAAGAGGCTGAGCTGAGAGGCTGTATAACAGGCAGGGTGAGATAAATTTGAATTTCTTTTAATCACCCAAAGCTGCTCTAATGGATTCCCAGGAGTGAAATATAGAGCTGCAAATGAGCATTATAGGTCCTCTTTAATTATCACTGTATCGTTATCTTTATGGGTTTTCTTTTGTTAAAACTGCAAACTCACAGACTAATGCATGACCCAAAATGAGGACATACCTGTCTACATGTAGTGTTATTAGAATAAGATGCACGCTGCAGTTTTTTTGTGCACTTTAGACTTAGATAGAAAGATCTGGAGCAATTACAAAATATCTCTTCCTCTTTAGTGCCCTACCACCACCCCAGCTGGAGGCAAACTAGGCCAATGCCCAGGTGGGCTATGCCCAAGACTGGCCGTGCACCCAAACCATTTATAATACAAGGCAAACATCATCCACCAATATGTACTAAGAAAAAATATATATATTGTGTCTCTATGCAAATATAAAATGTTCTTACTGTGTGACAGGATGGTTGCAGCAAATGTTTTCAGGACAAAAGAAACTGTCCATACATATTCCAATAACCCTTATCACCCACAGTGAGCTTATTCTGTCTGCTTGAATGGTTGTCTACGAAGAGTGTTTACTGGTGAATGACAATGGCTCCACTGGAATGGCAACCTGAATTACATGCATTATTAAAAAATGTCAGCTCTGCCTGTGTGTTCCAAATTGTGTGACAGGCTGAGTGCTAAGACATACTCGTGTTTGGTGTTCATGGACTTGTTATGAAATGACCAGTGATTTGAAGAAAGCTAAATGAAGACGAAATCAAATATTCAGTTAAATGTAAATGTGTTTACATTTACATTTACTCCAGCTTCCTCCCACTGTCCAAAGACACGCTGGTTAGGTTCATTGGTGATTCTAAATTGGCCGTAGGTGTGAATGTGAGTGTGAATGGTTGTCTGTCTCTCTGTGTTAGCCCAGCGATGGACTGGGGACTTGTTCAGTGTGTACCCCGCCTCTCGCCCAATGACAGCTGGGAATGAATGTAAATGTGTTTTTAGTTGTCCGTTTTGCCATATGCTGTGATGACTGCATGTGTTTCTTTTTTAAAAGGAAATAAAAAATGTTTATTAAACTAGTTTTAAGTAATTTCACATTCTAATGGTGCTGAATGCTGAAGTTCTGTCAGTGTTATTTGGAATTTTGAAAATAATAAATCGATGGTATAAATAGTTCAGGACCACGCTTGGCTGATTTATAGATTATTGCAGGCTCCCACTCTGCCAGTGGTTGCTGTGTGCAAGTTCCACTGAAGTGTCGCAACATGGCCCAGATTTGTCTGCTGCCAAACATCTGCCAAGATGGCAGCAAACAGGAAACCAAAACCCAGACCTCTAAGAATTCCTTCCCAAACCTTTGAGCCACAGCACAGACATTAATTAAATATCTACAATCTGGTTTCCTGCGGCACTATGAACACATCATGTAGTCAAATGTGTTTAGATTTCAGTTTGATCAGCAAGGAAAAAATCTTAATACTGCAGAAAACAATTTCCCTAAATGTTGTCCACACCACACATCTTCTGTGACTAATGGTGCACATGTATTAAAGTTCCTGTTTTAAAGCGAACGTAATTCATAGAGGATAGTTATTTGTTGTGGGGCTCTGGGTGAGAGGTAATTTCCGAGATGCATGACTTTATTTGTACATGCAGACGTGTAGTGTGTGTTTCATCAATACAGGTGTCACACCGAAGGTGCAGTGAAGTCAGATGTTAACATTTGTACTAAATTACTCTACTTATAATAGGACATTTTTGCCACAGCTGCACCTGGCCTGCAGTCTGTGCTTTCTATAGACTGTACTGACATATTTCAAGATATGAACTCAGATGAGAGTGATTCAAAGAGATGATTGCAGTTGGGTTCTCTTTAATTAGTCTCTCTTGCAAGTTTGTTGCATCATTGTGACTCATGTGGATTGTTGAGAAATTCTGCAATTAGTGAAAAATGTTTATTATATCTTATGCAGAGGGGCTTGTCTGAGGGTCCCAGAAGCTTTGTAAAGCTTTGATACAAACAACCAAACCGAGGTTGTTACTCTTTCTTAGCAAATCAGTGTAGTCACACATTGTGAATATTTTACATTACATTAAAATTTAATTTCATTATCTTCTTATTGCTCCATTTTGCAGACAGATGTGGTTTGCTGCCACGACTAAACAAAAAGTTTGTATAGTCACATATACAGTGAGTCAGTTGCATAAACTTTTGACCTCCGTAGCCTGGGACTGTGTGTATAATTAAAGACATGCATGAAAGATGATCTTTCCCCAGCAACAGTGACATGATGTTCATTCCTTCCCGCTTTCCATGACCCATTTATCATGATCAGTAATCCCTGGTTGATTGTGCTGCAGCTAACTATTGTGACCAAAGGATCAATAGTGTATTGTGCTCCATAACAAGCTCTGTTGAATGGCTGATAATTAAGACATATTGTACTGTGTCTGTCTGGAGGTTCAGCTGCATGCCGGAATAAATGATGAGGCTTCATGGCTGAAATAATGCAAAGATTTATACTTCATTATACTAAAACTCAATAGACATTACGTATAACATGACAAATGAACATGAATCATGTTCATATGTTTTTGATGAGGGTGGGAGAGTTAGCACTATAGGCTGACAGACATGTTATGTATTTGTGTGTGCATGTTATATCTGTGTGTACAGTAGACCTTGTTGGTGGTCATTAACTAGACAATGCTGCATAGTTTCTTTGAGTGAAATGGTTTCAATTCGTACTAGTGTTTAGCAGCTATAAATATTGCCACGTTCATTACCTTAGTTTACTTTGTTAGCATGCTAACATATGCTAATACCGATAAGGCTGGCTAAAAATCAGTGTGTCTCGTCATGAGAATTCGTACTGGGAGGAACACAAATGTTTTACCATATTTCTTGACAATTATTTGAATAGTTCAGACACGTAACTAAAAAACACAATGATTAACCTGCAGATTGGAGCCAGGAGCGAGAGGAAAAGTGACAGGATCACCAAAGTCACTGGGATTCATCTTTAATGTCAATGTCAGTACCAGATTCCCATCTAATAACATCTGAGATATTTTAATCTGGACCTCAGTGGTGGCCCAACCAACCAACAACTCTAACACTGTCATGTGCTATTCTAATGAATATCTTTTGAAACTAGTGTATCTGAAGGGTATTTGAACTTGAAACCCCGATTGCTGTGTTAGGATAAAGACAGAGAAATACACTCAGTTGTATTAATGAGTGGGCAAGTTTTGTTACTTATTGATCCAGTAGGAGTCACGCCAACTAAGAGTCTGTTTTGAACCCTCTCAAGTCCCAGAGCTCTGTCTCCATTACAAACTCTCTGTTCCTATCACTCTGCCTCTTTGCCTTCGTTGCTTCCTCCGACAACAGACTTCTTTTTTTATTTAGTCACTTACAGCTTGCACAGATGTCGTTGCGCTGTCGACTTGGGGAGAGCTACCAAAACCTACTGGAGACGCGTTTTCTTTTGTCCCATAAAGTGAGCTTTCATTTTCCCAGAAGATTTCAATATTGCATAGTGAAAGGAAGGCTTAAAGGGGACCAATCTAAACACAGATGGTGTCATTATTCTGTATCCATTACATTGTGCAATCAACTTTTACTTTATAATAACAACTGAAAGAAATAACCTTCACTTTCATTGGTAGTATTCGCAGCAGTCTTGATATCACTGTTTCTGAATTTCAGATGCCAGTCATTCAGCTTTCACGAAGGAAAAACACTGACAGGTAGGGGCACGTGATCATTAGCAGTTGTTTTGTTTTGTTCCATGACTGGTACAGTACCATACGCCACTTCTTTCCTTTAGAGAAGAGAAGGCTCAGGAACACAAACACACCTAATAACAGGGGTACTCAGAGGCTCTCCTGCCGTGATGTTGGAAAAATATTCTACTTGAGTGCCCACGCTGCTGTTGCTCTCATAGCCGGATGAGCTGCTCCTAGCCATGCCCCCACCCCTCCTCTATCCCTGTTTCCATCCACTGCTTTTTCTCTGCCACATTCTCTCTCCATTTCCTGTGTCACTGCTTCCCCATCTTCTCTTTCTTCCTTTCCCGTCTGACACCTTTTCTTCATCTCCTCTCTTTCTATAGCTTCTGTCTCTGTCTGTGCTCGGACTACTGCCTTGCTCTCTCGCAGTATGGACGCTTTGAACCCACATTGTGTGTGGGTGAACAACCCCTAAAAGCAAAGGGCTCCTCTTGCCACAGGTGAATCACTTTGCTTTGCTTTTATCTGGCAGCCATTGAGTCCCACAAAGCCAGACATTTGTGCATGAGCAGGACCAGGGTTTCAGATGTCCATGTTGTAAAGCCAAACAGTTATGAATAATGAAACAGAGGTGAGACATAAGAGGTGACCTTACAACAGGTACTCAATGAGGAATAGAGATGTTTTATGTGCTGAAATAGTTAAAGATCTAGTTTTAGAATATTGCTTGAGCAAGATGTCAATAATAACATACAGAATACCAATCAGCCACAACATTAAAACCACTGACAGGAGAAGTAAATAACATTGACCATCTTGTGACAGTACAATGTTCTGCTGGGAAACTGGACCTGGCATTCATGTATATGTTACTTAGACGTGTACCATGCACCTAGACCAGACCAGAGACCCCTGGTGGCCCCTGTCTTGGACCCTCTTCAGTTTGCGTATCAGCCTCACGTTGGTGTGGATGGTGCTGTCATCTATCTACTGCAGCACGCTCACTCTCACATGGATGGTGGGAAGGTCTCTGTGAGGATCATGTTCTTTGATTTCTCCAGAACTTTTAACACCATTCAGTCCTTTCTGATGAATGAGAAGCTGCTCAGGATGGGTGTCAGCTCCTCCACTGTCTCCTGGATTGCTGATTACTTGTCTGACAGGCCAAGTCAGTTTGTGCGGCTGTGGGGCTCCCTGTCCGATACTGTTGTCATTAATGTGGGGGCACCACAGGGGACTGTCCTGTCTCCATTTCTGTTCACTCTTTTCACCTCTGATTTCCAGTACAGCTTTGGGTCCTGCCACCTGCAGAAGTTCTCTGATTACTCTGTAGTGGTTGTGTGTATTAGAGATGGACAGGAGGTGGAATATAAGACACTGATAGGAGACTTTGTAGAGTGGTCCCAGGCAAACCACCTACTCCCGAATGTGGACAAGACCAAAGAGCTGGTCATTGACTTCAGGAGGAAGAGGACACCAGTGGAGCCCATCACCATCCAGGGCCTAGAGGTGGAAGAAGTGGACCACTATAAGTATATATAACACAGGTAGTGCGTAATATTGAAGATTCTAGGTGATCTGTTTCGGAATCCTACCCAGACAGTATTCTCTCCCCAAAATTCAGATTCATCCCATCAACTTTCTCTGACACTGCAAAAAAAAGAAATTAAATAATAAAAAACGCAGAGTCCCAGCTAGCTTCCAAACAGTAATACTTGAATACTTGCCTTGGATATTATGAGAGACATCTCAAGGTCTTCCAGAGCAGCTCTCTAGGGTTGCCTAGCTACCAGGCAATTGCATGTCTCTCAGCTCCCACTCTTTTCTTGTGTCTTGTTCAACATGAACTGAATGTTTGCATCTCTACAGAGAGAGAGGCTAGCTGCCAAACACTACAAAGGAAGGCACATCAACACGTGTTAATCACGCGCAATAAAAATCCCTATTTCTTATGCCACAAAAGGAGTCTTTCACTAAATAATTAAAGGCTGACTGGGATTGATGAAGTCAGTATAATGTCAGTGCAGCCTTTAATAAACTCTCTTTTTCATATTATGTAAGCGAGTGGTTCAGCAGCACATGTCAGGGAGTCATGATTGATATTGGATAGGCACGCTGATTTTTAATATCAAGCCGTCATTGTGTGTGCCATATATTATCTGTCTGCACACAATGTCTGTTTATCTATCTGTAAGTACTCTGGCGAACAACAGCCTAATGATTACATGATAAATCAAGTGTGAGGACAGTGTGGACTAATGTAATCCAAGTTTCTTTTTTGTTTGTCTTTTAAGGACAGGGCGCTTAAAATAGCAGCATGTGTTTTTTCTTTATCTAATGGAAATATACTTTCTTTAAGCTACTGTGGTGAGTTTTATATAGACAGTGGTTTAAATGACTCTGGGTGTTGTAAAAGGAGCTGTTTATAATGACACACTGACAGACCTACCCCGCAGTTCCTTTCAGCTCTCCCAAGCTTTTTAATGTTCTCAACTTGGTGCTTCACTTTTTGTTGTCCTCTGTAGTGTTCAGCTGTCACCTGATAGACCCACTGTACACGACCGGCTCAGCATCACACAGGCAAATTTAACAGCCCAGTCCTTTCCAAAGTGGAGAATTTAGCAGTAAAGGAGAGAGACATTCAGGAGCTAACAAAAAAATTGCGTGACGTACCAAATCGACATCAAACTACTACCAGTCAAACAAAGACGTTGACACTGACTCATGTCGCCTGAGTATGGATCAAAACATTGCACTTGAACACACTACAGATATTACGACGGTACATGCACATCGCCATATGTGCGTTGAATGTATAAAGAGGAATGGCTGGTTTAGAAAGGCTGGAGCTCTAATGTTAAACTGTAAAACCCCGTAAAAGGCTAGAAAAATGTCAGTTCACATAAATGTCAACCTCATGTAACCGCGCTCCTGCAGATCTCTGCTTCATCCACTGCTTCTTTTTTTATTCCACAATTTTTCACCTTGCTGGGGCCTCTGAAGTCACCCTTTAATCACAGATTTGAGATACATCCTCGTGAGACTGCTTGAGATCACTGAATATACCACTGTATCTTCACAAGTATCCCAGTCTGAAGTTAATTTGCACTAAATTCCGCTATTATGCTGCAAGCCCACGGGAAGCCCTGGTTGTGAAGTATTCAGTGCCATCTTCTCATCATCATCAATGTTTAGATTATTTAAAATGTGTGTCTGTGTTCTCTCTCAGTTTTAAAGGCTTCTTTGATAACCTAGAAAAGTCTCTTGAGACGTTTTACATTTTAGTGCTCTGTGTGTATATGTACAGTACACTTACACGTAGTAAATGAGTGCACAGACGTCCGTACCATTTGTTTGTATATCTGCCTAACCATTTGTAGATCATGCGGCACAAATACCAAAGTATTTCCATCACTATGATGGGCAGTCTCAAATTGCATGCTGACAGTCACTCCTCACCTTTTTCCTGTGGCAGTCTAAGTGGCCCCTTCAATCCAAGTAAACATTTCCAGAAGGCACATGCAATTATCTGAATGAATAGTCCTGGGAAGCAAGGGCCAATCAAAGGCCCTGGACGTCCTGCTTTGATAACACAGTTTTGCGCTTTATTCTACACAACAAAACCCAAACATGTGGAAGACAGGGCATCAACGGTAAGTGGTAATAAAGAATTATTCTGCTGGCATTATGACCAAAATAATTAAATTATACATGATAGGGGAACATAAGCGCATCAAGCTGTGCAGGGGACCAGTTAACCAGTAGCTGAGAATGGCTGGCTTTCCTTGACTATCTCAAAACTCATACTGTGTATCATGTTGCATATTGAAAACCATATGTGACATGATCCTTAGCTGCATGTGTTGATGTTTTATTTACCACATTTTAATGCAGTTTCATGTAAAATATTGAAACTGCATCTGAACTGTCTGTTGAACTGTCTGTTCAACTCCAAAATGCTTTTTATACTGTTCCAATGGTAGGTTGTTCAAAGTATTTCATTTATACTAGGAGAGAAAACTAAGGGTTCTGAAAAGTAGGTCCCTTCACAAATCCTTAATTATTTCTTGATTGGACCGGTTCCTCGATTGACTCCTTGAGATGGCAAGGAGTCAATCAAGACTGAACTAATGGAGACTAAATCTAGCTAATACTCTTTTCTCACATGATATGGTTTGTGTATCTCTTTTTAAGAGCACGCCCACCTGCCGTTCAATATTTTTTGCTTTGTATTTGTTGGCAATCCAGCTTTCTCAAAACGACCTTTAGTATTTAGGTACTTTTTTAATTACAGGACAAAAGCTTTTTGTGTGTGTTTTTTGAGTATTTTTTCTTACGGTCTTTATTAGACATGTGGTCAGGGTGGATGGTGAACTTGATAATCCTCTGTTGGAGGGTCTGGTTACACTTCTAAGACAGGAGTCAGTTGTACAGGCCTCTCGGCCCACCTGTTTTACACTGAGCTGGCCAACATCCCTTTGTCTAGTGCACTATATTGTTTACCAGTGTTTACCAGGATTTAAATCAGTCCCATGGTAAGAAAACATGTTGTGTGTGGAGTTTTTTTTTTTTTTTTTTTGTGCCACTGTATAATGCACAACTGTATTAAACCAAGACCATAATCTTTACCTACCTTAATTTTAAGTGTGAGAGTAACATGCCAGGTCATGTTGCATGTTATCAATACAGATTTGTGAAATTAATACAACACACAACATGCAAAACAAGCCTGAAGTCGCATGTTTTTTATATAATCTTAATCTATAATATCAGATTGACTTCAACAAATTGCTGTGAGTGAGTTAAATAATCATATAACAAACATCCTGCTACACTTTGTCAGTGAACATTACTGTGCAGCTTTCCAGAATTGTGAGAACCCTTTTATGTATTAGGATGTTAAATATAAAAATCAAATTAAGTGTGACAGGTATGCGAGATGATTCTGTGACATTCTTAATGCAGATGACAAAAGCAGTCCTCGTGAAACACAGGTCTGTTTTAATTAGCTACAAGTCTGTATTGTAGAAATATGACAAGAATGATGAACAAAACAACATTTTTCATTATTATTCTTATTAGATGTTTTCGTTGTTAACTCCGACTTTAATATTTTGTTGATTGCAGTCAGAACTGTTGATAAAAAGAATTCATCTTTGGGTACTGATGCCAATACACTTAAAGAATGCGCGGCGGCACTCATTGACACTCACCACATGCATGATTCAAGTTTGATCATCCAAATTAGAGGTGTAGGCAGCCAGTGGCCACTCTCATCAGCAACACTGAAATTAATCTGGGTTTCTATCTGCTGCCAAAGTGATTTTCTGGGACAGTCTGTTTGCTCTGACTGGCGCATTAAATTAGATCTATTTTCCACCTTTTGTAAGGCCTTTGGATAACACACGCTGACAACAGACATTGTGGCTGTGCGTGGCTTTGAAAGGTACATCAAAAGAATGCATCCAAATTCCTAAAACATGACACTCAGATGGCTGATTTCCAGCTAGCTTTGATGTGAAATTTCTTAATGTCCCCTCTTATTTTCTTCTCATATAATACAACATGTACTGAGAGGCATGGCAATTATATGATGTGGCATGACTTTGGTAAACCTGCAGTTCAGTCAAACCTTTGTTCTCAGGTCATTTTCAGAAAAATGTTACCTGCCCATTGTGGTATGCATTATCAGTAGCAAAAACAAAGTATAATAAAATAAAACTTTGGGTACTGATCAAGCTGAGAAACTGTACATATGTAGTACATATTCATATGAGATTACTTTTCATACCCTAAAACTGCTCTATTAAAACCCCTGCTGGCTGTTTGGTGGGATTTAACATTTTGAAATGATATCATAATAAAAAGTTTTAATTGCTCACTTGATATAAAATCGTGAAATAAGGATATAAATATTTATTAACTATTCCTCACCCATCTATAAATGCACACAATGGAAATGAAATGTGAATGATTAATTAATCAAACAGATCTTGGAATGGAATAGAAAATGCTTCGGTGGTGAAGATAATATCATTCAGTCATTATAAGCTCATGAAATGGTAATGGAGCAGGCTAGTTTTCAGCTGAAGATTTTCCCACTTCCAATAAACCAGTGGAATGACCTTGGTCACATACTCAAGATAATTATCTCCCAAAATCAATGGTGGGGCCTTTGACAAATGTGATCATCAAGTCAACTCAGCATGCTTGACTACCACTTCCTATTTCAATCACATCTTTTCTAACCAGTCTAGCTTTACATACATTTCCAAAACAGTCATTGTATTATACTTCCAACTTGATAGCCAAGGGATTCTGATACTGGACTCAACATTTAGTTATTTCATATGATTAGACTGTTTTTTAGGATATAGACCAGGAGAGTCCTCGTCGGGGCTTGTGCTGCAGACAGACCAGAAAACATTTTTTTTTTTAATACTGGAACAGCACAGTGAAAGGTGTTTCTCATCTTGATGACTTGTTGGTGGTTTGAGGATCGCCCACACTGCATAAGCCCTTGTCGCCCACAGCTTCTTATCTAATGAGTTTGCTGTTGGATACATCCTCTTAGCATATCTCTCTGACAATGCTTAAAACATGAAGCCTGAACCTACTGTACATTTGGAATAATTCTACCAGATACAAGGTGTTTTCTGTGGAACCTTGCCAACTACATACATTTTCATTTAGCTTTAGGCAGTAGCTATGTTGCAGGAAAGTAAGGGCTGCAAAATCTGTATCTCTGGTCCACCACTTCAACACAGTAACTTTGCAAGGGAGACAGTTGCCCTTTGTCCCTAACATGTCAAATCAAAGCCCATTGTTCTGAGGGTTGCCTCATCTGTAAAGGATTGAACTCTTTGTCCTTATTCTCAGACATATGCCACTGCTAAGACGGAGGTAGGCAGGTTAATACCTCTGGAAGACGGCATCGATACTTTTTAATAATTAAGGTGGACGCATCATTAATCCGAATCAATCTAAATCTGAATGAGTTTTCAGGACCTTTAAGTGTTTTTGTGACTTGCCTTTTGGATTATTATTCAGTTCAAAGCTAGTACAGAATTTGGGCAAAGTAAATAGAGAATACTTTACTATCACAATAAAAGGTTTTGTTCAGAAACAACACAAAATTATCACTTGAGAACAAATGAAAACAAATTATTTTCAGGCAGTGTTCAGAAACTACAATCAAACTAAATCTCTCCCTTCATTGCACTTCTTTCTGGATTTTCTTCTTAAATAAAGTGTAGGCCTACATACGTATCACTCCACAACAAATATTATACAAAATGTAAAACAAATTCTTTTGTTTCAAGTAGCATGTATGTTTAGGAAGTACAATACAATACAAAACTATACTATAAACGCTACTATATAGTAGCGGCATAAAGACCAGAGGTGTCAAACATATGGCCCGCGCACCAAAACATAGGACATTACTGGTATTTGGGACATTTCTTTTTATTTGGAATGTCCTATGTTCAACATGGTTCCCGAACGCACCATTTTCTTGTGGCGTTAATGGAATGGACAGGTGTCAATCTGTTTGATTAGCCAATTAGTGATGATGAGTGATTAACCTACCGGGTAACCAGGTGGGTGGGACCGAGAGGAAAGACGGAGTGAGAAAGAAAGTCAACGCTAAAAGTTAGTTCGATAAGCTATATTTATTTATGTTAGTGTGATTTATTTGCGTGCCTGCCTGTGCTACTGAGACTGGACGCTCAGTGGGAGTCTTTTCCGTGGGGAATTCTACTTCACTGATGCTAAACCGTGACCACACTGCAGATTGTTGCTACTAAGCTCCTCGTGATAGCAGTATGAGAGACTTGTTCTTGGGAAACACTTACTGCACCGAGCTGCTGAGAACCTACTGGATGCTTATGAACGTGCACGGAGCCTGAGGACGAGTTTCTTCCTTCTGCATCCCATGAACTGTGAGTACTGTTAAGATACTGTGAACTGGATTCAAATGAGCTCCAACATGCGCACAATTCTTAGTTAATTGCTGTATGGTGCTCCAACATGCGCATCATACAGCAATTAACTAAGAATCTATTCAAGATACATTTCTTGTTTTTTGTTTTTATGTTAAATTCGACATCTGGTCAAAAATAAACATTGTGTGCCTCCAGAAGTACCTTTGTGATAATGTATTTCCTGGTAACGTGTAGGGACCTATGGGGCCACAGTGGTCTTGTTAATGTATGGTCGCATAGCTGTATATGAACATATAACCAGGCCTCTCTACACCCGAGAAAGAGCCAGACATTTTAACTGCTGCAAGTAACTGCTATTCCTAATTTGTCCACTGTTAACATTAAGAGCAGCGAACAGAACACAACGTCCAGAACTAAAACCCAGACAGCAATAAAATTGCACTTTAAATTCCAGGTTGTTCATAAAATGTTTTGTAAAAGGCTAGCATTAATTATAAATGTTTTCATAATGTACTTGTTCTTCTTTGAACTAAAACTAACCGAAGCATTTGGAGTTGTCATTATTTATAGGTTATTATACTATTATGTTACTGGTCCGGCCCGCTTGAAATCAAATTGGGCTGTATGTGGTCCCTGAACTAAAATGAGTTTGACACCCCTGATTTAGACAAACACAGTCAGGTCACCTCTTTAATCAAACAAGTGGGAAACTGAAACTTAAGTATCGATTGCATTACATTGGTATCGATATTGGTATCGATATTATCGATATTTGGATCGATCCGCCCACCACTAGTAGTTCTCCCTTGTGCCTCCAAAACAGTTGTGACTCATCAGTGAATGGACATGGGCCTTCTGAGGGAATGTTCTGAGGGAACCGAATGTTGTTAGTGGGGGCCTTTGGGTCCTATGGGTTGAGGGGAAGGGCCTCTGTGGATCATCCCACAGATACTTGATCAGTTTGGGATCTAGTGAATTTGGAGGCCAGGTCAACACCTTGTGCTGAACACCTTGTGCTGTTCTTCATGTTTTTTGAGTTGTTCCTATACCATTTTTGTGTGTGCCTGTGTCAGACTGCATCCTGCTGGGGATGGCTGCTGCCATCAAGGAGTGTCATTGCTATGGGGTGGGGGTGCCTGGTCTGGTCTAGGTGGGTGCTACATGTCTAAGTAACATCCACATGAATGCCAGGTCCAAGTGTTTCCCAGCAAAACATTGCATTGTCACAAGATGGACAGTGTTATTTACTTCTCCTGTCAATGTTTTTTAATGCTGATTGGTGTATATGCTGACTATTCCAACCATTCCAGCCTCTTACAAGCACTTTGTTGTTCTTTACCTGACTTGTGTTTCATGAGACTGCTAGAGGTCACAGATGTTACTGTGGGTTTTAATTAGCTCCTTCCACTTACAACCTGGGGGTCATTTTTCATCAGGAAAAGCTTGCATGTAAACATCAATCTCTCACACAACCAGTCCTCAAAAAGTGTGTGATACATCTAAACCAGGCGGCGACATGATAAGAGGCAGCAGCTGCCACACACAGTTTGTTCTAATAAAGCATAGTGGTCATAGTTTTAAGGTATGTTTATAGTTTTTATTTTTGGTTTTCAGACAAAGGCATCTCACTTGTGGGCATACTTTTTTCCAGGATAACTGCTACTCCTTTTACATAATTATGAGCCTAGCTTTAATGACAGCACAGACTGGCCACGAAGGTGCAGTAATGCTTCTGTAAAGTATGTTGGATCAATGTGGATCACTTCACTGTATTTTTGAGTTTTTGACATTACTAACATAAGTGTTGGTTCTGTGTTTTGAGAAAAAGCTTGGTGATTTATCTACAAAATGGAAAGTGCATTCAATGCATGAGGTTTGTATGTATGCATTTCTTTTATTTTTTTTTCAACACAGATGTGAACAAACGTCTCCCTACAACCACTTAACTGAAAGGGCTGAATCTTATAGCTCAGGTTTATTGACTGTATTTTTATTTTTATTGTTTTGTTACTGAAGTATCTTTCTGGATGGAGAAAATGCAATCAACCGTCCAATCCAATTACTGTCATCATTATGATATATTAAAGGCAATTCTGTGGTGCTTGGCTTATTACAGTGGATTCTAGGGGTCATTTGCTGCTTAATTGACTTGCGAGAGTACAGGAAACCACACAGCCAAAGGGGTTTCTTGCTGTTTAGATTCCCCCTGTGGCAGTGTTGCTGTTGATCGTGGCAGCAGGTGCATATCGCAGGATTACTTTCAGGTGATATGGACAGCCTTGGGAAAATGGGGGGGGTGAAAGAAACAAGGAGTAACTGTGCAGTTTAGTTGACACAAGAGTGAGAGAACACAGAAGAATGCTGCGCTTTGCTTACTCGGGTCACCTAGAAAATGCTGAAATAGCTCAGTGACAGTCGGAAATAATTTACTGTGAGCTGCAGTTGTTGTAGTAAGTACGTGACAGGATTTTGAGAGAATGCAATTGCTCTGCAGGAAATTACAAAGGTTGATATAGCCGGTCTTGCAAAATTTAAGGACAACTTAAATTAACCATGATCCAACCTCAGGGCAATGATTTCAGCCCAGTAATAGTGTTGGCAGTGAGAAAAGATTTTAAAGTTGACAAGGCTGCATAGTAAATAGTTACTTTAAAAGGATTTAAAGGCTTGATGCATTAAGGCAGGTATTAAACGAGAAAACAACAATTTAAATAAAGATAGAATGAGCACATTACCTTGTGAAGCTGCTGAACAGCAAATGGAAGGAGAACAATTTTCCAGGTCTGGAAAAATTGACTATGTATCAGGTTAATAATTAATCTTCACCTAGTGCAATTCTCAGTGTAATTGTTGCATAATGCTTCTTAGAAATATCCAAACAGTGTCTGATAGCGCGTGTCTTGGGAAAGAAATTAATTATAAAGACGATGAGATATCAACCAGTGGGATGCTTCGCATAAACTCTGGGGTTCTCCAGAAGCCTAATCACATCACTAAAACATCTTCAGATAAGATTTTTAATGAACTTCTGAGAACCACTTTAGAAAGCCCTATTGGCATCATGTTATGATGTTCAGTCTGGTATCACTGACGCTCCGTGAGGTGAGGGAAATAGAATGTCAAGGGCGTGAGTGAGGACAGTGTGTTGTCTAGACCTGGTCACCTGCCAATAAATCTGTGCAATGGGAATAATGTGCTTTATAATACCCTTTCCATTATCATCCTTACATTTCTACTCTGTAACAGTAGAGTATAGTAAGCTTAATTTATTGATAGGTCCAACACATGTGGAACCTTTAAAAAATGTTTAAATGACACAATATATAGGCAAATGTTTTAGCTGAATGCAAAGAGCAAAGATTTGGAAACTGCCCTATATGGTGCAGCAAAAATGCAGCTGCATTTGTTTTCCCTCCGAGAGTGGTTCTTACATCCTCACACAGGCCAAGATCCACTCAGCCCTGAGCATACTGAGCTCTGAGTGAGACTATAAGCCCTGTAAGAAGCACTGAATTGGGATACTGTCCTGCCGAATGGAAAGAAAAATAAATGCCACCTTGATTATCCTTTTTAATGATATTTAGATACTGCTTTGAAAAAAGAACAAGTGCTGCATTGCTAATCCCCATGCAAAGCACGGAAGAGGGAGAATTCAAAAGGAATGGTTTGAATAATAAATGCCCACAGCTGGAGAAAAAAAAATGTAAAAAGGGAGAGGACTACATCAGCAGATCTGGGACAAACAAGTAGGACGGGGGGCTTGGCACAGCCTGCAAATTTTGACTAGTCACCCTGTTTTCCTACAGGCTATGTGAGCAACTGGAAAACAAAAAACTCAGCACTTGACTTGTACCACTGAAGCCCCCTAGACTAATTTGCACACTGCTTACTGCATCATATTCATGTGCTCTCTCTCTAGACCCCAAGTGCCACCCCCCTCCTATCACTTCCTGTGTCTTTACCCTGCTCTCCCCGGCTTCCAGTACTTCAGAGCCAGTTGAGAGTCAGCTTACACAAGCCCTGTCCCAGTTGTCGCAGATAAATGTGATTGTACCTCATAAATCTCTGCCTGCTTGTCAACTTTGTTCACAGGCAAGAAAGCAGAAGTGACATTGTTTGCTGTTGCTTCCACCTCCATTCCCTTTTACACAATGCAAGGGGATGTACTGCACATCTGCAAACCCAAAGCTAGGCAGTGTACATACAGCTTTGGACATCCAGCACGAAGATGGAGAATTAAAAAGCCACCATGTGGAGTAGAGCTGCCGTGATCAGTGAGTAATCTTTGTCGTTTAAAGAAGCATAAATAATGCAAAATGAGTCTCAATAGGGGTACACTTAGAGTCATCCCTGTTTATGTCCGTTTAGAGTTTTGCTATGCAAGTCAGAAGTCATCTCTATTTTCAATGAAGATACAGACCAAACACCTTAACTGATATATTAGCAAGATTGATTTCTCACCTGCATTACATAGTCCCTCAACTGTAGTACAGATTTTCAGTTCAGTTAATTAAAAAAATCAAGACAAGGCTATAGCTCTGCTTTGGGTTAAATGCTAACTGAGATACTGATAGTATGCGACATGACTTGGCATGTTAGTCATACTCTGTTAGGTGGTGCCAGGCTGAACTATTAGATAAATTTAAACTTTGAGCAGATGGGGGGATAAGTTAAAAAAAATGGAAAAGACATTTCTAAAGTTTGGACAGTTCATCACACAGGGGATACTTCGTGCCCATCAATCAGAAAGTTGTCAAGAGTTTTCACTTATAACCACACATGTCAGCTTCATGGCACTAAAGGAAATTTCAGCTTTCATTTTTGGGACCAAGTTTTATCTCTGAGCTAAATGATAACCTCAGAGTACTTGACAGTGACAATGTTAACTTGCTGACGTTTAGCAAGTAGAGTGTATCAGATGGTTATCTGAGCATGTTGCTCACACTCTGTTAAGAAGATGCCAGGTTGTATTGTATAAATTCAAATTTCAACCAGATGTGGACCAAATGAAAAACAAAAATAGATGTTTCCTTCTTGTGGGGGACATAAAACCCTATTACAAGGTTACCCATTCAATTGTTTTCAAGATATTTCACTCAAAAGCACAAACGTCAGCTTCATGGCATTAAATGAGAAGTTGTGATCATCAGAGTCATTACACACTAATTTTAGCACCATGAACGTCTGTGCAAGATGGCAATGGGTCCAGCAATTGTTTATATTACCATCTGGAGCCACATCGCAAGCATGGCTGAAAACAAACTACACAAACAGTTTGTTTTTTCTTGTCTTGCAGTTGAGTTATGCAGAACAGATGCGTAAAGTTACAGCGTCTACAATATGTGACTGACTTATTCTGTTTTGGCACTGTGCTCTCTGAATTGACATATTTGTCAGTGTTCGGAATGAATGTGGAGACAGACAGGCAGGCAAGCATTAACAGAAACAATTTTCTAGCAAATAATGCCGATCAGATTTTTAGAGTGCCAGGCCACTTGCATACACCGAGGACACTCAATAAACCACTAAATAAACAAATAGAAAAATAAAAAAAGGACAATGCTGGGCCATTCATGCCCTGTGAATGCTTCTGCAAAACCTTTCTGACACAAATGAAACCATGCATGTATTGAAGCTGACCCTTGATTGTAATGTACATTTGTGTTCTCACTGTGCTTCAGATGACATAAGCCCTGTTTGGCTGCTCCCTATTGAGTCCTAAGTTAAACTAACTTGAACTAACACTCAATCAAACGCTTTAAACAAATTTACAGATTATTGTCCAATGAATGGTTGAATTTGATGGTTTTCATTAAAATCATCATTTTGCCCCACCGCTCATGGCCACATGGCTAATAGTCATTAGATGGGCATCATTAATTATGTCGTTCTTCTGGAATGAAAACAATTTGCAGCCGGTGGGTTTCATGCCATTGGACCATGCTTTTAAAGAGCTGCTAAAGTTCTCCTTCGGTCTGATTAAAATAGTTTTAAAACACGAAAGGTTCGTGATAGTCCAATATGGTCTAACGCAATCCCCTTTTTGTCTTCTAATCTCTTTGGTGCTTTCTGTTCTCCATCTGGAACAGGCAGAGGATTTTGTGGGTTTTAGACAAGGCCACCATGCCACCAGTTGAATATGCTAAAAATAATTAGAACTCCTGTTTCCCTATGGGATTTTACAAATCCTACATACTAATTTGAATCAGTCTTGAGTTTGATCTTCCTCTAGTGATTTCCATAATGACGGTAAGTAGCCTACCAAAGACAGCAATTATAAATCTGCACTTGTGCACAGCTTAGCTATACAATAAATGGTGGCAAGCTAGCGTAATTTAAGCGTGTGTACACAACATTGTCTTGAGCAAGCAGCTGTTAAGCACGGCAGTCTCTTTTCTTATGAAATGAATACAGTTAATGCACCAGCTACTAATCACGGGCAGTCATTCATTCATCTTATGTAACCGCTTATTCCTGTTAAGGGTCACGGGGTTTTCTGGAGCCTATCCCAGCTGTCATCGGGCGAGAGGCGGGGTACACCCTGGACTTTGCAGATGCACGCCTCTTGAAATTTCAGCATCATACATTTTGCAAATCGCTATCAGTGGGTCTTTATATAATATTTATACAATACTTTTTAATAATACTTTATATATTGAAATACATCCACACGGCAGACATGCTGGCTGCGGTTGTTGCTTGCGTCATCACAACATCCTGTTTTGGCCGTGTTGTTTCGGCGATAAAAGTCTTTTCGGTGGCCGAATATTCGATGCATCCCTACTCTGGACAGGTCGCCAGTCCATCGCAGGGCTAACACAGAGAGACAGACAACCATTCACACTCACACCTATGGCCAATTTAGAATCTCCAGTGAACCTAACTAGCATGTCTTTGGACAGTGGGAGGAAGCCAGAGAGAACCCACGCAGACACAGGGATAACATGCAAACTCCACACAGAAAGGCCCAGTCGGCCCATGGATTCGAACCCCTTCTCGCTGTGAGGCATCAGTGCTAACCACCTCACCACGGTGATCACGGGCAGTCATGACAGGGAAATCATCTTTAAAACAGGTGATGAGGTGTTAATAAGCAGCTGACCCATCAGTTGTCACAGTATGATGCCTATTTTGTGTTCTTTCATCATTCAAAGTTGGAAATGCTTTCTAGTGAAAAACATCTCACAGCTGCTGTATGTATGTATAATGTACAAAAACAGTAAAGTATGAGTAGTCTGGGAACTTTCCTCTGTATGGCATATGAGACATAAGGAGTGTGAGGTCCATCACACAATGGAGACACTGTAATCAGCCACATAAGACCTTTTACTTTATATTTTGTCGTGGTAAGAACATTTTTCTTTCAGTCTTTACAGTCTGTTGTAGTCAAATGTTGACTGACTGCTAATGAAATGACTGGCGACCTGTCCAGGGTGTACCCCTGCCTCTCGCCCGATGACAGCTGGGATAGGCTCCAGCAGACCCCCGTGACCCTTAACAGGACTAAACGGATATAGAAGATGAATGAAATGAATGAATAATTAATTAGAGGCTTTGTAATTAATTCATCTTGATTAATCACATTTCAATTGCATAACAATATTTGCCCCAAAAAGCAACATTTTTAATATAAATGGATTTTACGACTGAATCAAATAATAGACACACACATGAATATTGTATATTGAATATATAATCCCGAATATTGTCAGGAAAAATGCATTTATTGCATTTCAATTCAAAACAGTAGAAAAAGAAAGAAAATATCCCTGGCCAAAGCTTAACAGACCTAAAGTTAAAGTGCCATTTTAAGTACTTTAAGTACCTTTTCAGAACAGTATTGACTTTAAATGGTTAAAAAAATAAAACAGTTTGGGCTGCTGACACGTCCTGTCTGTATCTTGATTGGGACTGCTAATGCTAACAGCTCCGGCGGTTCCTGTGGTATGTAAACTTTTTTTTTTCTTTTTTTTTTTTTTTGCACAATTTGCACAAAACCCCGCTTTTATCAGGGCTTCCATCAGGTAGTTATTTTTATTTTTTTTTAAATAAATTTCTCTTCCTTCAGTCCTAGCAACATGCTTTCTTCCGATTCCTCCATTTTGGTCTGACGTGTGCATCACTGTAGTCGGTGTACCTGGAAATTGTCCACTGACAAAAGTTGTGCATTGTTTGTAATGCAAACTGCGATTAAATGCGTTTGTAATTAATTAATCGTGATTAACGTGTTAAAGTCCCACCCCTGGTGTAAAGAGTAACATTTTAAAAAAATCCTCCACATTACTTGCTTCAAATGGAGATATTAGAATTCTTTAAAATTCCAGCTTAGTGGATGACTCAGCTTTGTTGAGAGTGATGTATCAGGATGAACAACTGCACTCAACATTTTTTACAACAGAAAGACAAAAAACACTAAACAAAAAAGAACCATTCTAGTGTTTTGTGGGCTGTTCTCATGTGCTCAATTTCACAAACAGAGTTCAGATGTGGAGGATTTATCTTGGAGATGAAGTACTTCATGCATGTGTCTGTTGAAATTCTTTGTTCAGCAACGTTCAGAATCTGGTTAATATTAAATGGCACTTCACCACTTAACTTTCAAAAGAGAGCATGGTTTGGAGCATGTTGCTGTCCACATGCTGTTTAGTAGTGATAAAACACACAGCTCTACAGAATTATGGATGAAACATTTTCTTTGTTTTGATTGTTATTTTATTGTGCTTGTTGTGGCTGTACTCCAGGACCTCACTTTGGTTTGATTCCGCACTTTTGCCAAAGAAAGAGGCTCAAGAAAAAGTAGAAAATGATTAAACTTCTCTACGGCATTGTAACAGAGACCACATGTTCCACTTCTTCACATCCATTTATATTGGCAAGTGATAATGACACTTTTTCTTAATCATATTGCCATTTGCAACTTGGCGCTAATTCATGCCGACATGCCACAAGTCCTTTTCTCTGTTTTCCACTGTTGTGGAGCTAACAGGAGTAGATTTATTAGATGTGACAGTGCAGCCCTGTAAGACACTAAAGACGATGCCTCTGTAAATACAGTAAATAGTGTTAATAATGACTCTACACTCCTCTCTGCGGCACCTGAGGAGAATTTACTATATGTCCTGCTGGGAAAGATGTAACCTCCAACAACGACTAGAAAAGGGGATGACAAGCTGGCGCCTTAGCCTGATTGCAGCGGTGCCCAAATCTGTCTCCATTTTGCTCCATTTTGATGACAAATCCAGTCCATGGTCAAAATATTGGAAGACTATGTTGCAGCCTCATCACTTAGAGTGACTATAGGAAATTAAATGTTTTCTGTTTCACTGAGACAAGATGGCAACAAATGTATTTTTATCGGCAAAGCTTGGTGCACCAACCTAGATGTGGTCTTCTGGTTTTGACGATGATGTGACTGACCTTCTGCATTTCCAGACAGTTCTCTGGAGAGGTTCATACCATCATACATTGATGCTTTTATGATTATTACAATGGATTACAATCAGTGAGGCTTGGAGCAGATCCTCCTGAAATACTGCCTGCATTTCACTGTGCTTCCCACCAGAGGCAATCAGACTGTGGACAATGGCTAGTCTGCCATCAAGTCCATCAGACCACACAATTTCCTCTCATCCTCTCCCATCCTACTAATAACCACTGGTGAGATCAAATGTGTGAGGAAGTATGTGAGGCAAATATAACATGAGTCCGACTTAGTTACTAGAGACCCCTCCCCTCAATCCATAGGACCCAAAGGCCCCCACTAACAACATTCTGTTGCCAGACACCACAGGACACCCTCAGAAGGCCCATGTACATTCTCTGATGAGTCACAATTGTTTTGGAGGCACAAGGGAGACCTACACAATATCAGGAAGGTGGTCATAATGTTATGCCTGATCGGTGTATGGTACAACTGTTGAACTTCATTGAATTCTGCATGAATATGCGTTAGCCCTGTCTTCTCCTTTACAGAATCAGAAGCCTTGGTTCAGCAACTGTCGAAGGAGTGGATAGCTGTCTACTCATCCATCAGTATGATGGCTACAGTAATTCAAGGTATGTGTATTAGAGGACTAAGGATTCATTAAGGTGAATGAGTCAGGCAGCTGAAATCAAGCATACACACACACTGGAACAGACCTACTGGAGCAATGACACACTGTGATACACATTAAGGCAATCACAGACTATAATGCATCAATAGCTGTATGTGTAAGAAACCTCCATTTCTCCCACAAACGCCTTTTGAACACAGCTTCAGAGCCATGAGTCAGACACAAGGTCAGCAACACCATTTTCATTGAAGGATGGAATGGCCATGCAGGTCACAAAAGACACCCAGATGTCACCTATGTCAATGGACATGTCCCTGTTCCTGCTTTAATGACTACATTCCCATAGACATAGCAACAGTTGTGCTGAAGTGTCGCGAGTAATGCTGGCCGTGGCAATTAACCTACTTCAACTTGCCTAGAGGTGCAACAGATGTGTAGATGATGCCATCTCCACTGCCCTTTATATACTGTAACTCTTCAAATGTGGGGGGACAATCAAGGGGACTAATATTTTTTTTGTATTTTCAGAAATCTATGTTCAATCTACTTATTGTTTGCACATCCGTTGGACTGCAAATTATCCAATGAAACCTATGGCTTTTGCATTATAATTAGTTTGCTATTAGGGCCACAAAAACAACAACCTGTGTCAAGTCAGCCAAGACATTTTATAGCTAATACGCAATATGGTTCACTATTCACAAGTAAAAGAGAACACATGCTGCGCTCTGGTACACTTGATTTGGTTGGGTGTCTTTTCCGGTGCTTTTTCATGAGCATGTGCTTTGTGCCTGTGAATTGTTTTTCATTGCTGCCTAGCATCTGGCATAGAAACATCTTCATTTATCCATTCTTCTGCCAGCAATTTCTGAAAAGAGAGGAAACTTTTTGCTCCTCGGCAGACAGATCACCCTAGCTTTCTCAGTTTGGCAGTAAGCCAGGTCGCCACTGCACATTCTTTCATTTGTTAGTCTATCCAACCCTGTGCTAGGTCACTACTGCAAACAGTTGAGTTGAGCCTGCCACTTATATTGTTAAACAGTGACTTAGACTGGCTGGTAACCTGGAGAGGAAAAGCAACTATACCAGTGTATTGCTTGCAAACTACAATGCTGCTTGATCAGTGAAAATTGCTGGAGTGCTCATTTCAAAGAAATGGGTTTTTAGATCCAGATCCAACCTTAAATCAAAACAGATTGTTGTGCCGCGGCTCATGATCTAATAGTGTACTTCTAATTTTGTGAAATAATTTTTAGCAGATTTTGAGATAACAGCAGAATAAAAAGATACTCACGAGGGACGGGAGATGTAAAAAGAATCTTGAAATGTTTCCTTCTGTCATATGTTTTCCAAAACACCACTTGAGTAACTAAACTAATATGAGTGTTGCTCAGGGTCAATTGTGTGACTTCAGTCAAAGTAGCAACTGATTTTGTTTTGTTATTTTGTCTCTCAGACGTGCTATTTTGAGCACAGGTGTATTCATGTACAGCGTAGTTAAGCTGACTGCAATTCACCACTGAATCTCTCGAAACTTCAAATGAACTTCGAGGGAGGTGTTTGTTTTTTAAATTTATTACTGTCATTATACGACCACCAGCACGCTACGATAAGGCTTGATTGAGTGACCGAGAAATGCTGATAACAGGAGAATTAGGTGGCTTCATTCTTTATCTCTTGGCATGCAAATCAATGACACCCAACTGTGAAACACAACAAACCCATAACAAAAGAGATGCTGGGTAAATGAAAGACATTGCCCATGTCGTATTTCACCGGGAGCGCAGCAAACAAGCACAGCAGCATCAGCGCCGCTGCACTCACCGTTGCTTTGCATTGCAGATGTAATTGCGCCCTTAAAAAACATTCTGATTCATGCGGGAAGCATATGCATATTATTGGCATTCTAAGGATAAGTGGAATACGATTAGTAGATATTTGAGCAGAGTGGCACAGAGAGGAACATCAAGTGACTTAGCTGTATAATAGCATGTAGAAATGTCAATAACTATACCTTCAACTGTCTAAAAGGTATAATGGTGCAGTATGGCACAGAATATAATCTGAGGTCAGTTGTATTTGGTTATTTCTGCATTTTGTGAAAATTCTTCCAACAGTTGATACTTTGAGCCAGCTTCCAGCAATCTGATAGTGGTGTGGAATTTGAGAAGTGTGTCAAAAGTACTGGCTGCAGTATTTATTTTAACTTTCTTTTTAAGTCCACCAGCTTTTACCAAACTGGCAGAAGGGACGCAGCTCTGCTTCTGTTGTGAAGTTTTGTTTAGCAGATGCTGTCTTTTCATTTCATTTCCACTTTCATTTGTTTTCCTATAACGTTCCCCCCTGGCAACTGAAACATGATTACATTTTTTAGGTTTAGATGCGTTAACCAAATGCATAATGTTGTACTTTTAATCTTAAATGTGTTGAATAAAGCACATTTGTTGTATGTAAGCATATTTGTGGGAGATGAGGTTGACTGGAGACCCCAGCTGTGACGCACAGTACTGTATTTAGAAACCATGCGTTCCTTTCATATTTTATATGCATATGCAGTTCCTCAAAACGAATCTTACAATGCTTTACTGTCACCTTCACCTGACTGAATGTCAGTTCACCAGCTTGCGAAGCATTATTGGAAGTCTCCTTGTGTAGCTTCACTCGTTTAGTACCTCCTGTGCCAGACCTAGCAGGCTTGGGGCGTGTTAGTCTGGGTTATGGGTGTGGAGAATATTCAGTCATGTGTGGAAAGTGACATTTTGCGAAACGCTTTTTAAAACCATTTGCGTTCACTTGTTGATGGGGTCACCTGCTGGTTGCGGTGGCCTGAGTGATTTGATAGCTTGTCAGTGGTCGCTCTGTTCATAATGACAGACTGATTTACTGCAGAGGAGGTGATGCATGAAAACCCAGCTTCTGCTGTACTGGGAAATAAATGAAAATTTAAACTTGAAGTGTCTTTATGAAAAGTATAAAGGCTTAGATCATCCAGTGATATCTATAATTCAATAAAATCAACTAAAGGCTTTAGGCCAAGCAAGTAGATTTCAGTTACCTTCCTGAATACCATAATTGTTTTTAATTGCTTTGTCATGTCTATGCATCTATATACTTGTTCTTTTAGCGTGGTGTACAAAGCTTATTATGGTGTTGACAAAATGCTTAATTCTTCTCTGTGTGGTTAATGATACTTGCATCTGATGAAGATAATGAATCTGTCTAGTAAATTGGTCGCGATTTTCTTTCCATAAACTATAATTATCTTAGCCGAAAGCAATAACAGAATCTATAGAATATCCCAGTGAATGGATTTTTGGCAAAGGTTCAAGTCAACATTAATCAGAAAATGAGAATTGAAGATGTGCTAATGAGATTATAATCTATTTTTAAAAGATTATGAAATGGAATCCATGAATCTATATTGGACAAAGTAATTCAGCTTGTAAGATTTATATGGAGGAGGCATTTAAAGGATCCTAAATAGGAATGGAATTACTCTAAAACACCACAGTCAACAGTTGTATGGTCTGCTTTATAAGAGTCAAACTAGGATACTAATATAATTAAACCAGTCTTGTTGAACTAATGGAAGTACAAGTTAGAGTCTCAGCTATGTGGTGGCAGGAGGAGGTGCAGGTGGACTTCAAACAGTAAATGTAAATGTAGTTTTTCTCAGGTTACTTTATCCATGAGGTGACTTAGCATCATTGCAATGTGGATGGAAAATTGTGTTGTGAAATCTTACACATGCAAAGGAGAAACTGCACAACTTTTAAGTGTTCTTAATCAGATTTGCTCAGATATTCTATACATACTGGGTTGTCCCCCACTCCCAGTATTTCCTGTTGACCACTGACATAGGAGTTCTGGCCTGTTTAATCTGATAGGGGCATGATCTTGTTAATAACTTCATGGGGTCATTACGAAGATGGCTGCAAAGTGGTGAGACTTGCCTAGCACTTTCATAGAATATTAGGATTCATTGGCTCAGACTAAGATAATCCTTTAGATAGATAATCCTTTAATTTAACCCACATAATCTATCTCAAAGTTGCTGAGGCCTTTTGTCTGGTGACCCTCTGGGATATCACACACACACAAACGCATTTGTTGCTAGCTGATCTGAGTTAACCTAATGAGTGTTGTAAGGTCAATATTTCCACACACATTTCAGGTCGGTCTGTAAGATGTAGCTCTGCATGGGAGTCCTATCTGCTCTTCAATTGCCTCAACCCCCGAAAAATCTTACATTTATACCTCTTTATATATATCGTTCTGTCAGATTTTAATGTGTCATTACAAAAACTTTCATTGGCAGACAGCTTCGGCTGCAGGACATGTGGAGTGTGGGTTTTCACGAGAAGTGGCTATTTAAAGGAGTTTAAAAAACACACACTGTTGTAGTTCTCCCAAGGGACTATGCAAATGAGATTATAGAGTTTTACTCATCCAATAACAAGATATTATTTTAACTAAATATTTACTGCCTTTCCCTGAAGGTTGTTGCATGTATTTGAGCTAATGTGCTCTTCTGGGCCTGATTCCATAATTGCTTAAGATGCATTTTCAAGCCATCCGTGTCAACCATCACATTTGCTGATTATGTCTGAGATGGATGGCGAGCTGAGATTCTACGTCTAATAATGCAACCATACATAACATTCATTATCATGATGTGTTGATTTTCACTGTGGCTGATTACAATGGAACATTCTTTGCAAGAGAAACAAAAGTCACATGACCTCTTAAGTAGCTGACAGTCAAGTATTGATCAGAGTTGGTAACACAACTCTATCCCATTAGATTAGAGATATTGGTGCTGGGGCCAAACCAATTAGACAGGCCACTGCAGCTGACTTTGAGGACAAGTGAGACTCACAGTTTCAGACATCTTGGTGCCATTATAGTGAACTCTCCAGTTTAAACACCATTGTTCTGTTCTTCCTTTGACCAGCAGAGTGCTATAACTTCTATAGTCTTTTACAGTTTGAATATAAAGTGATAAACATGCATGTTGCTTTTTCTCTCACTTCCTTACTTCCCTGACACACCTATTTGTAAAAATACTTTGGCCAGAAATGCTTAAAAACAAAAAAAATAAATCAATGTTTCTTTAAATCTTTGATTAAGGCCTATGATGAAGTTTTCAAGTTAAGTTTTCAGTTGTAATATCACCATACTTAAAGTTGATACGGTGAACATGTTGCCCATTCACACATCTAGCACAAACATGGACCGAACACTGCTTTTCATTGGTGATTGGTTTCTGTGCACCTGCTGAATATGAGTCACTCCTTTTTTAACTCTGTTTTGGTCTCCATCAACGCCACAAGAAAATATGTGACGGTTTTGTCTCTTGTTTGCAATTTGGGCCAGTAAAAAGGTATACAGAGTCAAGGACAGTCTGCAAATGTAAAAAAGACATTGATGGATCGGTCTAAAATGACTGTCAAGTCAAAAACTCTTTTAGTGGCTCCATGTGTCGGTTTTAGATATGTTGTCCTCAAACCACAGTATCTCTTGTTTTTCACAGGACAGATTTTTTCATTTTCAATAAGACAACAGGAAGCCTCTAAAGGCTAAACAGAGTAAACAGGGCACAGGACACTGGGATGTGAAAAAAGTAAATACAAAGGCAGAAGTGCACCGGCGGCATGATAATTTGAAGCTGGTTTGATAAGAGATGTTTATTTACCTGGTCACAATTACCTCAGCAGAGTGCTCCATACGGCGGCTTGAAAGTAATTCACATATGCATTCACAAAGGCACAAAAATAAAAGAGATTGTACATCTAATAGTAAAACACATGTAATAGTCACGTGTGTAAAATAATGGATCGTGAATGTCTGGAACACACAAATACTGTGGCTTCCCTGAAATTAGGAACCAAGGGACCAAAAAATATTATGTGAAGATGCTGACTTCACTCGATCGCCAGTGAATTAGTTGGGAACATCGTGTCATCCAACAGAAAAAAACAGACATTCAGCGAGCCCCACTGTGAATTTGCACATGTTGTGAAAATTTCCACTTTGTGTCAGTGCTATTCAAACGACATGTACAAAACGGTATGTCAGCGCATGTTTAGCCAAATCAAATCACCAATAAATTCTGGAGGCAGAGCAAAAGGAAGATGGAAAAGCATTTTGTGTACTTCTTATAATTCATGATTTCGGGTACTCAGGGAACATTCAATTCGCATCCCCCACTGAGTATTTCATCCATTGTGCACAGCAGCAAATCTCTGCCCCACTTGTCTGGAAGTGATTCAGCTTACAAAGACTTTTCAGAGTGGTGGGGTTTTCCTGGGGGTAGTGTTCCTTACATGTGGCTAGGGCTGAATAGGAAACTGGGAAGCATAGCCAACGATTTCCTCTTTTTCTTTGTCTGTGACAGTATTAAAAGTGTCTGTGTGGTAGCCATAGCTTTGCAAATATAATATAACTCAAAAAGATTTAGAGACCTTACATATAAGCCAACAATTATACCAGATAATTCCTTGAGAAAGCATTCATCCCTCATTCCTACCAACACACTGCTTGACTGGGTAGTACCATAAGGATGCAAAACTTTATCCATACAGACAATAGTTATTTTCATGGAAAATGCATTGTTTAGTAACTAAAATGAGGTACTTAGACCTAACAGTATTTCAGTCAAGTGTTTTATTAGCAAAACCTTCAGAGATTGTTTTCTTTTCCGAGTTGCCTTGCAAAGTGGTAGATGTAAAACCAAGATGAAAAGACTGAAAGGATTCCTTAAGGGACGGGTGTCGAAGCATGCACTGCAGACGGCAGACATACTCAGTGATCCACCAAAGTGGCATTCTTTTGAGAAAAGCTATTGTATGTGCTGGTGAGGCTACAGCCTTGGATCAAAGCCACAAAAGAGAAAAAAATGGGATGGATTTTAATAGTGCTGTCATGAGAGAAAAATAAGAAAAATGTTGATGTCTTAAATGGAGAGTTTAATTATCTATCTATCTACCTATCTATCTATCTAGTTTTTATTTCACCCTTTCACATGATCCATTTAACCTTTGGGTGCAGTCCAAGACTACTATAAATAGGCTCCAGTAGGCGTTGTAAATCCTAGTATTGATTGACTCATCTTATTACATCCTTAAAGGGTTCTTTTCATTACCAGGTAAAAATTACTGATATGAAAATACCTATAGTGTACATACTGTATAGTAATGTAGAATCCACATCATTTAGCAAGTAACTACACACACAAAAAAAAAAAAACTTTTCACATTTTAATCCATAGTTTTACCTCAGGAACTTAAAAACAGGATAAAATAACATGTTATCGTGGCACGTGCAAATGTTTTTGCATCCTTTAGCAGGTATTGCATCTTGCAACAATTAAGGATTTTCCGCACTCTTCCCTGCAGATCCTTTCAAGTCCTGAGATATATTTAAGCTGCTTCTCATGCGCAGCGTGTTCAAGATTGACCCACAGATTTTCAATGATGTTCGAGTCAGGGAACTGTTCGGACTTTTCCACTTCAGCTGGTGTTTCTTGAAGGAGACCACATGTAGCTTTCTTTGTCTTCCTGATCTTCCTTTGACTGTCATTATTTAATGACATTTTGTACAATAGAAATCACTAGATATCTTTAAATAGCGTCCCCCTGCATCAGATAAAGTAACAAGTCCCAAAGAATCATATAAGACAAATTTATGAAATGTTTGCAAGTTCCTATGCTTTTGCTCATTTCAAGTTTACTTATTCATTCATAAAATAAAAAGTGACAGTCCATTAACTTCATATGTAAGATGTGTGTTTGATTCAGGGTGTTGTATGGATTGCTTGTTACTTAAAAAAAATCTGCAAAATATGCATTTGCCCATGGATGCTCAAACTTGGGACGTAATATATCTGCCCTTACCCGTTAAAAAAGCATTACTAGAATCATAATTATGTTTAATGACAATGTATGTGTCAGAGAACACGGCAGGAGGGTCCACGTGCTGTTATTTCTTTATTTTTTGTTGAAGATGACTGTTGACCTGTGCTGATTTAATGAGGAAAGGTTACAGGAAAAACTTGGCACACTAGCTGTCAGCATCAGGGTGCAGTTCTGCTACATTTATTCCTGTCAGAGAGGTTCACAGTTTCGAAACACACATGTTAACATAATTGTCAAAACACCTGCAAATGCCGGAGTGTGTTCCTCGGCTGTAGTTATGTATAGGGCCTCCACATTTGCTTTTACAAATTATGTGCAAAATATAATCCTGTGTAGTTCATCATTTTTCACTGTTAGATTACAGTTGTCGCATAAAAAACGTCAATAAGAAGCAATATTGTATTTACAGTACATCATTATAGGAATTCTTTCAAACCATAAATCCTTCAAAACCTTCAAGCACAAGAACATGAAATACTTGTGAGCAGCTTCCCCTTCTGTCAGTCTCAGCTCGTCCTCTTTCAAAACACATCGAGACTGGGTGTTTCTTCCTGTATGAAACATAATGTGAGGCTTAGATGTACATCTCTGCCATATGTATAGTGAAACTTGTTTCCTAGATGTCAACCATGATGTTAGGTAATCTGATTTCTGATTTCTTCGGAACATTAACAAATAATTATTAATAGGAAAACTACTATAAAATGATAATTCCATGCAATAAAATGTTAATATGACAATATATAACAACCAAGTAATGCTGATCTGATCGATGGATGAGCCTTAGATTTAGATTTTTGTTGGCCACCTCAGTGTCTGTGATATATTCTGCTAATGACAGCTGCCAGTCTCCACTATGCTTACTGGGTTGCATGAAAGGCAATTGTCACTCAATGTTATTTATAAATCCTTTCTTGTGAGCAAGCAGGAGTAAATAAATAAAATACAAAGAAAGAAAGAAAACCTCTGTAGTAAATGTCAGCATTCCACTATAAGCCAGCTACAACATATATTAACTTTTTCATGAGTGCAGCAGATTTCTAACAAAAACTAGACTGAGACACCTCCACTTTTAAAATTTAGTCCACCATCACCAACTACGTGTGATGCCTTTTTCCATTCTGTCAAAGAGAAGGTGACCTTTTAGCGGGCAGATACTGAAAGACAGCCAACAAATGAAGATGCTCCACACAAAGGTCATGTGCTTCTTTAAAAAGGACATCAGAGAAAAACATCTGACTGTGGCCATGAAGGAAGTGTTTGGGGACTGATGTAAAACAGTTTTTCTTTGGCAAAATCGGTCGCACAAGTGTTATAAGTATTATTTAGTGCTGAATGCCAGACAGATGCTGACAAAAAAATATGTGTGGCAGTGCCTGAGTCTTTTATTTATTTTTTACTGCAAGAAGGTACATGTCTGTGTTTGCGTCTGTGTATGGATGTGGAATCTTGATATAATTTAGTCTGACAGTGACAATGATGCTTTCCTAGTCCTGGAATCCACAACAGTGCTTGAATAATAAATTTGAAAAGGGTTATATGGGAATTTGAGGAGGCGAAACATTTTTAGCACTCGTCTCCCGACCATACGATCATGCCATTTGACTCTTAAAATGACTTAAATGGATATGTGGCTGGGGAAGCATCGCTCCACCTTTAACTCAAAAGCTTCCATTATCTAAATGAAGAGTTGTGCATCCAGCCTGGAATGGGGGGGCGAGGATTCTCTCGAAGAGCCATCATGCTGATCTGCTGAATTGGAGAGACTGTGAGTGACAAGGGTGTATCTTCTTAGCATAGACAGAAAGTGAAGGTATTCACACCAAACTTAGCTTTAGACCGTGAGGGCCACAGAGAGCAGGGACTGTCATAGTTGATTTAGATTTGCTTGACCCTGGGTTTGCTTTTGACATGCTGCATAAACACAGGGAGGTGGCCCAGATGTAGGTGTACTTTTGCACTACCATGGTGTATTTGCGGTGTTCTCAGTAGCTTTTATATTTAACACTATTGTGACCAAACCCTTCATGAACTTGTCTGTTTTTTTGTGAATTTCCATGCATGGAGATTGACAACCACTATCAAGAATGCATCATTACATTTTGAAAAATACATGTTACATCCATTTTAAATACTAACTTGGGGAATATAACCTTTTCAAAATGAGAATATAAGAAAAACAGGGATTATGCTAATGCAATTTGAGAATGTTGAATAAAATACCGATTACTAATTACAGGTTATGTGGTGTATAAAGCAGTAGGCTATTCTATGTGAACAGTAATATATATAACAAATATGTGCACAAAAATGTACATTTACTTTTTACAGCAAATAACTTTCTGGAGCAGCTTTCATTCTGACTCTTTTCTGATGAAAACTGTTCTCAATTGCATCATGTGAATTGATAACAAAATCATCCCATACAGGTCTGCCTCTCAAGAGATTCCAAGTGCTGTATGCTCAGCATCTGCAGTAAGTGCTGCTGACGTTCTCTGTTGACCTTGGCCTAGTTTTGCATGAAATTTGTGGTCTCTTCTTGCACCTCACGCAACATCAGACTGACCTCTTTCAGACTGCCAGTCCAATGAGGCCTCATTAAAATGACTTGTGTAGAGAGGTTAGATGCAAAGCCCCCGCCTCTCCTTGCCATTGTCTGAACATCAAAACATGTCATCAAATATAGACTGTATACCTGAGAATCTTATCTAGACATCTCACGAATAGACCTATATAGCATCCTACACGGAAATGCTTTTATGATTCTGTGTCCTTGAAGTGTTTTAGTATAGGCTGTATGGAACTCTGGGTGACAACCTACAGGAATTTAAATAACGGAATACTGAATTCATAAGCCCATACAAACAATATTGGCGGAATTGTCGCAATGCCAAACAAAAAAACCTTTGGCAACGTAAAGTTGGCAGGTACCAAGTTGAACTAATCTCAACTATGAGGTGACACGACTGAAGCCAGTGGATGCAACTGAAATAGGTGATAGCTAACTCAAATACAGTGTTTCCTGAATGAAAATCAAAGAGAAACACCATCCGTGACTTTACATGCCATGGTGACCAAATTCTGCTGGCTGATAGCAGTCTGGAAGCATCAGGTGCATACAGATGGTTTTTGATGTCAATATTTCTATATTCTGCTTGTGAAACATTTGGGTGGGAAATATACAAGAGGGTTACTGAGGCAACCAGAGCCTGGAACATTTACTAGTAACAAACTGTCAGCTACGTTTGTGAAGCTTCTCAGTGATCCAGGTCACTGTATATCAAAAAACCTTAAAGAAAGGCAACTCCACTTGTTATAATGTAACGATCATGTCATTATCAGACACTTGTCATGTGAGTTTCTGATGGGTGGGTAACACCATTGACTGTATATACGGGTAACACCCACAGATGTCATGTTTAAGTCCCAAATCCCTATCAGTCATTTAGAACTGAAGAAGTTACTTGGATGAGTGGTGAAACTCCACAATTCTAGTTGCTTTTCTTTAACATGTCTGAATAAATTGTCAGCTACAAATCGGTGGACCACAAATAAATCACTTTATAGCTGGACTCAGAATAACTTTCAGTTTGTGTTAATCACACTATTGGTACCTCTAGAATCAGAATAACTTTTTGTAAAGACCTTGATTCAGCCTGGATGTCAAACGTGTTTAATACCAAGTTCAAAGCCATCCACTACAGGAACAATTTAACAAATGATCCTACAGCATCACAGGAACTATAGAAAATATGTGTTTGTTTATGAACTCACCAAATGAATGTGTCTGAAAGAGTAAAGCAATTACATTACATAATGTGAAGTCTTTCATTCTGTCATATTAATTTGCATCAAGGTAAATTAAGTTATTTCACACTATGCTTAGCCCTTCATCACTAAGCCTGTCTCAAAGGACTTTTGAGAGAACAGGCTCTGCAAGTAAATAATCAGTCACAAACGCAGAACAAGCAGCATAACGTTCTTTAAGTTACTGAAGAGAGAAGTTGTCCAATAGACAAAAAAAACAAAACACATCTACTACAGAATCACCAGCAGACACTGAGGAAAAGTAATTTAAAAAATCTATGTATAAATAAATAAAAAAAAAAAAATGCATATAAATAAATAAAATGACTCACCTCTGAGTGCAAGTACATGTTTAAATTTTCAAAATCGCAATATAACCATAATATTATATCTATTTCATCAAGTTGTCAAAATATCAGTACTAGGTCTGGGATTTCTGGCTTTCAAAGGCTTCATTTTTTAAAAGTGCATGAAATTACAGTCACTGGCACATTCTGCAACCCTGTCTGTACACACTGTGGGCACAGCTCGATCTCGATGACTCTTTTGAATACCACGCTCCTCAAGGTATTACTGGGAACAGAGAGATGTGTTTAAAATTCATATACGTAACAGCAGAGAGACCAAACTTGGCATCAAAAGTTTGCAGTATCAAAGGTGTGCAGTGTAATCCCTGCGTTCATGTCCCACTCTCCAAGTCGGTTCCAATCCATTTCCACAACTTTAGAAATAAGCTCATCTCATTGGAGTATGAGCATCACTGATTGGCTTCATCATATGTTTGTTTATTGTTTGCTTTGACCAGAGAGACGGTCTTTGAGTACCTTTGATGTGGGGGCTGTCTATGATTTGAAATGGGAGCACAAGCACTGGTGAATGTCCCAGCTGACTTATCCCTGCTTCAGTTTTATTGGAGGCTTGTCCTATCAAACAGCGGGAAACAAAATCATAATTAAGGACATTTGAAGTGGGATTCAACTTTCATTACACCACAAGCCAGCATAAAACCCCCAAGCTTGGTACATGTTCAGCCAACAATGTCATAAAGGACAATATGGCTGCTGCAAGGTCCGCAGCGACAAGACCAAATGACTCTCTTTCCAGAGATAATCAGCTTTGTATGTCATGTTGACATGAACAGGGTGTTAAGGCATATTGCACTTTGATGCTGGCAACATTGGCACAAAGCTGATTTCGAAAAATGCAATAGGAGAACACAAAGGGAGACATTCCCGGAGTGCCTAACTGGCATCTGCATTAAACAACAATCAGCCAGCATAAACTGGTTAGGAGAGGGTTGGTGCATTAGGGCTTAAGCGTGCGAGGGCACTTTATGTCCATCCTGCATAGCTACAAGATGATACTGGATCCATTCATGGAGTCCTGCCTCCTGGCTCATTGCTCTGGAAAGCTAGACAAACTGCTGGCATGGTTACCAAGAACTGAGACGTGCCTATACACCCCTTCACAACAGTCAAAAAAATGAACAACAGCCAGTGTTGAGAACAGTCTGAGCCCAAGCACAAGTTGTTCTCAACATAGGCGATGTTTAATAGAAGATAAATAATAGGGTATTTCTACTGTATGAGGACCAAGTACAGTGGGAAATTAAATACAGAAAAGGTTTTGTCTGATTTTTAACCACCTTGTCATAAGCGCATTATGTAGTACACTCCCAAGCCTGCTGAGCCTCAGGAATCCCAGCAGGATTTGGGAATTGTTTTGGTGGCGGTGATAATGAGATAGAAACCTTAAAAACCTTCTTCAGTAGTTTTTTTAAAGAAAAATGACAAAGCCACCTTGCATGGTGGTAGTGGCTAATCTATTCCACCCACAGACTGGTTATACAACCTCTAGTTGACGCTTTGGATTCAAAGCAGTGTTTCAAAAATTGCCTGAACCACCCTTGACTGCGTTCTTTCTTCTGGAGCTGTAAGTGAAACCGACACAACACATATTAATATTGTATGTTCAAATACATATCTGCAGACACACACAAAATGTCTCAGACTTGCCTGCACAAATTAGTTGTGTAGGCCGGTTTCTTATTTTCTGCAGTCGTAACAAATGATAGTATGTGATTGCAGAAACACATATAATTCACTGTAATGGTTGGTGCAACCATTTGATAGAGTTTTACCAGTTAAGTTCAGTTAAGTTGGACCAGTTGTTGTTCTGTCAGTTGTCCTGCTTGATCATCATCATATGAAGTTGCCCGGATGCCAGCACTAAATTCCCCCACCTACAAAACTGTGAGGGAAACTTGGTTTGAAGTCGTTCCATTAGGAATTGATGATTCCCTGGCAAAGATGTGCCGGGCCACTCAAAACATTGGACAGGCTTTTGCAGTTCTAGACATGAGAGTAAAAGCAAGGTGATACAAATCATCTGAGCGCCCTGGATTTGATGTTAACAAAAAAATAGCTCTGATTGGTTATAGGACTGTAGGACTCCACTTGCATGGATCACTTGAAACACCCTCCATGATGAAATCCCAGTGATGTGTTACCTGACTCATAATTTTGCAGCAATAACAATGAAACACTATTCAGTATCATATCGTAACATTGCGTTGTGATAATACTATAGTGTGATGTGTCATGATAATATCGTAACCTAAAGCCTCTGGTGATCTCCACACCTAGTGTACATATGTATTTTCTTCAGAATTAATAGTTGACCATCATTTTTAAATCTATCATAAGTCTCTTTACGCAATAATGAGAGCATCCACTTTATGAAAGACAATTTAAAACAAAACTCATAATGACATTTCACAGATAGCTGAAAACCCCGCACCTCCACTCCACACTTCATATGGCGTAAACAGAAGGTCGCAGAAATGTCTGATAGGCAGCATTTAATTCCGATCCATTATTAAGAGCAGGTCTGTATATGATTCTGCAGCATAGCAGAAGACCCACACTTTGTATTCAAAAGCGTTTTCTGGCCCCATGCAGTTGTATTACTTTCAGTTACAGCTCATGAATAACATCAAACAGAGCATGAAGTGCATAGAAATAGAAAATGTGATAACTACGAGGGTGTATCCAGCCACTGTTTGAAGTACCTTTGAGCCTCCGGATCTTGAAACGGGGGTACAAGGAAATGCATATTGCTGTAGTGCTGTGTAATAAAAATCACTGGGTAAATTGGTTGATTAGAAGATTATGGACATAGTATGAGAGAAGAAATAGCCAAAGGCATAATAATAATAAAATCAGAGACTGCAGCTTTCTAATGCTGGTTTCAAACCAATATTTATTCAAACCCCACATCAACTTGTTTTGTGCCTTTTTGAGGGATATTGGAAAAAGAAATTCTAACATTCAGTGTATTTCATTATCTATCCACACCACTTACGTGAAGTATGCATGCTTTTAAGGGTGGTTTGGCATCCTATGTTTGGAGCAGATTATCTGTCGTATACCTACCACTGAAGCGAGCCAAAATGGTTGCAAAAAAAATGCAAATTAGTGTTCAGCAGAGGAGCCATGAAGCTCATCGCTGAGCACAAAGCAGAAGGCTTGCTCATCAAATTCTTTGAGCTGTGTGAGGTTAAAATAATTACATATTCAAGGATAACAACGCACTTAGCTATATGATTGTTCCCTGTCGAACAGGGGTAGGAAAGGCTTAAGAAACTGGCTTTGACACATAACTCAGCAAGATTATGTAACAGTGTTGCTGGGTTTAATGTTAAAAATAAAACAGTTTTGACCCAGTGATTGAAGGGAAAACATACGATTCAAATGGAATACAAATAAAATAGGACAAAAAAAAGATAATTCAGGAAATGTCTTCTCTGTATTAAGAAAAAACACATGCTCGCCATAGTAACAACAGCAGCAATTCAGTAGTTAATCCACCCACTTTGCCCAAAGGGGAGTGCAACCTACGCATGTAAGCCAATTAAAAAGCTTCTAGACATTACAGGGAAAGAGCAAAGAAGCACATGAAGGAACTACCTGCTGATTTTTGTTTATTTTTAAGTCATTGCAGCGGTTGATGATTTGAGTATTTTCACACTAATGACTGTTAATTCTTTTTTTATATATTATTTTTGACAAGCTAAGAGAATTGTTTTAATCATTATTTTAACCTCTTAACAGTGGTTAAGTAGTGTTAATATTACTGTTCGTCCCAACTCTTCATTAAGTCTATGTTCAGGGTGTTTTATTTATTCTTATATGACAAAACCCAGTCTGACATATTTGGCATTTTTGGAAACAAGAAACTTTGTAGAGTTTGGAGCAGCTGATCCACCATCAGACCACTGCTATATTACCTATCTATCTAAATTAAAGAAAGTTTAACTCATTAGACCCCTAAGAATTCGAGTAAGTAGGCCTAAATTTAACTAGGTCTACATGTACTGTGGATTTTAACCCTTGAAGAATGCATGAGCAAGATTCAATCATACTTGATGTTGACTCTGTAGGTCTTTATATGTATCTTGGATAAAGGTGTACTTTGTTAAAGTCAGATATTTGATGGAGAATTCCCTTACATGTTCATTTCCCTCAGAGCACATCCAGACGTTAAACTGTGAGGCGACTGAAAATGTTTTTCTGTTACTTCAGCAAATATTTAAGCTATGAAAAACAGGAACATAATAGAACTTGCATGATGTACTTCTTCTAATTTATTATTTATTATAATTTAGCTTTAATGTTTATCTCTCCAGTGTCGAGACTTAACTCGTCTTGACTTCAGTTCTGCCAGGCCCCACAGGTCTTCAGTCTTACTACGCCAGTCCTGAACCAAACAAAAGCAGCCTTTGACTAATCACTTCACCCCTCTTCTAATACAAATCAAATGAGGTCTGAAGGTGAACCTTGTTCAGATGCAATTTTTCTTCACTTCACAGAGTGGCGAGATGCGCTCTGTATTTAGCAAACACTGACACATTTAATATGAAGTGCTTTCACAGCCACTTTTTCTTATTGACCTCTTTCCAACTTGGCAGCCATGCAGTTATTAAGCCATAATAAATAACAGCAGGCATCTCCCGTAGGCTGTCCCACTGGTGATGAGGACTGAAGGGAAATGAGAATGTATGTTAGAAATAATGTTATTACACTGAAAGATACCTCCCATATCATTGCCTTTGTCTTTTCTTGGCAAAAGTGTATGTTCCTGTTGGCTAAAAATTTAAACAGAAGACACAAAGGTGAAGCACTGCCTACAGATACATTGCTGCACAGGTAATTTTTCATGGTATAAGCTCACTTTGACAGACGAGCCCAGATGATAGCTTGGAAAGTATGCATGGCAATTGATCATACAAAGGAGCGGTGCTGAACCTGCACGAAACCCGTGATCTATTGGCTCAAGTGGTGTGAGGAGACCAGTTTTGTATTTGAAGCCCTAATTGCTTATCTAAATCTTCATTATTCACCTGTTTAGCAGACAGCTGGTTATGGCACTTGATCCTGTTCGTGCAATTGAAGGCATGGACGCAAATAGCAAGACGGCCCTTCCTCATTTAACTACGCAGAAATAAAAGAAATGAGTGATATTTAGAGCAACCTTTACGCACCGCACCACTTTAGCTTCTGTAATTGTGCTCATAACTTGTTCAGGCATTTCATCCCACACAGCAACCTACCTGATGGCACATTACTTCAGCACTCTGCTTGAGCTACACTAACCCTTGTATACAGGCACGCTCTTATTGCATCCCAAGCTATATGAATGCTCATAGCGCTCAACTTAATGTATATGCTTAATTTATATGCATAGTCTACAGCATACTGCTCACTCACCTTGTGCTGTGCATAATGTGTGGTCCCACTGTCCCTGTTCCATATGTGTGTTCCGTGTTGTGATATGTTGGCCTGTTTTTGCACGTCATAAATATCAAATTTATTTTCTTGCAAATGTGACTCGGAAGCAGATCCCTAATGCAGTGAATTCACAGTATGGGTATATCATCTTGATGTGGCAAAGTAACTATTCTACTTTTATACACTTCTCATTACTTAAATCAGTGAATATAAAAACAATTATTTTGAATTGTACTTTGCAGTGTAGTTGTGATTGGATGTGTCACAATGAGCTCTGTGGATAAGGAAGCTTTTTTTTTCCTACTGTACGGATAGGATTGACATAGCTAACATATAGAATCTGTTCTCACAGATTACACAGTTCCTGCCGAAGATATGGATGATGTGTGCATTAATATTTATAAGCTAGGTTTAACCATACATCTGTAAGCTTGTGTAATTGAAAACCCTTTCCCCGTATGTACGGCTTTTTCCTTCATTACTTGTTTTGCAGTAATACGTTCAAGTGACACATTTTCACATTATGCCCCTCATAAATCTCTCTGTCACGAAGAGCAATTTTACATCAGTGCCACTTTGATTATTGGGTGCACTTTTCCAGATTTAAATGAACTACGTGCCAAATCTGCAGTGACACTCAGGTATGTTACATGGGGATCCTGCTCACGGGGTTTTTTGCTGTTAAACTGACGCCAGCCTGTTGGGGTTATCACAGTAAGCCAAGGATTACTGCTATTATTCTAGTAGATGTTTCTTTGATTTAATCGTGATCATCTTTATCTTGCGAGCTCCGGCAACAAGTGAAAGAATCAGGTAAGCGGGAGGGGGATATGATCTCCAAGAAAACAGATGCTCACTTTCTCTCGCTGATTAAGACGGGGTATTTGTAAAGCTTCTGGGCATCTCTTCATCTCTGTGGGGACACAGAGCTATTGTAAAAGCTTCAGGTTTTCACTGACGTCCTTTAAGAACAGATTAAACCGATACAAGTGGTGGTACATGATGCTTTACTAACACCTGGCCTATATTGTAAGTATGTGTGTCAGATGTGTGTGCCAGACAATGGAAGACACTAGGGGTGTGCATCTCTCCAATATAAGACAATTCGATACGTATCTAGATACATGGGGTACGAAACGATTCAGGAAGGATACATTTTAAAAACAACCGATTCGATTTGATTCGGTAGGATTTGATCCGATCCGATCCGATTCGGTACGATTCAGTGCAATATGATGTAATCCGATGAGTCTGTGCAAATTCTCATTTGTCCAGGTCAAAGGCATCTCTAGGCAATTGAATCAGGTCAACTGGACTTGGTTTTTGTCTGTGAAGACGTTTTGCTCCTTATCCAAGTGGCTTCATCAGTTCGAGAGACTAGCAGCAAGTCTGACTAGCCCGCAGACACAGACAAAAACCAAGTCCAGTTGACCTGATTCAATTGCCTAGAGAGTAATCCGATATAGTTCCTTGTTTAAAGTAGACATTTTACATTATGAATGATCCTAAACCAATCCTAAAAATGTGACATTGTTTACCTTCATAGTGATAAGTTTAATAGAGTGTCGCGAGATTTTTGCGGGAAAGATAGAGAGAAAGAGAATAAGTAAGCGGGGCTTCCAGCTGTATTGCTGATATACCGTAAATTCCGGACTATAAACCGCTACTTTTGTCACTTGCTTTGGACCCTGCGGTTTATACAACGAATTATGGATTTTTACAGCTAACGGTCACCAGGGGCGCACTATCATGGAAGCGCAGGAGCGAGACAGACAGTTCGCGCCAGGTAACGAGAGCAAAACAAACCAAGTGAGTCCAAATGCAGTAGGCTACGAGAGCTGCTTTTAAGTTAAAGGCGATCGATCTGGCTGACTTTTCTGGTATAGTAGGCTGGTTATTTTGATACAGTAAACGGCCGTGTTACTGCACCTTTACTGCTGTGTTGGCTGTTTTCGAAAAAGATGCTGGTTATTTTGTTGAGCAGCCGGGTTACTGCACTTTTGCTGCCGTGTTACAGGCAAGCACTTTTAAAAACGAATTAAATGTAGCCATTTAACGTTATTGCCTCGTCAAGCATTGTAAGCTTTGTTTTTTGTTATACTGCACTACTACGGTAGCCTACTATGACTGCAGGAAGTGTGCTAGGAGCGCACCGTTGTATTATTTGTGCACTGCACTAATGCTGTTTGTAATGTCAAAGATGTGAAAGTTTGATCGATCGATTGATTGAAAGATTTATTGTGTTTCTCAAATGTAAATAAATGGGACGCTTTGCGTTTCCAAACAGTCATTTCTGTCCCGACAATCCCCGATCCGTGGTAGAAGAAACTCTTACGGTAATTAAACATTAAAACACCAGCGGCTTGGGTGCGGTTTATAGTCGGTGCGGCTTATAGTCGGGTGCGGCTTATATATGGAACAATCTGTAGTTTCCCCAAAATTTAGCTGGTGCGTCTTATATTCAGGTGCGCCTTATAGTCTGGAAATTACGGTAATAACCCGATTCATAACTTTGTAATCGGGCCATCGACCGGTTCGTGGTACATTTAGATCGGTCCAGGGGCTTGTGTATCGATGCACTCACATCTTTTAAATCAAAACCAATTTCCGATTCATATCGGTAATTTGTTACATCCCTAGAAGACACCAAGGAACTGAAGCTTTTTTATGGTGCAAAGCTTTTTTTTTTTTTTCTCAAACATAAAATCAGAGCTGCTGTCAAATATATTTGTCTTTTAAATATCTTTTATTTTCCTTTTAAGTTTGCCTTTCATTTTCATTGACCACTTTCAACTGTGAAGTGGCGTCAAGTGTTGTTACTGGACTACTGTCACTGTTGTGGCTCATCAGAGAATGGACATGGGCCTTCTGAGGGTGTCCTGTGGTGTCTGGCAACAGAATGTTGTTAGTGGGGGCCTTTGGGTCCTATGGGTTGAGGGGAGGGGCCTCTGTGGATCATCCCACAGATACTTGATCAGTTTGAGATCTAGTGAATTTAGAGGCCAGGGGCCTCATGTACGAACGTTGCGTAAGTACAAAAACGTTACGTAAGTACTCATTTACGTAAAAGTTCAGATGTATCAACAGTGAAAGGTCCGTAACTTACGTACATTCCTACGGCAACTATTTGGCTGGCGTAAGTAGGATTCTACAGATATCGATCCTTTGGCGACACTTAGAGGTGATGCCGGGAAACTGTCATCAATGTGAAAACTATTACTCCGACCGATCGGGACTGTGCCGGTCGACCCTGAGCAGAGCCATGCCAGCCGTGTGGGACGGAGTTATCCTCATGTCAGCCAGGTATATCAGATACCCACAATGTATCTGAACAGGTCAACATTAAAGAGCAGTCTGCAGCCAGAGACGGTTTTCTGACTGTAATCAGAGCTATCAACTGCACACACATTGATATAAAAGCGCCATCGCGAATTTGTAAATGTCAACTGGAAGATCATACGTGATGCGCAAATGTAAACATTGTGGCAGCGTGTCAAAGAGGACATTTTACGCATCTCCACTCCAGTCAGTGGCGTCTCTTCTCTTTCTGTGAAGTTCTTCTTCTTTCCCGTCTTACTCATTCTTATGTTTTCGTTTTCTGATTGCGCAGAGAGGGGAATCTCAGGTGCAGGGTCAATTTAAATATGATTTCCATATTTAAAATGGGCGTGGACAGAGAGTTGCATATTTAAAAAGGGCCTGGACCGGGATTTGCATATTTAAAAGGGGCGTGGACAGGGAGGGGTCCAGTACGCTCGATCGGGATGTACAAAGGAAATGTGCTTATAAATGCATGTGGATCTGAGCTTACGTCACGATTTAAGTGGAAATCTACGCAACTGTTAGTACTTGAGGCCCCAGGTCAACACCTTGTGCTGTTCTTCATGTTTTTTGCTATGGGGTGGGGGTGCCTGGTCTGGTCTAGGTGGGTGCTACATGTCTAAGTAACATGCACATGAATGCCAGGTCCAAAATAATTGTTGCAAGATGGTCAATGTTATTTACTTCTCCTGTCAGTGGTTTTAATGTTATGCCCGATCAGTGTAAATACTTCATGCATGTTAATAACCAGGGGCCTCATGTACGAAGAGTTGCGTAGATTTCCTTCTAAATCGTGACGTAAGCTCAGATTTAGAAGCATTTAGAAGAACATTTCCTTTGTACATCCCAATGGAGCGTACCCGACTCCTCCCCGTCCACGCCCCTTTTAAATATGCAAATTATATTTAAATTGACCCTGCACCTGAGATTCCCCTCTCTGCGCGATCAGAAAACGAAAACATAAGAATGAGTAAGACGGGAAAGAAGAAGAACTTCACAGAAAGCGAATTGGAGACGCTACTCACTGGAGTGGAGATGCGCAAAAATGTCCTCTTTGGCACGCTGCCACAATGTTTACTTGCATTTGCGCATCACGTATGATCTGTACATTGATGAATGAAAATGTTTCCTGTTGACATTTACAAATTCATGCGATGGCGCTTTTATAGCAATGTGTGCACTGCACACTCCGATTACAATCAGAAAACCGTCTCTCGCTGCGGATTGCTCTTTAATGTTGACCTGTTCAGATGCATTGTATGGGAATCTGATATACCTGGCTGACATGAGGATAACTCCGTCACACACTGCTGGCATGGCTCTGCTCAGGGTCGACCGGCACAGTCCCGATCGGTCGGAGTAATAGTTTTCACATTTATGACAGTTTCCTGGCATCACCTCTAAGTATCGCCAAAGGATCGACATCTGTAGAATCCTACGTACGCCAGCCTCGTCGTTGGCGTTGGCACGTTCAAAGTTCCCGGACATTTCACTCTTGATACATTGTAAAAGTTCAGATATCTGAACTTTTACGTGAGCGAGTACGTACGTAACGTTTTTATACGCACGCAACGTTCGTACATGAGGCCTCAGATCTTTCTTTTTCAACTTCAAACTTTCCAGCTTCTCAGATTTGTTTGTCCTTGTGTATTCAAAAGTATTTTTGTGGTTTCTTTTTTTGCTGCAAGAAGATATAGTCAGCAAAACAATGCAAAAGTGTTCCTTGCATCTCGTTGTATAAAGTGCGTCAGTACACTGAGTTGCAGAAAAAGAGGAGATAAATGGGAAAAAGGTGTAAATGAGCTTCACATTGACCCTGAAGAAGAGGGAATGACACTGAAAGCATCAGACATGACAGAGGGAATATATCATACACAAATTCTTGTGTTTGGAATAAAGTGAGGTTTTTGTCAGACTGCTGAAGATGCACCAGTTTGGCCAGCATAGTTTACATGGTTATATGTTGCAGCTGCAGTTAAGATCACTGTCAGAGAAAATATAGAATTTATGAAAATGTGCTTCTGAAGCAGCAGTGTTTCAGGAGGAGGGGGTCACAAAACTGCTTCTTGTTTAGTTTATTTTTTCATTTTTGTCAAAACAGCAATTTTTAGAAGAAAAATAATCTACTTATTTTTGCCGTGAATACGCAAAATAACCTTTATAAACGCACTGTCTGGTTACTGAATAATACAAATTTTAAAACAACAAAAACAACAATATTTCAATTCAATAAAAAGGGAGTAGGTCAAAGGGGGAACTGTTCATCTAAGCAACTGATCTATTTTGTTGCAAAGTGTGATGCCAGTATAATTGCCATCGGCTTGGATAGCGGTAGAATAAAACAAGAATGGAACGGACAGTACAGGGCACATGGAAAACCCCAGAAGTGTCAGACAAGAATCTTATTATATTTTCTACTGGATAAGGATTGCTTCACACTTTTCCATGAACATGATTATCATAGTGTAATATTTTCCTTACAGGTTTCAAACTCATTACGAAATGCAAATCTATTTACACTTTTTTTGCTCTGTTTTTGGCCAGTAATATTATTTTTCATATAAGCCATCTGTAAAGAAAGTGGGGTGCTTTGTGTGTTTTGTTTCACCTGGAAACTTTGCCTGTTTGCTAAAACGATGCTAAAGGAAATACACTAGAAAGCTTAGTATCTAATCTACATCCCCTGTACCTTCATACAATACTTTTTAAAGACATTCCCTACACTTAGAGTGAGTTAGAGAACGACCATGTCATGTACAGACACTGTTCCAAGAAACAACTATTCAACCTGATTGTGTGCAAAAGCTGCATTAAATGTTAGTGGAGTGAGTGTCTCTTGTAATGTGCAGCAAAAAACAAGAGAAGGTCAGGGCAATATAAAAATTTGATCCAACATTTTGCATCTTGTCTCACGTCTATTTTGAGTGTTGACATTTTCATTATTTAACATCCCTGTGGCCGCTTTCTGTCCCTGTTCTGCCTGTCCCCAACCCTTTTGTGATTATAAATTACTTTGCACACTTTCATACTGAAAAGAAATCCAGTTTTATATATATATATATTTTATTACCGTAATCCAGGCACATATGTTTAAGATTATATATTGACGTTTCTTCTTCAGTGCATTTCACAAAGAAAGATGTTTTGCTAGAAGCTTTAATTTCAAAGGCAAGTACATCCAGGCCTGATATTGGGAAGCAAGTAAAAATTAATTATTCTGAATTAATTAATAAATCATACCTCTGTACTTCCTGCGTCCAATCAGGAAAAACAGACGGTTAGAGTTCCCTAATTGGTAGATTAGGTATATGCCAATTTATAATGCAATGTTAAATGAATAGAAATGATAAACAAGTTAATTAGATGATGATAAATGAAAACAATTACATATTTGATTCTAGGCTTTGTGTGGCTTTAAATAATTAAGCATAGGAGTGCATTTAAAATGTGTTCCCAACATGTGAGGACCGGAATATAGACTTGTTAGGTGAAGAAGGGATTATAAGCACAACGCTCCTGCTCAGTGTCAAATTCAGTATTTTCTCAGAGTCATGCAATTGCTAATAAACCCAATGCAGGACTGAAAGTAGGTAATAGTCTTAATTCAATCCATAAAAGAACTCTGTTATCACAATTTTGGGGTGAATTTATGCATGCTCCTAATACACTGTATGTATTAAATGGCAAAAAGTCAAAGAGGATTACTGCAGCATTAACGTGTGCCTGCAGCAGACAGCAGGCACTTGTGAAGGACAGGACAGTCTCTGGGGCTTACTTGTCCATTCGCTTGTAATTTTAAATGTTTAATCTTTAATGACCACCACATTATATTCTTTTCATTATCTATGGAGCTATTATCTCATTGGGTGAGTCTTGATTAAAGAAACACACTTACGACATCAAAGCGCCCACAGCTTCGACATACACTTATTCAGCAGTTGTTGACAGCCTAACGCAGCAGTACAGGCAGAATCTTGTACACAAGGGAGTAGGACAACCTCTTTCAAGGTTTGAGAGATAATTATAGATTATTATACAGTAAGTCAGGGAGTGGGGTGGGATCCAGCCTGTGCCAGGTGGTTAATACTAAGGTCACAGAGGGGTCATGTTGACTGACTGCCAAGGCAGTGGAGGCAGGATGACTTTTAAATACTACACTCTTGGAATATTCAATTCATAGTGCAATTTATTGCTAAAGGCGTTAAATGCATTCATCTATTCTTTGTCAGATTGATACTGTGACAGCTGTTTGGTAGTGTTTTACGGCAAAGCACATCCTGTGCAGTCATTTTATTGTTATTAATGGGAAACACTACTGTAGTTTAAAGCTACGTTAATTGAAATATACGGTGGCACAGAAAGCTCAACCATTGCAGCTTGAGAAAATACACCAATATGACAAAACACAAGAGAATTAAGGGGAAACAACAACAACTGAATACTGGAATAAGCAGCAAATTGCACACCTTACACTTCACTTCAAGTGAATGTTAAAAACAAACAGAAAAACACCGTTGGTGCTAATTTAATTACAACCAGACTTCCTTTTGATTCTGTTTAATAAAGAGGCGATTACATCCAATCGTAACCCATCTTATGAAAGCAATGACTTGACTGGCTGATTGAGATTACTCCATTTTCTGAATGGTTAAGCTACAAATTCTCCTGGTCAGTTGATCAAAACAATGCATGAAGAGAGACATAGAGTTGTGAAAGAGTGTGGATAAAGATAACCTTCCTGGTGAAGCTAACCTTAACACTACTGCAGCTACAAGCGTGTCCCACACTTTGTTCCCTCTTCTAGTCTGTGCTGTTGCAATATGTGTTTGTATTGTTTTGTTTTTTTTTTCTCTTTTTTTTATTTAATTAGTGAAGATGTTTTATTAATTTGGTTGCGTTCTCTCATTTTAACATTTCATTGACCCTTCAAGTTGACAAAATCTGAATGCTTCTTGTGCATCTTTTTAAAAAAATATGATCTTGTTGGACTAGTAATCACAGAATCCATTCTTGTCTGAGGACGTGTCATTATCTGACTCACTGCTGCATGTACCTTGTAGTCATATTTGACTGCCCACACATGTACTTTGCTGACCTCTGCCTATAAGACACAAAGATGACAGAGAATAGCAATAGTGTTCTTGTTCATTATATCGTCTTTAGTAATATTTCAGGTAAGCAGACAATCTGTGCAGTTGAATTAGCGCAGTTATTATTCATATCTGTACTCCTTTTTCCTCCGCCCTACGCAAAACATGTACTGTGCCAAAAGGATAACACGATAGATGTCTGATGTGTTGTTTTGATGTAGAAAATGCGTCTTGTATAACAGCTTAAAAATACACTGATGACCAGAGACTACCACGCTTCTGACAATCTTAAAAGGAGTTAATCCCACAATCAATTAATTTCCATGTGCTTATGTTAATTCCTTTGTTGAAAATGTGTCGGTCTTTTCATAAAACACAGCTCGCCACATTTCACTTTGTTTCACAAAATAATGTATCCACTTGTCTGTCAGTGAAATTAAGTTTAAAAAGAAACCATTATTTGGATGAAACAAGCATCAAAAGTGGAGAGAGAATAAGAACAAGCTTATCAGAGAGAAAAGTTCCTCATGACAACTCTACATCTCGTGTGTACTCAGGATGTCTGCCTTTCTCTCTCTTCTTTTCATCAAATAAATTAAACTCAGCATAGACACACAACCACGTCTTGCTATATTTGTGAGGATCCGTGTTGACATAACGTATTCCCTAGCTAACTATCAAAAGTAAGTGCCAACTCCAAACTGGACCTAAAACCTCACCTAACTGTATCTGAACCAAGGCTTAACCCCCCCCAAAATATTGGCAGTTATAACGAAGAAATGGCTTCTTTGCCATAATTTAAGATAAAAAGGTGTCCTCACAGATATAGGAAGACATGTACACACAGACATGCAAAGAAAAGGAAGGTCATTTATCACTCCAAGTCTTTTTGTCAGACTATCACACTCAGCTGGAAAGAATCCTATCCAAGCGCCTGCTATCGGTTATGCATTTTTTCTTTTTTAAAATGTTTGGCAGCTTTTCATTTCATTCCCTAATTTTTGCGCTCAACATTTTAGAGCAAATCATCTCTAATAAAATTTAATGGTTTATATCAATCATTAGTGCATTTGTTGTGTACATCTTTATATTTTTGATCCCAAATGTAGTCTGCAACCAGCCAGCAGCTTGTAAAGACACACTGTCGCACTGATTATATTCTTTTAATGACGCAAATAGTGTCACACCACAGATAACTGCATCTACAGTGCTTCAAACATAAGAAGTGCATCCTTTGTGATATTTTACTACAATAAATCACACAGGGTGCTAAACATGATGCATGATGCAAGTGGAGGCAGAATTGTGAGTCATTAATTGACTCCATGTTGTTACTCCAATTACTTATAATAACATTTGTTTTAAAGGAGGTGTTGTATGTCTATCAAGCTCTAACTGGATTATCCAATTAAGTTAAAAAGACAGCTTACTGGATCAGACACACCAAACTAACATAAAAAAATTACCGATGAAGATGGTCTGTGACCTCACACTGACTGTGTCTGGACCATAAAGGTGCACATGAACACACTGCTAAGACATACATAACAGCCAGCTGGCACATATTTGTTTGGCCTGCGGGAAAGAAAATAACTTTTCATTCCAGCAGGTGGCAGTAGTCTGTATAGTTTTCAAAATGGGAAAGCGGAAGAACAATTAGCTGGGTGGCTAGAAAGCTAGGAAGAGCTACAAACATTTTGTTATTGTTTTTTTAGTGCTATGCAATTTCAGTTGTAGCATCACAATTCTGTTGTATAGGTGACAGTACAGTGATAATAAAGGCCATCTTACCTTATCTTAAATTGTTGTATGGTGCTAGCCTCCCCTTGATCATGCTGATCCGTTGGTGTACTGGTTATTCATACAAGATTATTATGTCACTGTGAAAATATTTGTGTATTTGAATGTCCAATTAGGCAAACTTGTTCCGCTGCAAATTCAACATGCTTGATCAGTGGAAAAGCTGCAAACAGAGCCAGATCTCCAAAACCATGGCTACAGACGCTCACTAACGGCCCCGACAGTGGCTCATGGCCAGCCCTTGGCTCGGTGTGATGTGGCCTTTGAAGCCAAGTTTTCACAAACATTGAGGAAAACCTTTCTGTTTTGGGCATACTTTTCTTCTTCTGTGTGATCAAATATATGTTTTGAAATTTGTCAGGGTGGACATGCACAAGAGGATTTTGATTAATGTCATTCAGTATCACTTAAAGTAGTAAAACAATATAATAGTACAAAAAATAGTGATGACGCTTCTTGATGGCAGCAGCCATCCCCAGCAGGATGCAGCCTGACACAGACACACACACAAAAACGCTTTAGGAACAACTAAAAAAAACAGGAAGAACAGCACAAGGTGTTGACCAGGCCTCCAAATTCTGATTGGAATTTGATCCGTGCATATAGCAGCAGACATCCCTAAATGAATTTTCCTATTTAGATTATAAAACAGTAACCTTCCATAACCTTATCAATCTGTCAGTCTAAGTGAGCTGAGTGTAATTTAAGTTGGATCGTGGGCAGTGACTAATAGAGCTACAGGTGATTGAAGTTAAATCCAGCTGACTTTCAGAACCCTCAGGAATAATCAAATGGCCTAATTATTATCCACGTTTGTTCTGCCACTAAGTGTATCCCAGGTGTGCTGAAAGGCTGTTAGAATCGTTTTAGACACTCCAGGCAGAATACTGCACTCTAAAGTTAAAATCAACATCATTACATAACCGAAGGTTGGCGCTTAGGCTGCTCTGATGGAGAAGCTACTTGAATCACATCAATGTGTAAATCTGTGGAGGACTGGACACTAGACCGCTCTGATTCCCGTACTTAACCGCCATGCTAAAGATATAGAGGATTAATAATCGGCTTCACTGAATATGTTTCTCCAGAGCACTAACTGGAGATCACAGTTACATAATTAAACTAGTAAGAAACTTCACCTGAGCTGATCTGACTGTAAAGTAGGAAACATTAATGTGCATGTTTAGGATAATGTGTGATATTTTTTCAAATCAGTTATACGACATAACAATATTCAGTTAGAATCTTTTTAAAATCCAGTTCTGTCCCTTATCAGACATAAACATGGCTTAATTGGTTAGACTTTGACACCTCTGTTGCCCTCACTAGAGGCTGAAGAGAATTCCGCTTGTGGAAGAAAAAATAAAGATGCATCGAAATGGAGACATCTACATCTCAAAATCAATTAGACTAGAGATTTATTATCATAGGGCAGATAAAATTTCTACATCACAGGAATGTGCTGGGTGTCTTTCTGATCTTTATTCTAATGAGGCCTAATGAGGTATTCCCCCTCTAATTACTTCTCCCATAACATGTCAGACTTTCAATTCCACTGTTGATCAATGGGGTGGAGACGAGCCATTTCATTTTCCTCTAGGCTAAGAGTATCAGACAACATTTTGTGGCAACTACAGACCTTAATGATTCTGAATGTTATTGACTACACTTCTAAAGCCACAAGGGCCATAAGATAGACAGCTAGAAACAAACCAGGATGCACAAATACTGCCATTGATACATGGATGTGAGTTGCAGTCAACCAAGGTCATGAGCAAGGGTGGTTCCTCCTTTGGGGTGATGAAGCAACACCTTTCCATAGGGTGAAAGAAATGGATTGTTTTTTCTTTCTACCACGTTCTACAATTGTGTTTGGTTAGCTGTCTGTGACTTTCTGTGCCTCTGAATATGGTCCATTCAGTCTGCCTTTTTCGGGTGATTTCAATATGGTTGTAAATTGCCCAGATCGTTCTTATAGTTTTTTTTTTGTTTGTTTTCGTTTTTTTTCCCAACTGCAGACACTGCAATAGAACATAAATTGTTTCCCAAACAGCCCAACATACCATGCTTTCATTATATGTAACCATTTTTCTTTTTCTTTTTCATTTTTGCAGGGGCAGCCAGTTAGCTAGCAATCAAGACATTCCTGTGATACTCAGTGATTCAGAAATGTCTGGATACACTGGCCATGCGTTCTATGGTTTCTGGAGTCTTAGCCATCATAGTAACGTTGCCCACATTTGCCAGCATCTCCCTCCTTGACAGATTTGGCGGGAGCAAGGCACGGTCAAGTTCACACATTCGCCTTTTTACTAATGGCGTCAGTAGAGATATAAAACTGAATGTGTTGAGGGTGTAAAGATAAGTCAGTGTCACCCACATCACATCACCACGCAGAAAAATGTGGTCTTTCATCAGACATGTTAGACTGAAAACAGTGTAGATTGTAAACTTTTAGACGCTTTTAGATGAAAAATGAGCCTGGTTATTCTTCAACAGTGCAAACAGACAGAGTAAACACTGCTTTGTTGACTTACAATAAAAAGCAATATCCTGTTTGATTATGAGCCAGAACACTCCCAAAAAATGAATGAATGTTAAATTCTTTGGTGTGTTAAAAGCAAAGACTGTTAACAAAGATGGACGGTGGAACAGCTCCTCAAAAGTGAAGCCACAGCAAGTAGAGCTCCCCCTGGCGACTGGTCATAAACTCCACCTCCTCCATGTTAGTGGATATGACTTGGGCCAAACGAACACTAAATTACATGTCTTTTTTTCTTTCAAGGATAGTTTCTCTCATTTTAGGTAGTTAATATGATGCCAATGCATGTTCAGGTGTCAATTGTTCTGATAAGTTTCGTTTTAGTTAGTTATTTGACACAATAGAAACAGGATGTGACATCATGATGACAACAAGTTGCCATTCCAACTGCTCTGTAACGCGGTCCCGTAGGACCGTGAGAGTAGGAATAAATAAATAAATAAGTAGAGTGTATAATCCAGCATTACTAACTCGTAGATGTAGAGCAGAGCGCAGTGTTAATCAAACGAAAACGCGTGGGCGGGTCATCGATAACTCCACTTTCTGATCGGACTATCAGATTGTGATTCCAAATCATTTAATTAAAGGTAAAACTAATTTAAACTTGTTTGTCAAACTGTGACATGACATCTATGTTTGATAAAAATTTTAATTAAAAATAGGCTACAATTAAAATTAAAAACGTCTTCTGATGACGTGCCGCCACGTTACGTGCGCACGCAATTTATCGGCTAAACAGGTGAAGCTAATGAGCTCCCAGGACGATGACTGCTTGTTTGGAAACGACATTGGATTAAATCTTGATAACGTTGGCTTTGTTGGTGCTTTCAGAGGAAGGAAGTTCCTTCATTACGTTTGTTAGATCTCAAGGCTACAGGCAACGGTGAGTAACTTCTAGCAGTTCTAATGTTGGTTAAAGGTGTCGTTACAGCAGGCGGTGGCATAGGCTACAATGCAAAATGTAAACGGACAGAAACATGTACCTGCTGTGTTTTTATGATTGACGTGGACTTGCTCGGCGCCTGCCGTTTACAGCAAGAACCTAATGATTAAGGCAATAAAAGACGCTAAATAATAAAAGGCAATGGCGCTGTAAATGAAATGCAAATAGTTATTTTCTTTACGCAGTAAAATCAGCTGAAAGCATTACATGATTAGGTGTATCACTTAAAGTACATTTTTAATTGTTTTAACTTGCAAAATGTCGCATTATGTTTGCGTGATTGTTGAACAGCTGCTTCACTCTGCATTGAATTGTCCCTCCTGGCCTTCACATAAGAAACAATGCCCAGGATGTGCTGGATGTGCTGATTTGCCATTTTGAAATAACAAAGACACAGTAAAATAGTTAACAAACATTGGCAAAGTTTCTGGCAACTTAGTTGCCAGTAAGACTGCCAGACGTAGTGGCTTATGTAAAATCTTGCTCAATCTTCTCACTCCCAGGCAGTAAAAATGTATTTTTTTCCTTTTTTGGGGGGGGAAAAGGATTGGATGTAGGATGACCAGAAAAGACGATGATCTGTGACAAATGTTGTCAAAGCAAAACCCAAACTCGGAGCATCTTGGCCATCAGTGAGTCATCAGGATGCTCCAGAAATTTGCTGGCCCCGCTGTCTTCTGCAAGGTGGGCGATTGGTGTCATCGATCTGATATATATTGACTTGTAACAAGTGTTTTAGGGATTCATACTGGGATTAAGTTGTTTAGAAGACAGCACTTAAATAACGCAGTACACGGCATGCTTCACGTGTATGCATCATAATATTCTAAGGCATACAGCACTAGTCTAAAATTTGCTGTATGTCAACATTTTACAGCATGTATTCTGTGTTCCACTAGCTTTCTTTGCTGTTCAGCTCACACTGTCAGTGTGCTTTGGAATGAGGTGGTAAAGGAACCGACTCGGTCTGAGATTTCAAGAGGCACAGGCTTCAGTTATGTAAATATACCCCAGCTATGGTAATATCTTCAGATGACTCTGAATCAAGATCACCTTTTTCACTTCCTCTTGTCATCATTGCTGAAATCTGTGGTTTGGTTTGGTACATTAAAGGCTGTCGAAGAGAGAATACACAGCTCATTTTCTCTTATCTTACAAGTTATAGAAATGTGTTCAGATGACTCTGAACCAAGATAATTTTTTTTCACTTTTGTTTGTGTCATCACTGCTGAGGTTTGTGGTTTGGCTTGGTACATTAAAGGCTGTCGAGGAGAGAATGCATGGCTTATTTTATCTCATCTTTCCGAGTTCTAGGAGTAGTCAAAACATTTTTGTATGGAAGGCAACCAAATAGAATGACTGGGGAAAGGCCCTTGGTTCTGTTAGGGTTATGATGATGTAAATAGTAATTTAATGTAACTAAAGCAAAATTTAAAAAGGCTCCAGCCCCCCCGCGACCCTTCGCAGGACATGCAATTACAGATGATGAATGAATGAATGAATGAATGAAGTTTGAATTTTTTTTCTTCAGAATACTTAATTTTCTTTTGTCTAAATTTTTGATTACAAAAATGGAAAAACAATTGGATCCATCCATTATATATATATATATATATATATATATATATTTTTTTTTTTTTTTTTTTTTTTTTTTTTTTTTAAGAAATTAAAAAAAAAAAACAAGAATGCTGAGTTCCAGTGACAACGCAACGGACTAATGGGTTGTAGTTGCTGGCTGTTGGAATGTGAGTCTGGACCGTGCACAGTTGGTTGGAAACTGCTTCCTCAATAATGAGATTCAGGAAGGTCCGTGCTGTTACCTCAGCCAGAGGGCTTACCCAGGCTTATCTGCAAGCTGTACCACGGAGGAGGAGAGAGAGAAACAAGGAGAATACAAAAACGAGAGAGAGGCATATTTTAATATAGACAGTTGCCTTTCACAGTAAACACTCGTGACAAATATTGAACAGTGCTGCCAGTTTTAGACCATTCAGTGTTTTGTAGTTGAGTAACTGACAGCTTCAGCCAGTGGAAGGCACTGTGCACAATTTAAGATCAGTAAGAAGATGTAGGTGTATATTTTGTTCAGGTCATGGCCTGGAAAAAGCTCGTCACGCTTCACATATCTAATGTCAGCATTTGTGTGCCAAAACAAATATCATTTAATTTCAACCATCAACTGACAGCCATGACAGAGTAATAAATGCAATCAGTTCTTATGTCAGTGAACACTCATCAGAAATGTTTTGGCTTGATATGAAAATTAACTCTGAAATGAAAGTGCCCGCTGGTTACAGTATGAACAAATTAGAGTGGTGTCCCAAATCCTGACACCATGAATGAAGATAGGCTTTAGTTTTGCCCTGGCATAACCAAACCACACTGTTATCAGGATATAAGTCTGGTAATATGCCCTTGGTCTTTACCCTTGTCTTTTTGGGTATGGTTCAATACAGACAAAACAAAAAATGCATCGGCATGCAATTGGATAGTCTGACAACACTTTGTCATTTTGTTACCAAATTCAACTCAACAGTGCTCACATGTTTGACCTTATCGCTGTATTCTATCCGCCACCTTATTTAGCCTGCCCTAAAAATTTGATTGTCCCGGCAGATTTTGTCTGGGACATATTCAACTCCCAATGTAGCAACTCCAGACAAACATTCTCCCATAAAATTATTATGTGCTTGGCAAGTTTGGCTTGGCCTCCACGGCTCCTTTTGTATTAGTTTCAAATTTAACACAGATATTTCGTTACAAATGATAAGACTGTCTTCCCAATTTCAGGGAAAAGTTGAATCTACTTGGACCTTAAACCGAGTTTGGTTAAGCCTAGTCTGTTCCACTGGATGTAGACAGTCGGGGTAAAGCCTGTCATTGTGCATATATTCCATTCAGCATTCACCTCCCCTGCTGCAGTATGCATGTTGCTGCTGTGAAAGTCCACTGTGATGTGAGAAACAGCAGGTACCAGCAACTGAAAATCCAGCGAGCTCCTCCAGAGCTGTGTATAGGGAGGTGTCACCTCTATGTTACTGATTGTTAAATTATGGCTGTCCTTTTTTACTAGTAATAGTTGAAAGTTACATTCACCATACTGTACGTCTTTTACTGTTAGTTTTATTTTTTGAGGGAATTAGCCATTATACTGAGCAGTTACACCACAAAACTGTTTTACAGGTGTACACCAGAAGATAATGCATTCACATACACTGATCAGGCATAACATTATGACCACTGACAGGAGAAGTAAATGACATCTGACAATACAATGTTCTGATGGGAAACTTCTGGACCTGGCTTTTTATGTGGATGTTACATGTATCACCCACCTAGACCAGACCAGGCACCCCCACCCCATAGCAATGACACTCCTTGATGGCAGCAGCCATCCCCAGCAGGATGCAGCCTGACACAGACACACACACAAAAACACTTTAGGAACAACTTAAAAAAACATGAAGAACAGCACAAGGTGTTGACCTGGCCTCCAAATTCACTAGATCCCAAACTGATCAAGTATCTGTGGGATGATCCACAGAGGCCCCTCCTCTCAACCCATTGGACCCAAAGGCCTCCACTAACAACATTCTGTTGCCAGACACCACAGGAAACCCTCAGAAGGACCATGTCCATTCACTGATGAGTCACAATTGTTTTGGAGGCACAAGGGAGACCTACACAATATCAGAAAGTGACTGGTTTAAAGAAAGATTGCAAACAAGCCAGAGACTTTTTTTCTCCCGTATCAGAATGTTAGTGGGTGGAACCAGGGTTGCAGAACCAATGTCAGGATTGGGGGGGGGGGGGGGGGCACAAAAAGAATTTATTTTTTTTGCCGGTATGCAACTCATCTGTCAAACATTATTTGTTCCAGCATTTCAATCATTTCTTTTTAGATGTGAATCTAAAATGTGAAGAATGTGAAGTCTGAAAATACATTTGTTCAATTTCGACTAATTTAGGTTATTTTTATTGGGGGGCACAATTCATGTTTTTCAGACATGTCCCCCCGTCCCCCCCGGGATCCGCACCCATGGGTGGAGCCATACAATCCTCCACGGAGAATAAATTTGGTGGTATTGAGTAGCGATCTCCTACTACCACCTACCACTACAACCTCCGATAACAGAAGATGAAGAAAATGATTTGATGCTACAGGGATGTGATTTGGTTTGTGGCAGACCTAAAATAAATAAGATTCCAATCCTATCATTTTGAAAATGCCTGGATGGGCCCCTATACCAATCTCCTGATACTGATCATTATCCCTAAATCCTTCCACTTAGAAGGGCAAATAAGGCCAACACTTGGGGTGGGATAAGGCTTACAAGCATTTCAAAGAAGCGGTTCCGAGACCGGAGCATGTCCTCGTGAGACCACCACTAGACAGATTTCTTTTGACAGGACTTTTGATAATTGGGGTTCGGGAATTCCGTATCAGTGATGAAGTTGGTTTTCTATTTCTCAGTTAACAAGGCTTGATGTTTATTGATCTTCTGATGGTGTGGAAGTAGACAGAAAATGTGAAGAAAGAGGGGAATGACACGCTACTCCTGACAGCAAGTAGTCAACGTGAAGAAGCTAATGTGTGCTGTTCTAGGATCGAATGTGATGTAACGTCATGACATGTGACAGCCGATGTTGACTCAGATCATATGCCGTTGGTGCGACTTTTCCGTTTGACAAAAGAGTTTGAGAAAGAGAAATTACTTAAAGATATAGAAGACTTATTGGACAATTCTCTGGTGTGAGCTGGTTTCTTTAGCTCTAAAAATCTTTTTTTTTTCCTCTGGGGAAAAATTGAAAGAAATGACATTGTTGACATGACTCCTCAGGGCAGATGTACGTGATGTACGGAATAGAAAAGCCAAGTGACTCTGCCAATAGCACTTTAACATTTAGTTCATGGCTTTGGTGACAAGGTGTTGATGAGAAGCGACCTTGCCTTGGTAATATCAAGGTTGCCATCCTATTCTTGAGACCAAAAGAAAATGGAACCAATATGTAATCCATATAACTGTGTCCTATGGTTTTACATGACTGAGAGGTTAAATTGCTAAATTGTTAAATTGGGGGATACTAATTAATGAAAGCGTGTGGGTTACATATACACTAAACAGAAAACAAACATCACTTGAAATGTGAAGTCCAGGCTTAGCAAGATAATTGGTTTTACTGGTGTTAGTTATTCATAGCTGGTGTGTGAAAGCTGTGTGTATTGTTCTTCTCTTAGTATATGTCATGGCTGGTCAGTGTGACCAAGTGGGATACTGTTTGAGTGGGAGGCTTTTTCAGAAACATTTCAAAATTCTGCTTTTTGTGTCCTTTACATTATTTATTGTTGTGCTATATAACTACTCTAGTAATCACTGTGTACCTACAGTAATAGAATTTGTGGCAATTTGTTTTGTTGGGTAATTATATAATTGTACAGCTGTGAGTGCATGCGTATTGTCCTTGTTTCTATGCAGTGTGCTCCTCACTAGCTTGCTATTTTCGTCTTCCTCTTCAGTCACTCTTGACAGTTGGCCAGCATCAAGTACCGAACTGACTTCACTAAACAAAAAAAAACAAAAAAAGGTTATGCCTAAAAAGAGATGCAAGAACAATGTTGTTTCCAGGAATATACAGTTACATGGATGAAGAAAGGAGATTAGATTGCCTCTTGGATCAGTGCTCTTTTCCATGCTGCGCCTCCTGCTCTTCATATCTATTTAATTTTACATATTTATCAACCATTATTTGTTTCTCTAAGGAGAATGGGCGGTGAACCTTTCTGTCTGACATGGCTGGAAATGGCACAGCAGTAATTGTCAAAAGCCAGAGCCAGAGAAGTGCATATCTCGTGTGTGTATAAAGGCAAGGAGAGGAGGAGAGGGAAAATGAAAGGGTGGGGAGGTGCAGTAAGAAGCAGCAAGGGTGCATGTACGAGGGAGGGCGAAGGCAAGAGGAAGAGGGAGGGGGAGAGAGCGAGAGAGAGGGAGAGAGACGGAGAGAGAGTCGGAGCGGGAGAACAAGCGGCTCGCCTCATTCCGCTGCTTTCTCAGCATCCATTCTATGCGACCCCTTTCCGGAGAGGAGAGAGCTACATAACAGGCAAATTGGAGAAGGAAAAGAGGAGAAAATCCATTGATGAGGGAGGATATCGAGGAAAATAACCTATAATCAGGGTTCACTGGCATCCACTATCCCTTGTAATAGGTTTGGTGGAGGTGTGTGAAAGTTTCCATCCTGGGGGGACACCCTCCCCTTGTTGTGGGGACGAACGGCGGATGCTGAATTTCATTCCCGAAGGCAGGAGGAGACCTGTGACAGGCTGGATTCACTTGCAGTGGAGCTGCTAGTGCACGCCAGAAGAGATCCCACAGTGTCTCTTACTCTCTCTGGCTCAGTCTCTCTCACACGTATTTTCCAGTAGAATACATAACGTTATTTCACTCTGCCAAGGTGGAATATCAAGGGAAAGCAACCCCAATTATCCTCAACCAGGAAAGGAAAGGAAAATGGATTATGTTCAAATTCAGTGAAGGACATCCTTTTCACAAGAAGTAAGTTCTAATCAGAAAAGGTTGAGAATTGGGTTCTGATTTTGAGAGACTTGGAGGATTTTTGCCATCTTTCTTTGTTGTGGACGAGCACCAAGCTTATCTCGTGACAGCTTATCTTGTGGACTATAGGGTTCTGGATGTTTATTTTAAGGTAAGGAAACATTCACATTTTTACAACATTAGTCAGGTTTTTTAAGTAAAGGGCAGATTGGGAAGCTAAAAGGCTCGGCGTGAAAGCTATAGTGAAGTGGGTACGCCAGAAGGGAATATGGAAAAGGTGAGTCTTATCTAAGGCTGCATTTCCTCAGTTTTATAGAAAGTGCAAAGTTGGGAAAAATGTATTAACAGTACAATAAGAAGTCCCACAGCTTCTAGTGAATGTGCTTTTTTGGATGGCTGCTGGGAGGCTAGTCCCTTCTGCATAAAAGAATGTACCTATGTGTATCTGCATAGTTGTGCATGTGTGTTTGCTGAGGCAGGAGATGCCTGCCTGCAAAGCAATTCATCTCATTGCTGCTATACAGTGGTTATCACCAGGGGAGGCTGCTAGTGGAAGGGGCATAATTGCGGCGGTTGTTTGTCCTCGTCTTTGCACTAGCTAGTATCTGTGTGCAGGGAATTACTTTTGTACAGTGGGCACATTTTATTCATAATGGTGAGTGCCTCTGCATTTTAAAGCCTGGCTTTGCCCCATTATCTCAGCTCACAGAGAACTGATTGTGTCCGGTATTACACTATCTCAGACGCCCTACATTATACCATCACCTTCGGTTTCTATGTACATGTATGTTGATCGTCTGATTTGGGTCTGGCAATGCCTCTCTTTCATCTTCCTGTTTTTCCTGCTCTGTCTCTCCAAATGTAAAAGTGAAAAGGTGATTCATCTTTTTTTAATAAATATATATGTATGTCACTCGTCACAAGTTTCTGATGGAATCTAAGACTCTTGTAGGAGACGTGTATAGACTAAGGCAAAGGGATAAAGGTATACTCTTATGTTCTCTTTTGGGAAGAGTGAATCTGCTGCCCTCTTGATCAATACCAGACAAGTGCAAGGCTACCTCCTTTTGTAAGGCACTGTTTTAAATATTTATTGCACGGGCATCCTGTCGGTCCCCTGAAATATTTAAAATAATTGAATAATGAATAGCCTGTCTAAGCTGTCAAAGCCCGGTTTTTGGCCTGGACAGATGATTATAATGCCACCTCCTCATGTAACATGCAAAACAGTGACCATTAAATGTCTTTGCCTCTGGATATGAAAATTTCAAAAGAAGTGTTCCTCCTCTTTCAAAACCTCCACTGGGGGGAAGTGGAGCCTGATGGGAAGTTGATGACAGCTCCTGTGTATCTCCCGTTGACTGGCTACATTGGCTCAAATCGTCACTTGTTCCCCTTGAATGTATAGCTTGTTTGAAAGAAGCTGCTGTGCACAAATGTTCTATTGATATCCCATTTAGCATTCAATAAGCACAGTGTGTTTTTTTTTTTTTTTTTGCGTCGCCTTGAAAGAGATGCAAATCTGTTATCTGTTCTGCCTGCTCAGTTCATTTAATCCAATGAGCTAAGTCTACACTACATGTTAAAATATGCATCCTACATACATGTGTAAGAGAAGGTGTGAGAGTGAAAGGGAGTTTCCGAGTGCATCTGGTATCTGCGTGGGTGTGTATTTGTCCAGAGCTCTGAGCTTCATCCCTTTTGATGTTTTATTGAGTGTTAACCATGGTAGGGCTGACTCATTCACTCAGATATGGAATAGCATGGTTAAAGGAAAGCACTAAGACTGTCTTTGCTTTTCCTTGTATTTCCTTTAACTCTGAATTAGCAATGCTGTGTCTGCCCCCTTCAGCCTCTTGGATTTGGTAAACGATTTGGTTCAGGCACTGTGTGGAAACGTGTGTGCTTGTATGCATCTCTGTATAAGCAAGCTGGGCATATGTGCGTAGTGTGTGTAGTGTGTGCTCAGGTGAGAGTGCTTGTGCCTGTGAATCCCCTACTCTCTGTGTTAAAGGGGAAATACAGTGTGTAGCCAGGTTTTCTGCCATTTCTGATGTTAGGAGGAGTCCGAGGCATGGCCCTCCATTTTCAGTGATATTATGCATCCTCTGAATCACAGGATGGACGAAACACACTGAAGAAGCCCTCCTCTACCTCATGACTATCCAGTGCCTTGACAGCATGTTCACATGGCACAGAATTTTGAGGACATAACGTGTATGGTCAAAATTCTTGGGATTTGATTTATGACTCGCACAAACAGAATTGATATCAGTATGCATTCATGCCAGTGGGCAGCTGAAATATGACACAACTGCCTCCAGATATAATAAATCATTTGAAATTATGTGTGACTTTTTGGTTTTGTATCGACAATTTAAATTATATAATGTTTTTTGCAAATGAGCCTTAATATAGTTGGTTTAGCTTTTCTTAAGATGTGTGATAAACCATAAAATGCATATGGCAAAAAATAAATTTTTAGGGAGCTTTAAACTTCTCTCTTTATTAAAATGAAAGGAATTGTGTGTTTTCAAGTTTGTCGGATTGTTTTTTTTAAGATGAATTGTTAAGAAATGTGATATATGCCCACAGAATGCCAGAAGGCAGACATTTTGTGCTTGCTTTGCATTTGAAGCTGTGAAAAATGAAGCTCTGTCATGTTCAGCTTGAATTCTTAATTTCTCGGTGGAGGACAGATGTATAGCGAGCTCCGTCAAAAACAAGATCTGTACCCAGAAGCAGTGTATTTTTAGCCTGTCCATTAAGGACATGGAAAAAAAATCAATGATAACAGACTGAAACACTGGGTTTCAAGTTTAAGTATCTTTTTTTCCTCTATGACCTTTGTGTACAGTAGGGAATATGTACTTTGTGATTCAAACTTCACTCAATTAGTCTCATAGATGTATGGGACAATTTATTTAAGTTGAAATGTTATAGATAAATACTACATTGAAAGAATAATTTCATTTTCACTCATTTCTGAGGAATATTAGTAGAAGTTATGGTGTTTTTACTTTTATTCCACACAGCCATGTGGCTTCTCAACATACTTTCACATTACATACTAATATAGGTTTAATTGTTGCTGTCACTTAGAAAGACATTAACACTCTCATGCTAGCTATCATGAGCCACACATCTGTAGCAAATCCACCACCAGCTGGCTGAGACAAACAGAAGACCTTATTTTAAATGGAGAGCTGGTCAGCTGGAGACCAAGCCATGCACGGATGTGGCTGATCTGTTGTCAGTCCCTTTGAATCCCTGATGAGGCGAAACACAATATGCTCCAACAGCTGGGTCATTTATGGAATATGCTTACTCATCATAGTCAACTGCTGCTAAAAGGAGGGAGGGAAGAATTTGGTTTTAATAGAATATGCTTCACAGAGAAATATTTTAAATGACATCTAGTTGATAAGCCTGACAAGCCCAGAAGTACATTTTGGGATGGGGTCTTGATAAATTACTCCCCATACTACTACTCACCATAATCTTATGAAGAATGACATGCACAAAAGCAATGGCCAAGTGCACAAGTACATATTTGACAATAAGGACAGACAGTTTGTATATTTACGTACATTTACATTTGAGGCTCAGGCATCACTGAAAGTAATGATTTGGTATGAAATAAAACAAAAGTAGTATTGCTGCAGTTTCTTTTATGTGCAATATACAGATGCTTGTCATGTTTTCTTTTGAGGATGTGATGTGCTAAGTGACTGCTGGTGGCAGTATAGCCCTTTATGAATACAGTAACCAGGAAGACACAGTCTGGGGCAAGGGAACTGATCCACAAACTGCCTCCACTGACAGTGACCTTGCTGTCTGTGTCACTTTGAAGTATGCCCTTCCAGGGCAAGCTGCCGAGGGCAAGATGTGTTGCACTACCTTTAGAAAGTCCCTTTCTGTGTGTGTCGACAAGGAGCATTAGCAGGGGTCAAGGGTGATGTAGCTGGCTAAGAATAGAGGGCAGAGGATGTCGCGCCATTTGGCAGTGGAGTTAGAACAAAGGAAAAAAACAAAAACAAAGGACTTTTCCCCGTGGAAAATAAAACGGATCAAACACCCTGAAGTGGTGTTTGCAGCTTAAATGAAGACACCTGATATGATAACCTTGATCTGAACTTTTCCTTCGCCTGATGTATCTCTTTGCACAAATCATCCCCTAAACCTATGAAGCACAGAGCACAAGCACACAACCGCTCTCCTGGCATGTTTCTTCCTTGATTATGATGCTGGAAAATCTACTACAAGCTCATCTGTTATCAGTCAGGAAAAAAATCATCATAAAGCGTCAGAGGTTCATAATGAATAAACAGTCATGAAGGTCGAAGCGAACCAAGAAACGGGATTCATCGGCATCTGATTTTGCCTCCATTACTATTTGCTTGCGTTTAAATATCCTGATATCCAGTAAGTTTGTAGGCCATTTGCATAAAGAGTACTGCAGTCATACTACACATAAGTGATATACAGCAAAAATCCCTCTCCATTATCTTTTACAATGCCGTTGTCTGTAAAGAGACGGTGTCCTATTCATGTATTATGTAATTAGTCATCTACCCAGGAAGTCACTAACATGCAAACACAGCAGCTAAGCCACATTAGCAACCTGTGTATTTATTTATTTATTTTTTACTAATTAAGAATCATTAAATATTCACACGATAGAATAACCTTCCTATATCCTAATAGCACGAAAGATGGGTGCTTGTTCTTTTTTCACAAGGTCAGTATTGGAGTCATCCATTTTGCATTTTCCCTCCATAAGCCAGTTTTCTTGGTGTCTTTACAGCGACTTTCCACCCTCATGCTTAGTTTTCAGCTGTAAAATAAGGTTTTTAGAGTACCTTGCTCTTTTGGTGACCACAGAAATGCCGCGTCTCGTCTATAAGGAGGAGCTACTTGCATTGCATTGTTTTAAACTTTATCCACTGCCACGGTGAATGGCCTTTTGTTGGTTGTCAAGGTAACAGAAATGATTTGCGCTTTAGCAGAAGATGTAAAAAGTTAAGGCATACATTTTTGCTTGAATCTCACGAGACTGAACTTCACTTATGTGTTGCTTATTATAATAATAATAATAAAAAAAAAATGTTGGGGGCAAAAAGATTGTTCAAATAATATTGGACAGGTAGCAGCTTAAATTGTCTTCTCGATCCGCAAGGAGCCACGCTTTTGCCCAGAAAGGTTAGGTCATTACGTACAACTGCAATATCCCCACTAATGCTTCACAGGTAGATGGGGATATGTCAAAGTGTAGTCTTTTTATTGCAACAATAGTGGAAATGTCAGTACATGGATACCTCCTCTGCCTCTGAGGGGTCTACAGACTCTCCAACAGCACTTGTGTCTCTTACGCTGGACAAGCTCCCATAACCCCACTTCTGCCAGACTATGAAAGGCTCTCAGCAGGACACTGGGCTGGCGCTTGTTAGTGCAGGTCGCTGATCCTAGTCTCCTTTGGGCTTACAGCTGGTATAGACTGAAGTACATGTTGGATGTTTGTTCCTCTTCCCTAAAGACTCCTTAAAGCATGGGTGTCTGTAGGGAAGAGTAAGAATACCTACACTCCAAACTCTAGCTAAGAACATAGACATATTTTTGATATTATAATTATTATTCGCGTTTTCATTATTATTGAGAAAGAAGTGTCTTCACTCTTGCATTGTTTCTTGCAATCTCTTGTTTTTATTTATTTTTTTATTGAAGTTAAAGGGACAAGGATTGAAAAGTTAGAAATGGAAGGAATCTAGAGATTAGGTAATGGATCCATTACAATTGTTAATCGTGACTCTGCATTGACTCATTTATAGATGTCCTTAGCATAAATGTTATTCTTGCCTTATGCTATTGCAGTAAGTGGGGAAAAGACAAGACGGCATGTGTATCGTTCTCATATTATACCTGCACTGTTCTAATAAGGTACTGACAGTTGTCCCAATTTCACAGCAGCTTCCATAGACTGCACTCCTGATCTTATTTTAGTCTGTTGCATGAATTGCCAGTAAATTAGGAGGAGGTGCCACTTCTCAGTGCCACCCTTCTAATTTATCGTACTCCTCTTTCTTATATTTGTGAAATCTCCGATAGCTAGTCACAGTTAGTTCAAGAGACTCATTAGAACCTTTGTCATGCAGTTGCTCCTGGGCTGGGGAATATATTGAATAGATAAGAACTTCTGCTCTCCCAGCCTCTCTTCCTCTCTCTCTTTATCGCTCCAGTTCCCTCTTTTCCTCTTCCCAGCCTGCTCAGCGTGTTACCAGAGGTTTGACTGTCAAGTGGAAGCTCCAGACATTTCAGAGTCTTTCAGGGAGGTGATAGAGGTTCTGGTGGCAGCGCGTAATCTTCTGCCTGCTGTGGTCTCACTCTTTGGTTACAGGGGGATGCTGTCTGATGATTCGGTTACTTGTCTGGTATGAATGTAGGCTATTGTGCATGTATTTTATGTTTGCTGGTTTATTCAGAGATAGAAATGTCACATCTCCTAATGTAGTTGAACACAAATAACGTGAGAAACATCCTTGTTACATTACACTGGCCGAACAGGTGACTTGCTTTAGATTACTCAGTATTCCACCCTACCTTTTAAAATATGTAACTTAAAATCTTTATGAACTACTGGTTAAAGATTTTATTAGACGTTGTTGCCCCTTTCAGACTGCAGATTTAGTGTATTAATAAGCCATTTTATGGTGTGAATATACCAATAACTGCTACAAGAGTAATGGATTTGTCGTTTCGTACAAAATAAATTTAGAGCCAAATGGAATGCTTTTTTTATCACTTAAATTTGTGATCTACCATCGCAGTTTGACATTCTCTGTGAAAACACTGCCTGCCCACCGATGGCTCTATTTACATAGTGATTCATCGGCTGAAGACGTCTCTTCACTCTGATATTTGTGTTCTCTTGACATACAGGAAGGCGATTCTGTGCGTCATCTGCAGGGTTTGTATATGCCTTTACAGATTGTAAAAGGTCCCTTTTTAAATTTTAATTTTATATCATGGAAATGATTTGGAGGTGTACCAAATATGTTTAGAAGGCACAGAAACCTACAATATCGTGAATTCAAGACATATATTTATGACACTCTATGTAACCTCCACTGTAAGTCTGCAGGCAGTGGAACATCTAACACTGCTATGGTTAGGGAGCTCTCTAACTTTGTATTGAAAATACACTGTATGTTTGCACTTGCAGTTCTCCAAGTCACACCGAATCTTACTGAATCATACATGGTCTCATATAGCTCATGTTCAAGCATACAAGCTACGGGAAAGAAATGACTTTGCATGCCTTTGTGAATAAAATTGGCGATGACAGCACAGCAACAACGAGCTTTCTCCTGCCTCCATTATAATGTGTGCAACACATGACAGAGATTAAATGCACATACTGAGAAATTCAACCGAGTGAAAACAGCTTGCCTGCCACGTTCGATATCACAGGGACTGCTGTTTGAAAAGGTGGGAATTAAACCTCCAAATTTCGACACTGACCTTTACTTCTAAGTATACAAGAGCCGCTGCTATTGTCAACATGTGTAATTCCTAGCCTTGGATGCTGACATGCTTGCTGTGAATTATAAATCAATGAGCATGTATTAGTGTAAAATCCTCCAGCTCTTGGGGCTTTGCTTGTGATGGGAGAATGAATAGGAGGGAAACAGGGGCACCTCGTGGGATGTCGGGCTGTCCAACTGTGGGCCTGCTGGTCAGAGCTTGGACCCTATCCACACATATACACAGTAACAGCGGGCTTATATAGCACTGGCTCTGAAAAAGTGTGCTTTTCTTTGTGTGAGTTAGCTATGTTTAGCTTGGGGGAGTTTGGGGAATAGTTGCAGCCTACATACATACTGAAAAGTGAAGATATCACTGCATGATGCATAATGTTCCAGACAGTTTTATTTACAATATACATAACGCTGACTTCTGGAAACAATGCCTTTTCATGAAATAATTTGGTGAATTGTCTTGCAGCAACAGTAATTTTGGAGTCATTACAGAATGAACAGAAACAGCTAAGAGCCACAGCTCCAGGTTTTGTTTGTTCTGTACTGTGATGACTCTTTTCTTTTTACAAAGACCCGCTACTTGATCAGATAGTGAGTTATGTGGCCTGCAATGCAGAAATTGGTGTTTAACAACAAAAACGCTGCCTCTGCCAAGAAGAGGGCAAAAGGGCTGTTTAACATTTCAGTTTTGGCTTTGATAGACTATTTAATCATGCATGACATGTTTGTAGAATAGCCTTTTGATGTGGATATGACCCACACTTTTTGTATCTCAGCAGTAAGAGCAACTGAACAAGATATGAAATAGTCTCTTAACCCTACGTACTTCTGTCTGTAAATATAGCACATGTATGTTAAGAATGTATTTATTTTTTCATATGCATGAATGCAATCCCTTTACAGCATTGAAATTGTTCATCGTTATTTTCCATTCTATTAATGTAGCGCACATGAAGTACTGGAGTTGGGATGACTTTCAACTTATTTAAGACATATGTGTCCTCTAAAGGCATCCCACACACACGAACCCAACACACGCAATTTGAAATTTGAATAATCTAGATGCAGTGAACATGTTAAGATGCATTATTTCTAAAGGCACTCACTCAACAGAACAAAATGGGATTATTGTACATGACTGCATCAGAGAGCCTGTTCAACATGTTTGTATTACTTAAGAGAGGAGAAGTGCTTAGCTTCTTTCATCTAATTACCACCTTAATGACTTCATACGCTGAAAATGCTACTATAATATCAGCAGATTTACTGTTTTATCTCTTGTGATTTACATGAATATGTAGTGAAGGAAGGAGCACATAAGTGTTCCACGTGAGGTTAACGAGGCAGATTGCACAGTTGATGATCACACATTTTCTTATTTGCCCTGCAGGAAGAAAAAAAGCAATGGCTTTAACATCTTACTGCAGGGGCATATGATTGACTCATCGAACTTTGAGAGGTTGTTAAAAGAACTTTCTCTGCCTATAGTAATGATGACACGGCAACTCGTGTACAGTGGGACTGTGGAGTGCATTATCTTGACAATTACTCTTCCGTTAGGAGATGAAAGCCCTCTATTTTGTGGCCACCGCCTTTGGTCCTCCGGGTTGCCCATATACTCAGCGGCCTTGGTTTCCTCTCTTCCGGTGCGACACCCATCTTATCCCATTACTGTTTGTGACTCACGGCTGTCGGGAGGAAAAAAAAAAGTGCATAAATAATGTACTCCTCGGGTGTATCCACCCCCAGATCAATGGCAATACAAAGACCATCTACAAAGACGGTTGGCTCAAGGCCATATTTGATCACTTCCACTGCGCACGATCACTGCTCCCTTTTTTGTCAGCCCACTGAGACTCAATTATTTCCAAGTGTTTGTAAGCTATTGTTGAAAGAACGCGAAGTGAATATTTAAAGTTGGTGAGGGGAAGAAAAATCTTTGATGAGACATGAAAACAGCAGATGGAGGGTAATGGTGAACTGTTAAACAGAGTGAGAGGAGGAGAGAAAGAAAGTAGAGAAAGGGAAAGGATGTGATGCTGCATCCTATTCCTCATTTGGATTCTAGGAAGACAGTTGTATGCAAGACAGCATGCTAGCCTCTATTGTGTTCGTACAATATGACAGAGAAAAAAAGGGACAAATTACACAGGTCTTGATCATATGAAAGTAGCTGATAGAGTAGGAAATGGAGTTCTACACGCATGGAGTCTCCTACAAAGAGAAGACATAAACAGCTTTTGGCAAGCTAATCTGAAGCATTGTTCAGAGTTGTTCTTAAGGTAAACCAGAATCAGAAATTTCCAAATAATCCACAAGGTGCATAAGGTCATTAATACATTTATGAATTTGATGCAGTGCTGTTGTCCACGACCTTCTACCACAGAGGCACAGATTGATTTTCCCTGACATATCTCTTGCTGGGTTTTTTTCCTTCATACCCCAGATGGCTCGGCTCATAGCCCAAGATTTTCACCATTTTTTTCCCATACAGTGCGAAATCTTCACTCCTTCAGCAACAATTGATGGCACATCCGATTGGCACTGCACCGGCAGTCTGACTGTGCCACGGATAATGAGCATTTGTGTGAAGGGCAAGGCACACAGTAAAATTAGATCAAAGGTCTGCACTCCATAGGCATCAAACGATGGCCAGGAGTCATGCTCCAGCACTGGTAGTGCTTTGCCTTTTCAGTTACTCAGATGTCATACCACTGGTAATGACTGGATCTGCTTAAGGAGACATCTTTTGATGTGGAGTTCCCGAGTGAGCATATTTTGGTTTTTATCAGTCTAATTTACATTGCAGACAGTATTTGAGGGATTAAAACTGTGTAGCTAATCAGCAAACTGTTGCGGTGCGCCTCTGTAATCATTGATCGGTTTTTGTCCAGTGGCACTAGACACAGACTCCACCCGCTATGAGTGTTTTTTGTCAGTTTAAGTCACAGTTGGTTGTTTTTAGCTTTGAGTACTTTCACCTGCTGCATGTTGCACCGAGATTGTGCTGACTCCAGGGAGTATCTGTTCTTGAACTGAAGTGAAAAATGCAGTGATCTCTGTGGCGAGAAGACAGAGAGTATGTTGGCACCTGGGCAAAGGAGATTGAGAATTTTGGAACAGTTTCAGAAGTTTGTTCCACATGAATTATTGACACTCAAATATATTCCCTGGTACAGGCTTTGCTCATGTTTGTTTGAAAAGTTTATCTAAAAAGAGTAGATCAATATTCAGAAATGACTTTCTTTTTATGAAATGTAAAAGTATGCAATTAACAAGACAATGTCTTTACGTCTTCATATTTAACCAACCCCCAGCATAAGACAATTTATGCTGGGGGGGCTGGGGGTAAAATAGCTAACAATACTATGATATATTGATTGATTATTGATTAAAAACTAAATAACACATTCGTTCCGAAACATTTCGTTCACTTTCCATTATCATCCACTCGACTTCACCATGCCTACAGAACAGTCTGTATAGACAGTGAAAACGTGCCACAGATTGTCAGCTGATAAGCATGCGGCTGGCTGCTGTCACCAGGAATTTAATTAGAAAAGTCTGTGACGTTGGAAGGCGCATCTCCTCTTGTCACTGTTGTTTGGTGAGGAGGAGTAAATACCTTAGTAATAGAGTCAACCTTTCAACACATTGAATTGGCAGAGTGTCATGAGATCCACTCACCACCTACTGTATAGTGGATCACTATCTTTTAATCCTGCTAAATGAATAAATGTGGATTGCTTGTAATTAAGAGGAGATGAAGTGATTAGCCTTCTGGTCAAGGAAGGGAAACAAACAACAGAAGGAAGCTGCTGAATAGGGTTCAGTTTTTTTTTTTTTTAATCTTGTGTTTCTGAATAAGGTATGTTGAAAAACTAGTTTACCGTTAAAAAAAAAAAAAAAAAAAAGGCTCAAAATGGTTAGTTGTTGACATTGAGCTCAGCTAGCCTTGTGTGTACCACTTTGATAAGAGAAGATGTATTTTCATTGGGTTTTAAGTAGGTCATTGTCAATCCAGCAACAAGATACAGTAGACTAAATGCCTGCCAGCCAGAAGTACATCAGGGAGACGGGGCTTGGCCTTGGATGATGTACAACACTGGGTTTATTTTTTTATCATATTTAAGTCATTAATGTAGGCCAGTGTTATTACCTTGGCTTACCTAACATTCTATTATTGGGTATTTTGCTACTGGTTGTTACAATGAGCATAACATTGAGGAACCCGAAAAATGTTATGTTTCATTCTATTTGTCTACGGAGTTGTGAGCAGGCTAACGGTCTGTTTCAAAAATTCAAAATAATGTTCTTATTAGATGTCTGGGTGTGTATCTAAAACTCATTACAGACAAATGGAAGCAATCGATACCAGCGCAGACTTTATGTTAACTGCCATGTTTGTGCACAGATGGGTTGTAAAATGTTTTAGTGTCTACGTCTATACTCTGTACTGCATTTTGTTCCACTCAACTGCACCACTTACAGGCCTGTCTCGTGTCTTCTTTTTCTGTGATAGGATCTTGCATTTAAGATTTCCTTCTCAATGGTATTTATGGCTTTGTTGAAGCTGCTGCAGCACAAAGACAGTGAAAATCTCTTCCTTAGTATGGAGATTTTCTTTATATTAACTTAGTCGTACAGAACTGTATATCTGCTGCGTTTTTACTGATCTTTAGAGACATTTAACAGAATAGTTGTGCCTAGAAGGAGTCTCCAGAGTACAGATGCCCAAAGGTTTAAGGTTTAATAACTAATAGTTGGTAGTGTCCTTGGAAAATTAAGACTTCACAGTGGGTTTATCTTCACCACTGCTCTCCAAGAAAAACAATCTTTATACAATCCTGAGTTGTGGCCAGATGAAAGATTTCACAGTTACCTGAATATCCTATTATAAAAGTTTTTTTTTGTAGTCTCCTAATACATAGAGCTCTGTCTTCCCTTTGGGGTAGTAGGTCCTGGACGGATGCAATCTGCATCAGTTGTACATGATTTTACTACTTTGGAGCTCTTTTTAAGTCCTTTGCCAAACACAAAGACGTCCAAAATCCTCTTTCTGAAAGCATCAGGGAACTATTTCATTTCAGCATATGACACCATGCACTTTTATCTTTTAAAACAATCATCAGATACTAGGTGTCAGAGAAATTGTCTTATGTGTCTTCTGACCTATTATGATACTTACATATTTGCAATTGTCTATAGTTTGGTCTAGCTTTAGGAACCTCGTAACTAATATAAGGAGAACATCCACACAGAAAGTAGCACAGTGGAAGTCTGAGCGCTGAATGTCCTGCTGGCATTTCCAGTATGTGCGCTCTAAGTTGAGCACTGAGCGGATACCATGGGGTTTCAAGGGCTTACTCCAAAGATCCCATGTGGGTTGTATTAGACAGTCTGTCGGACCCTCTGAAGCAAGAACTTTGATCTCTTAGCCGCTCTGGGAGGTGGTGACATTTGGCTAGCTTTGACCTTTTGATGCAGTATTTTTTTTATTCTGAAATTAGATTTAGGAGGAAAAAAATAATAAATGATAATGGAAATTAGAAGGAGCATACAGTAAATCCAACTGAGCAGGACTAATACAGACAAACATACACATATTTACACTAAAATAAACATTGACTTCTGTAAAGAAAGTGTTTTTGTCATGTGATATGAATTGCAACCTTTGTCCTTTATACTGCGTGTAATTAATTTTGCTCTAAGTAAGGTATCCCATGTGAACAGTGCACAGTAAACCTGGGTTAAGGCTAAGGATCATTTTACTGTTTTAATAGAGGTCATGGTTTTCCCTAGAGACACCACATCCATGGGTGTTTGCTGGAGTTGAGTACATAATGTACAGCATTTATAATAGGACAAACATCAGTTTACTTGATGGTTTCATGTGATAAAATCAGGACTTTGTTCCAATATAATGAAACATTTCCCACATCCAATTTGCCCAAGTATATCTTCAGTTGATTACAGAAATGAACAGGAAGATGATAATTTGATTTGTCGATAAATAGGGCAATATTTAAAATGGAGTTGGTAGAGAGAGTGCCTGCTTATTTCCCTCTGTGATTGGTCATTTGAGCCGAGTTCTTGTGGTTATTTACCAGAAATGAATCCACTAATGTAACCATTTCCTTTGCCCTATAGAAACAGTCTGAAACCACTTTCCAAATGGTCTATTCAACTGTTCTATAACATATTCTACAACATATGTCACAAAAGGAATTGGAAATTATCCCTGAGGTGACAGACATCCAGAAACAGTGTTGTGACAGGCCAAACTGAGCAGCTTGTCACAATAGCCTAAATAATAGTTGTATGTCTTAAGTAAATAATAGTGAAGATATACACATTGGTAGTAACGGGAGAGACAAACAACCGGATTCATCTATTTCTGCAAGTGTTTGCATTTGTTTATAACACAAGCCTCTGACTAGCACTCTACAGGACACTTTTGAAAGAAAACACACACTAAGCTTAACAAGGAAAGACCAACAAAACATTATCTATAATTTAAGTAAGAGGTATGCTGAGCATAAAACTTGTAATGTGCTCTGTAATGCTTTCAAGACCACAGTAAAATTAGTTTGAGTCACTAATGTTGGTAAAAAGTGCTTGTTCAGTACTTGTAATGATAACAGCAAATTATTCCTCACACAAGGCAAAAGTTATTTGATCATAGCAATTGGCCGACACATAGGCAGAGCAGGAGTGTGATTTAACGCATGTATTTTCATAGTTAGCTCTTATTTTTTTCCCCCTCTGTTCTTGGTATTTCAGCCTTATGTCCTTAACCTCTGACCACTGTTTCTCTACCAAGCCTTTGTTCTGTGGTGAGCATGCTGGCCTTTAGAACAGAGTTTAATTATTGCATCTGGTGAGTGGATATTCAGAGACTTCCCCTGATGACTATAGCCCGGAGGTCAAATTGCATCGCATACAGTCGCATACTGTATAAAGCCCTTCCATTTAATTAAAAATGTATTTTATGTACGGAAGAAAAAAAATCCCAGTGAACTCAACATCTACAGTTGTTTTGTGTAGGTGAATTTGCAGCCAGGTCAGTATTTTTCTGCTGCTTTCTTTTTTCCTTTGCTTATTTTATCTGCCATTTACTTAGCTCTTTGCACCTAACTATACACTAAATTATACAAATATGTAATTAGCATGCATACTAGCGGAGTCATCTGTATTATTTTAGCATTTGGTGCTCTGTATGTCAGTCATTACATACCTTGATACAGAACCTGCAGATAAAAATGATACACTGAAACAACTACAAGTTTTATGTAATTTGTCTGTAGAAAGGGTAAATAAACCCTTGTGTCAGAAGCTAGTATTGCTGTCTTCAGAAGAGATAACTTCTTGGAGGGGTTTTGCATAATTGTCCATCAATGTCTGACAACCCCTCCCATGCATAACCATCCGCAACCCACCATTTCTTCTTTTTCAGCCATTCCTTTGTGGATTTACTAGTATACTTTTGGACAGCTGGCCTCTTTAATATGATGCAGAATACATAGTTGAATCAATGACTGCAAGCTGCTCGGTCCCTGAGGCAGTGAAGCAAGTGCAAACCATAACATTTTCACTTTGTTTTTCTGAAAAGCTTTGTTTGCTCCACTCTAAACACTTGTACTGTTACTGTGACCAAACAGCTCTGTCTAAAATTAATGTTCAGACGATATTTCTTAATTCAGAAACGATGCGTCTTTGCCTATATGTTCACTGGCCAACTTGTTCTGATTAGTTGGATGGCAAAGATTCTTTACTAGCATGCCTTCTATGTAGGTCAATCTGTGCAGTCTGTTTGATTATAGAGTCAGCACTTTGACACAAACCTGCAGTCACCTGCAGATCCTGTGATTTAATTTTTGGGTGTGTTTCTTGACTTCTTGGCTCGCATTTTGCATTGGGTGGAATTTTCTTGGGCGACAAGTTCTTGATAAATGAAATCAGTGCTGCTCGTAGATGATTTTACTTGCTGTGAAATGATTTATTTCATTGACTTTGGAGCTAATTTTAAATCCCTTTCCATACGCAGACATCCACAGTCTTTTTTTTGTGAAGGCCACTTTTATGTTTTAAGGTAAAGACCAGACCCTAGGTCTTAGGGTAGCCAGGTACCACTTGTTACTTCATAACCTGCCGAACCTAATGTGCAGACCTTGATTCTTTTTTCATATACTGAGCGTATGCTAAATATGTTCAAATATTGATGTCCATGTGACGGATTCGTTTTGATATTTATATTCTGACAATAACCATTTTCATAGTTTGTTTGAGGATAGGCTCTTATTTAGAGAGGAACGCCAGGCAGTGTAAGCTTGTTGAACTATATCTTTTGAATGTACTTCTCACTGTATATTGGTATGTCAGATTCTGGCTTCAGAGAAGGGAGCTGGTCTGGCCAAAATAGACCAGGCTTTCACAGACTGCATGGTGGGGAAAAGAGTCGGGATCAGGTGTGACTTGTGGACACACACACAAACACACACACACCAGTTATACTGGCAACGGATGTGGTGTTGAAGACGGAATATGATAGCTGCTGGATGCCCTGGATACTTAGATGCTTAGATGAGTTTAGGCATATGGAAAAGGGAGACGAGGATTTATGTGAGGTGTCACAGGACACTTGTTATGGCTGGCACGGGAAACAAGATTGCCAGAGGGTTGCTTTAATTGAGCATAGTCGCTTTAGTTTCATTAACAGCTATCATCATCATTACGATTCCTTAATATCATCAGGGAAACCATCAGCTTTAATTTCTCTACGTACCTGTGTTTGATCGGATGGCCAATTGTCTCAGGCTTTATATATACTGTATATACAACAATTAAGACAATGTAAAATTACAGTTACAAGAATTCTGTCAAACTCATAATGCTGCAATTACCAGCATGCCCATTTGGATATAGCTGCCCCAGGAGGTAAGCAATTTAAAACCTGTTCGTGGGCATGAGTTTGCAAGCCATGCCACATTGACCGAGCCACACTTATAATTATATGCAGAGGATTTTTTCTCCCTCTCCTCGTTTTATGATTTATTGCTCTACCGCAGCTGTCAGAACTCACTGATTGGCTCTTAAATGCGAATGTTATTAAAATGCAACTGCAAAGCCAGTGAGCAGCCCAAATGGTTGAACTGAGGCTCCCAATAGTAAACTGTAACCAGTGTTGAGCCAGACAGCTGTTTATGCATGGCAAAACAGGGTGTTAATGAGTAGAATAGATTGCAGATGAGGATCACTACACCATGACATGTTGTTTGTTAGCCTGAGACCGCCATGCATCATCTCCAGAAATGACTGCTCAATTTAAATACACTGCTCCAGATAAGTTATAAATATATTGTAATGTGATGTTTACAGGGGCATGTCCGCTCCTCTTGGATCAACATATGATCAGGGGCGGATATTGCTCACAGCTGCACAGACGCAGCTCACACAGAAGAGTGAATCTTTTTTTTTTTTTACTTGGGTGATTTACTTGGGAAAATCAGGAGGCTTCTTTAAAGCTGAATACAAATTCAAGTTGCACACACTGAGGCTTACAAAGAATATAGATCCCCAAAGCCTGTTGTTTTAAATCCTTCTTTAAACAATATTGCCAACCAACAATATTGGTTAGGACCAAACCTTTTTATTCTTCAGACAAGACAGCTCCCTCTGGATATGTGAGGAAAGTGCATTATATATAAAAGTGGTTCACGTCATGCTTTTTTAATGGAAACATTCCAAGATGCTTTACAGGCTGAGCAAGTTAATTGCATTTCAGATGTAAGAACTGTACAGCAGAGGTATGGAACTCTATATGTCCCTTTCACATACACTACAGTGCACAGCTACAAGTTTGTGTCTGTCACAAATTGTCAGCTTGTCCGTGATGATGACTATTAAGATATACAGTATTGTAGTAATGCAATGTACATACTCGGATAATATCTATAAATCTCTCCTTGCAGATAAAGCACGCAATTAAAACAAATAAAAAAACAAACAAACCAAGGAACAAAAAATATACCACATCAAAAGGAGACCTCTGTGATCAGTAAAAAGCATGTTCTCAAATGTTCACCTAATGACTGAATCCACAAGCAACACAATTGCTCTTAACGTAGTTAGAAAGCTAGCAAACCCATTAGCGTTCCTGTTTGTGAGTAAAGCAGGGTGGAGGGCAGATGTGTGTAAGGGAGATAAAATTATTAGCCTGTATTTTAGCCGGTGTATCCTTGTGATTTAAACATTGAAAATAATACTTTATTTGATTAAATAACATGTGTCTTTGTAGTGATATTCTGCAATTTCCCCATTGTGGGACTAATAAAGGATTGTGGGACTAATAAAGGTTTTTCTTATTCTTATTTTATACTCATGGCCCTAACCTGTACAAGCTTTAGTCCCTTTCAGGCTTGGGTTGAGTTGCAGACCACTGAACTACCATATACATATTTATGTACATCAAAGTAGATGAACATATGTATCCTACAGGGAGATTGCGGGGACAGTGTATTTGTTTCCATGTTGCCATGACACTAATTTCACTGGTCATTAAATGCTTACATTAAGTATATGAAGTCCTTGTCTAAATTGACAAAGCTTAGATTAGAGTGGACAATTCTGCTCAGGAATGTGTGGCCTGTGGTGTTAGGTCTAGCACCAGTGCATGAAGGTAGTGACCAGGCAAAAAGGTGCCCGGTGTGCAATCGGTCATTCAAACAAGCTAATACATGTGAAGAGTACAGAAACAACAGGGCCTATCTAATTAGCGGTGCAACAGAGCAGCAGCTCAATAAATGTCTTCTGTAAGACTGGACAATAGCTACAGCCAGACATCTAATGGTTCAGCGTGAGTGAGTGCTTATTGGTCCTCGAGTCTGGCAATGGAACATGTGTTGTAGAAGCATCTTAGCGTCACATTGCTTATAGAAGATATTTAGTTACCATAACTAATCACTGTGTGTCTAAGGTTTTATACTGCATCGATAGTGCTGTGATGTTGGTTGACTTTGATACATCTGCACACACAAAAAGCCTTAGGAAGAATACGACATTTGAATGTGATCATATTTATTGCCGACTTTATGTTGGCGCTCACTCTCATCCACATCCTTTCATCCATTCACCTTCTGCCTGCTGCTTAGATCCTTATATTAAAGCTAAAAGATGCTGGAAATTCCAAGACTAAATTTAGTTATATCCAAAGGCTTCTAACTTATCAAACTCTAACCTTCTCTGCGGCATGCATTACTGTCCTTGATGTGGAACACATGAGGTGATTTTATGGTAATAGGTTCTATGGTTAACCAAGCTTTGCAGTAGAGTTTGAAAGAGTTTGTCCCTACAGTTGATGCCAAAGACGGGGAATATGACACCTCTGTTTTAGCTCCACTCCTGACCTTCGTGGTAGGGCACTTCTCTGCTTAGAGAAGATTTACAACAAAGTCATCCAACACCCTGAATATTACAATAGTCGGAAGCATGGCGGTGAGGTGTCATCATACCCTTGTTATGATAGACTTTGGGGTTGGAGGAAGTGGTATACTGAAGAATTTAACAGCTTAGCCATGAATGTAATGCAGAGGAAAGCTGACTGTTCTTTGGGTGTGTCGTGATATATGTTGATGGGTTGCGATTTTCTCTGTAGACTAATACATACTGGGGAGAAATCTAGAATATAAATAAGGAGAGCTAAAAAAAAATACATAGTTACATTTATAAAATAGTAAGAAATACTAATCCCCAAAATAAAGTCAAAATATGTTTTAATTTTATATTATTTGGATCATTGTCCCTCTAGTCCCCACTAGTGGTTTAAGCAGGAAGTCGACTAGACGCTGATCACGTGACAATAACAACACAGACGCCTCCAAGAAGACAGTTTAGGAGCCCAGTGGGTCTTTGCAGCAAACTAGCAGCAGTTCATCAAGTGTGAGGAAATACTTCACTAAAGATGAAGCCCACATGCAGAATATGTAAGTCAGTCCTGAAATGCAACAAATGTACTGCAAATCCTCTCAGCGGCAGTCAGTTAACAACTTAATTAAACGTCCTGGCTAACAGAGAGATGGAGGCTGCACATCAATCATTTGTTGGTGAATTTAATTCTCAGAGTTATTAGACCTTTAGCTGCTATACACGGAAAAGGATTTGGAGATATACTGCTTTTTTTCTTTTATCCCGGCTACATTATCCTATCTTACAACACGCTGTGAAGTACTATTAAACGCTGTTGATGGTTCCGATTTATATAGGCTAAACATATCTGCAGCGCACAATATTGGTAAGCTCATGTGTTTATGTTCAGTTCTGTTGTTCTATTAGTTGACTTTCACCACGTATTAGTCGACTTTAAAAAATCCGAAATCATTCAACCCCTAGTCCCCACTGGCTTGAGGTATGATATGCATAAAATATGTATATAAGGGGAAGAGAATATGGTTGGTCTGGTTAGTGCTGCTCAGGGAACAACAGTGGATGATTGTCAGACAGCTGTTGAAGAAAGTTTTTTTTATACTGCATTGTAAAAACAGCCAGATGCACACGCAAGTTTGTTGTTTAATCATTTCTCTAGATGTTTCTTACCCACAAATGATAACTTTCTGGAGGACGAGAAACACATGCCACGAAATGAGGCAGTACTAAGTCATCCCTTCATCCTCTCATAAAAATGTTAATCAGGCTGGAAGAGCAGGCAGGATGCTGTGCAGGGGAGGTGATGTGGCAGAGGTGACAGAAGGTTTTCTGTCTCTGACGAGGCCTTTCCAAAATCTCATGGGCAGCCTGGCTGTGGGTATAGTATAGCTGCAGGCTTCTTTTTCTGCAGTTTTGGATTCCACAAATAACAAGGGGCTGACGGAGGCAAAGACAATGAGCAAGTGAGGACAATGTGGCAAGGAGGCTGAGGGCCTGAATAAGAAACAGACAGTTGGTAGTCCTGAAGACAAAAAGAGCCAAACGGTGATTTGTTGTTCAGAACAGAGGCAGATTGGGGATGAATAGTAGCATGACATTGGGAGAACAAAAAAGAAAAACACTGCAGTAGAGAGATAAGCCTTCTCCCATAAAGGTATGGGGAAAAATGGCAAGATGCTCTTTCTCGCCCTGGAAAAGGCTTCAGGCAAATTTACTCACATCACCTCCTTCTTACGTAACTGTGTAGGGGATGATCAAATGTACCAAAGTATCGTAGCATTAAATAATACATATTAATAAACATTCATTAGCAAATCAAAGAATGACAATGTGATTTTGTATACTAAATACATTTAATATAGTACAACTATAGTTTTTATTAATTTATTCTATCATATTCAATTGATAAATATTACTGCAGTGGCTACTCTGTTATCATTCCTATAAATGCAAATAGAATACTATCCCACCGAGGTCATGTATGTTAAACTAAACTGCACTCTGTGCTGTAGCCCATTGGAGTTTGTTTAGCATCTTATATATTGTGTTGACATTTAAATTATAAATGAGAATGCTGTAAAAGTAAAGCCAAAAAAACATGTCAGAGGAGGGGAAAAAAAGGATTTGTATTGTATACAGTTAATAAGCCGTTAAGGAATACTAATGGTATGGATGCATTATGCTTGCAGGCCTGTCGGCTGGCAGTTTCTCTTCATATATTTGTGTATGGTGTTAAGCGGTGTTCGCAGTACATTCCTTTTTTTAATCTTCCTGTATTGTTCATGTCCATGGAACACTTAACGGCCCCTTGACGAAACAGTTTTTCCACATCAAGAACCAAATCTCTGGATCAACTTAGAGCACTGTTTTCACGGTAAATAACGGTCACTTTGACCTGTGTGAGGGAAGGAAAGGGAGCTTTTCTGCAGTGAACCGTGGGGGGAGGGTAGCTGCAGAGTTTGCATGATGGAATGGACCCTTTTGGTGACATGTTTTATTCATTGAAATATGCACACAGGGAGCATTAAGAGCACGCAGGCATAACACTGCTGTGTCTACACAGCCAACACAAGGACACCACTAGTTTCCTGTGGTTAGTGAACAAATTGGGGGTGAGTATGATAGCTAAAGCCGGAACACTTCACACACATGAGACTGCTGCCCTTGGAAAATAATATTCAACTACAGTGAATAATGTTTCGGTTCTATTTGGAGAAAATGCATTTCGGGTTTTATGGTGCAAATTTTTCACTGTCTGTCACAGTTTACAAGTATGAGGTGGTACCTTGCCTTTAGAGTTACTGAAGATTACCTGCTATAAAGAGGATGATCACAAAGCAAAATCTCCTGTTCTTATGCTGCAGTAGATACGATTTAGATGACTGGTTTGTCATTTCAAGCAACTTTGCTGCGCAGTAATTGGAATAAGTGTTGGGACTCTATTCTGATATGCAGTGACATTTTAAAATGTCTCCAGTCGGGTTGTCCACAAAAGGTACAGTGTGTGATGTTGCTAAACTCGGAATGTATTGCACACTAGCAGTTATTAGGAGCGCACCGACAGGGAGATGATGTGTGATTATATAGCAGTATTGTATGAAAGGTGATGAAAGGTTTAATGATATTATACAGCTATTATCTTTAGTAGTTAAAAGCTTGCAGCTACATTGACAGATGACAATAAAGTCACAAGCTTTAAAGCTTGGTAAAAAGGTATGTCTTTGTTTGGTGAATTTTCAGATTAAAAATATAACCATGACATGAGTAGGAATAACTGACACCCTCAAGCTTTGAGAATGACCGTTAATAAGTGAAAGAGGCTTGTTGTATATTTAACCAATGACAATCAGACTGAATCCAGCAGAAATAATGTGTGTGTTGTGCTAAGCTTTTTTTTTTTTTCTTTATATTTCATCCTTAAGGCTACAATTATTGATGTAGCAAATGAACAATCGATGAACATCATCTATAATGGCGTACAGAATTTTTAACATGCAGATAAATAATAAAGTTACTCTTCCCTCCTGGAGATATTTCTCATATTTCATAAATACAAGACTTGTAATGATTCCCCCATGGTCAGGTTATGTGGATAGTTGCTAGACGACTGGCTGGCTTGTGTGGCCACACCTCTGAGATGACCTATAAAACACTTGTGCTGGTGTGGCATTTATTGTTTCATCTCCACTGTAGTCGGACGCAGTGTGTGACAGCTGTGTTGTGACTTGCCTGCGTTGGTTACATCATGGGTTGCGCTTTCTCTAAGGCTGTCATTCTGTGGGTACCGTCCTTGGATTGCTTTTCCTTTATGACTTGATTACTTTGTCTTCCTCTATTTGAATTCCAGTTGTCCTCCAGAGTTAATGTGCCTGTCTCTGCCCAGAGATCATTTCCCAGGGGTCTCTTTAGAGTCTGATTGGCTATCTTGAGATTCACCCTACTGCTACAGCCCATGGCATTCTTTAGTTTCTGCGTACACAGCTGGAGGCCCTCAGATCTGCCCTGCAAGGACCAGGGACAGCAGTCAAGGACTTTAAGAGCGATAGAGAGAGAGTCACACATTTCAAAAGGAAACCCTGAGTCCCTCTGTTAGATATGGACAGGGTCCCGTGTACACTGTATCATCCTCCGTTTGAGCACTTTGGGTCAAGGAGGGTATCTAGTGTCTCATCCAGATTGGTTTGTCCTTGAAACAAGATTTCTATCAGCCATCACTTCTGCGGTAATTGCAAGCTTCATGCTGTGTTATTTGAAAATGACTGACCATACCCATATGTTTTCAGCTAGTCCGTCCATCCGATTCTCATGAATGAAATATTCTGGCGTGGTTTTTGGCACTGGTGCCTCACAGCAAGAAGGTTCCAGGTTCGAATCCAGGCTGACTGGGGCCTTTCTGTGTGGAGTTTGCATGTTCTCCCTGTGTCTGTGTGGGTTCCTCCCACCGCCCAAAGACATGCTGGTTAAGTTAATTGGTGATTCTAAATTGGCCGTAGGTGTGCATGTGAGTGTCAATGGTTGTCTGTCTCTCTGTGTTAGCCCTGTGATAGACTGGAGACCTGTCCAGGGTGTACCCCGCCTCTCGCCCGATGACAGCTTGGATAGGCTCCAGCCCCCCCACAACCCTTCACAGGACAAGATTACCGAAGATGAACAAACGAATGAATGATATATTAAGGAGATACCTTAAAGTAATTTCTTCAAATTTGACATTCACTTGGACTATTAAAATGAACAGATTACAATTTGGTGGCCAGAGCTCATTGCCACTTTGACATTACCAAAAAAAGTAAATAAATAAATAAATAATAGTTTGGACATAAATATATACACATGCATTTTTTCCTTAATGCCCAGATGTCTACTTGGATAAAATAACGATGTGATGACATTTTATATTTAAAAGTTCAACCTGCAAAAACACCCTCATTAAATCCCTTGGAAAGTCTCCAATGTATAATGCATACAACCGCAAGGTGGCGATTCTAAATGGACAGTTCTAAATGAGTGTTGACATGGCTGTTTGAGCTCTTGCCTTGGTCCTTTACCATTTCAGTTCTCTCCTGTCTCCTTTGTTTGGCATTTTGTTGTGTGGTCTGTCCATCCTCTTGATCTTGATCCCACAGAGTGTGGGGCCTTCACCTGGTCTTGACTTGAGCAATCTCTAAGGGATGGCTTCATGGCTTTTGTGACTTGAAGCACCCAGTTTCATTGCTTTTTTGTAACTAAGGGAAATTTAACAAGAGTCTGTACTAATGGGGGAACAAAGCATTGCAGCAGTGCATTTTGTTGTTAGGGAAAAGGATCTTGCAATCCAATCTGCAGTATGAGGCATTGAGTAACATCCTGCACGCTTAAAAATTATGTCATAAACAAAGATACTCTTAACTTCCTCAGAAGGTGAAAAGGGGAAACATGCTCTTACTTGCTGCCACATATATAGGGAATGTGTTTTTTTTTCTGCGCTTTGAAACATCTGGTTTCATGGCAGTAGAGGGACAGAAGCACTCCCAATAAGTGCGCACACACTTCACTGTATACCACATTAGCAAGAGTGACAGTTATAGTAGCTGCTTCAGCATCAGTGCCAGACTGTGCATGCATATACAAAATGTGATCCCTTATTTACAGTTTCTCAACCGCAACCCAGTTATATAAGCACCCACAGCTTTGCCGCTCACGTGAAGCAAAATATATGAGGACTGCTGAAGAGGACAATAAAATTTTGTGATTATGGCTGACTTCTCTTGATAAATGTAATGAGAACGTGTGAGCCAAAGTGTAGGTGTTTATTTCTGTCTGCCGTCTACTCTGAGCACACACAAAGGAATATTTTTGTCATAATTTCTTTTTATGGCTAATACCGTTGAATAGCATTGTTAAGGGGAAATATCCTGCTCAGTCGAAAAATCATCTCTTGCTGGAGTGGCGAACAGCATAGAAAATAATGTGATCTCAAAGATGAGGTCAGTTGCAGTTGTTCTTCATTATCTTTTGTTAAAAGGGAGTTTTTCCTTGCCACCGTCGCCTTCAGGCTTGCTCTGGGGGTTTCAGGCCGGGTTTTTGTAAAGCGCCTTGAGACGACTTGTATTGTTATTGACGCTATATAAATAAAATTGAATTGAATTGAACTGAATTGAATTTTGACATAAGGCAAAAATAGTAGATGGTGAGACCACTTGTAGAAAAACGATCATTAAAAGTACACAAAAATCTGATGAATGATGGAAACCGTTTTGGATCAAGTGTGAATCTTGGTCCATGCTTTTCAGAACTGGAAGTCTCAAGAAACGCTCCATACGTACGGTGGCCGTGAGAGCTCAGCGCACTGCAAATTGAGAAAACACGTGCAACTCGACTTACAACACCAGGAAATACAAAAACAACGCTGCAAGCAGAAAAACGCACTGCAAGCTCACACAATGGAAATGTTTCCAGACGACCCTAAAAAGCAATGGACCTTGTTTGCTCAAAACCATAGAAAGCTACTAGTCCCACCTCACGTCAATTGCGGTAAGTAAACCTAAACCATACAACACTCTGTATGATGATTTGTTTTATTGAAATTATGCTACACAAATTTGTTTAACATTTAATAAAACCAGTATTGTCGTAACTTTGTTAAATTTAAACTGTAGATTTTTTCAACTGTTGCTGAGCTTTGGCTAGAGTTCTGTACAGCAGCAAACGTTTATTACATTTCTAAAAATACGTTAATCAAAATAGTGAAACTAAATTTAGAGTTTTAGTTGAGCAGAGTAGTTTATTTGGATGACATGATTATACTTTGCTTTGTTACATTTGATGGTTGCTATTTATAGTTAATTCTATTAACTAGTTATTGATACTGGTTTACTTAGATAACTGCTCTTATTCATGATACTAAAGCATATAGAGCACATATTTATGATTGTGACTCTGATAAAAATCTGCAGGGGAATGAAACTGCTGTCAGCTACGTTGAGACGTTACTATTTTGGATATGAATGAAGGGTGCATTCATGTTTATTACAAGATGATTCTGTCTTTCAGTAACTGCTTCAGCTCATACCCACCTGTGATGTCTCCTCCATGTCTGCCTTACGGTATGTGCCAGTACCTGCTTCAACAATAGACGGCTGGTATTAGTTATCTTAATCCAACTAATTATATTTGAAAAATGTCACCTATATTTCAAGGTCTTCTTTTCCTACTCCCTGTGAGGAAGGGCAGCACTGAACATCCTCATCATCCTCTGAGGTGGCAGTGACATGCGGGAGGACAGCCAAATCGAGTTGGTCATCATGATGGAGGAGGACATGCACCCACTTCCACCTCTGCTCTTTCTCATTCCTTGCTGCAACAGTGAAATTTCCCAATTTGGGATTAATAAAGTATCTGTCTAATCCCACCCTTAAGCCCAATGAGATTTGTCCAAACCTTGTTTGACTACATGTTTACTTTTACATTTTACACTCTGACATACAGTCACCATTTTGTGTTTAATGTCTTTTATTTAAGGTCTGTTATAGTCAGAAGTCATGGGTCACATTTCAATAAATTCTATTTGTATTTACATTCCTTAGGTCTTTTGTGCTGAGGGTAAATGTTACATCTTATATTAAAATGTCACTGTCAACTGAACGTAGCAAATCAAAATCATTGATCATTAATCATAATACAATAATTTTAATAACAAAAATGATTACTGCTATCTATCAGTGATGAAGTGATGACTTGAAAATTGTTCTCTGCCCAGATGAGAAGACCTGTTAGTCCTGTTAGTCAGCAAGACATAAAAGTTTCCTACTTTACGTGGTGGAATAAGATTTTCCAACTTCACAGAGATGCGCTTTATTTAAAAATATCTTCTCTCTAAATTCTAAAACTTCAATATTACATTTCAACTTCGGGGCCAGTTTGATAACTGTGACAAGCTTCGGTTAGCCTCCCTTTAGCCTTCCGTTATCCTCCCATCACACTGGAGCTATGCTGGAAGACTAGCCTAAGGCTAATTAATTAGCTGGCTAATTATCTAATTAACTTCAGCTACCAGACTAGCTATGTTTAGCTACGTTGAGCACAGACACTTAACATATAAATAATCCTCAAAATTCACTTACTGAATAAAGTGAAGGACACATTTGTGGGATGTTCTGTTAGAAGCTGCAGCAAAGCAGTCAGGTATTACTTGCATTTAAAATGATCAAAATGGACCAACACCTCAAACACAGTAATCATTAAACAATGTCCCTCACTTTATAGGGTCCTCTGGAAACATTTCCATTGCATGAGTTTGCAGCACATTTTTGTATTTGTTCGTGTTTTTTCAACTTGCAGTACGTTGAGCTCTCCCGGCCACCATACATATGCCCTGGTAGACACATGTTTAAAGAGGTGCATAGTCATAAGCTGAAAATACTGACTGAACTGACTAGTGTGAGGAATGTCTGGCCTGTGTGTCTGTTTGCAAATTGTTCAAAAGTTAGCAAAGCTTGGTGATCAAAGTGCTACTGTATCAAAGTTGATAGGGATATAATGGCAGATAATTCACGCATCAAGCTTAACAGAAACAAATACATTGGTATTTTTAACACTTTTACAGTGCCTGTAGTCATGAGAAAGTACTATGTAATCAAGTGTTACCTTTATTCACAAAAAATATTTATGAATTGAGTTTGATTACATTAAAGTGTTGTTTTGATTCTCCAGAAATTCTGCCACTAATCTGTCAATAATCATCCCAGTAACTAATAGTCAGTAAATACTAATTAGTAAATACTTGTGTGCTATAGCACAAAACTGTATTTTCACACTGCATTTACTTTTTAAATATTGTTGTTTAACAGTAACTGAAAGCCTCAAGCTTCTCGTTCATCCATTAAGGGGTGACTGATTTATATAAATGTAGATTTATTCTTTCTTTACCATTCTTTACCATTTAAAATGTCATTTATATGTAAAAAAAAAAATCTCTATTTAAAAATTAATCATAGTCTGTTTGACAGATAAGCCATAATACACAAAATGAAAATCTTTTTAAGGACATCAATTTGTATTTAAAAAATTAGATTTAAAAAAAAGCTTGTCGTATGTCCTCCACTGTGGGATCAACTAAGGACTATCTTATTTTATTGTGCACAATAGCATATACATACCAAAATGCAATGCAGTATGTGTAAATTGTGCTTTTTCCTCTTCTCTCTGCACCCAGTGTGAGCGGTCTTTTAGTTGCTGTTTCTTTACTCCTGCTGCTGACTGATCTAGGATGTGGTGCGAGGACCTACTAGTAAAAACGTCGCTACGACTGTACTAACCCAAACCTCTGCAGGTCAACTGCTCCACAGGGAATGAGAGAACATATGTCGCTGCTGTGCATAATATCAGACTTCATGCAGTATGCAGTTATAAAATACATAAGAGTAGCTACAAATGTGACAGTGGTAAATTAACATATTTCTTTCTGTAAGGTTATGTTTGTTGGAAATTTTCAATTAATTTGACCTTAAAACTTACCACTTTGAGAATCCAACTCCTCCAATAGCATTTCTAAGATTTTGCCTTTACTTTTCAGTAATAATATTGGTAAGTTAAGGCATGGTCAACACAGTCAAGTAAAGGCTGGTCCCCCAATTCAGTCCTGGGGAAAAAGAAAAAAAACAAACAAACCAGTGGATAATGTAGTTAAGTATGTTTCACAATAAAAGCACCTTTAAGAATATATAGGTCTGCTGTAACACTAGATGACCAAATATACTTATCAAACAGAGGAAATAAGGAATAGGCAAGAGTCACCATTTCAAGAAGCATGGTACATGATGTTCAAAACTAACTTCCAAAGAATCACCTAAATAAACGTTAAAGAGTCAGTCCAACAGAACTTTTTTAAAATGATCTTCACGAACGAAAATGAGAACTACAATCATTTCCAGTGTGTTTGCCAAAGCATTTGATGGTTCATAATAGACTTTATGCTCTGGTGGCTGTGCAGATCCTTTGTGCATTAATAATTCAATGGCAGTAATGCACAGGCTCTTGAAGTATTAACTTTGCTAATATCAATGGTGAATGATAATCATCTGCCAAGTAAAATGAATAGATTTTAAATGTATACATTAGACTATTCTCCATCCGGTTTTTCACATTAAGGAGATGTTGTACTTATGCTATCATTTTTTTTTAATATATATAAAATACTCATTCAGACCTGAGTGTAATATCCCTAAATGACCCTTGACATATGTGCCATGTTGCTCCGTGCTTTACTAGATATGTAGTTTCCTTGAGCAATGTGTGATAGCTCCAACGCTATCTATGTCTACTGTGGCATTTAAAAGCCTTCACAGAATCCTGGGTTCTCTTTGTGTGTGAAAGCCTTTGTATAGCGGCCTACATACTGATTCTTGAGATTAAAAAGCCACGCAAAAGTATTTTGCAAAGGTCCCGCTGGGAAGTGTGACACTGTTTACAAGATTGCTTCAGATATTTTATTGAACAACTATAATCTCAGTCAGGGTTGTCATGCTGTTTAAACAAAATGATTTTTGTTGTTGTTGTTGTTGTAGAAATTATGAAGCCAATTGAGACTGCATACTATGTTAAAGTGACGATGTATGTTTGATCTCAGGGCAGCTGGGCCTTCGTTTCTGAACACAAAGGGATTATTACAAAGTCTGCAACAGAACAGCCACCACATGAAGACGTGCCGCATGATCGATAATTAATGGAAGATTAACTTTTTGTCTTGCAATTAAATAAATATATGGGTACAGATATCTGGATTAAAAAATAAAATAAATGTTTCACAAATCAGCCACAACACACTGTTTGATGGATTTCTTGGGGCTCTTTTGTTTATAGCTTTGTAAGAGAACTGTTCGTGTTTCCAAGGAGCTGAATTATTGAAAATGAAAATAGCAAAACATGGGTTTCATTTTAGGCTGGACATCCTCTGAGTTTTCTACCTCAAGGTACATGCTGCACTGTTCCATTATTTCAACCTTTTACGTGTTCATGATAAAAAAGTTGTCTTTGAAATGAGTTTTAACTGTTTTTCCATCTTCCGATTGTCTTAGTAAACTGAGGCCGAGACAAACCGGGTCTTTGAAGTCTGCCTGCGAGGCTTCGGGATTGTAATGAAACTGTATTGCACTGTCTCGGCACCAAATGCTCGGCATGACGGAACACACAGTAATTCTAACCGAGGCTCGTCGTCTTCCGCTGGTTTCAAAGCTGCTGGTTCTTTTATTCTCCTGAGAGAGTTGCCGGCACTCCCTCACAAAGCCTAACTGCTTTCAGGCCCATCAATTATTTAGCACCTGTTGCCTGCAGGAAACTGGTGAGAAATTATGAAGATGAATGCAATGTGAAGACAGGAAATATATCACTATAATTCTACATTTTCATCTTAGTAACTTTAGGATCACTTTAAAAAGAATTGGAAGGCAAAGGATTGTTTGAAATGTCCTGCACAACTCCTTGTCCGAATTGGCTAAAAAAAATGCAATCACAAAATGCACTTTGGTAGTTAGGGGATGCCTTTGACAGGATCACAAAAGGCACTCTGTTTGTAGTGGGTAAATACGCGTGTGATGTGGAAATGTTTCCCCATTTTTCCCTGTCTGAACAGCCTTCTTTATTATGAATAAGCATGAATGTTTTAAGACTGATAACTAGTTCAACATGCAGCCAAACAAGGACAATGTTTTTTTTTCTCTCTTTGAAAATTTATAAGAGGACTGAAGGATGATTTTTGTAATGGCCTTTATGGAATATATTGAAACGTTAAATAAACTTTTAGACTACAGTTTAGGAGATGCCTTAGAGGGAATAATTATCACGCTCTATATGGGGATTATGTTTGTGTTTACAACACAATAAAGGCTCTTGAATGGTCTGAAATGGCACCATTGGAAAAAGTAACGTAAGGGTCGGGGGAGTATATTCTATCACACCCTTGCTTGCTAAAGGTAAGGATACTGGTAGTGATATGTGAGCCACAAATAACCCCTGTAGCAAAAGAAAGCTAAAATTCATACATTTTGAAAGAATACATTTAATATCATAATGCTAATGTGGAGGAAGTATGGATATCAATCAATCAATCAATCAATCAATCAACTTTTATTTCCAGACTCATGGTCCAATAAATACACATACCAATACCAACAACAGCACATAGACAAACAACAGGACAGTTAAAAAAGGCAATGATACCAGTGTTTCCACATGGATGACTGGTATCGCACAGTACTAAAACCAGGGTTTGACAACAGCATAATGATAAGGTTATATTGATACCCACCATTGATTATGACCCATCTGATCTAATAGAGAGAATCCTGTTAAACTTCGAAACTTCTTCTTGTGCTGATTTGGCTGGTTATGTGATCTGATGAGTTTCTTGGAGAGAAAGAGACTTGGCAATACCAACCGAATAAGGTCCTAACTGATGCGAGCAATAGTGTTAAAAATGTTGGCCGGCCATGGTCATCCTCTATGGAAATGGACAATTACGTTAGAATCTCTAAACTGAATTATGTCAATCAGAAGGAAGAAGTGTTGTGAATGTGAACATGGTCATTTGCATCTGTAGTAGTTTATATACATTTTTATATAGGATTTCCATGTATTTATTTATTTCTTCTTGTTCTGTTTATCCTTCCGTAGTAGTCAGGTGAATTTAATTCCATATATCCTAGATTTAAAAATTTACCTACAAAAAGAGCATACAACATGATCCATAACCTCTGCTGACTAATGTCATGGAGTCAACTGGGAATCCAAAACAAAGACAGACCTACTCAAAAAGAAAGAAAGCATCATAATGGACCTCTGTGCATTTAGTTATGTCCGTCTTTTGACACAGTAAAGATTCACAACACTTTTTATTTATTTATTTATTTTCTTTAGAAATCATTTGCACACATAGACTCATAAAGCAACACATCAACTCTACAAAGAGGCTGTGTCAATTCAAGTTCAGCTCTTTGGCACCTGTGAGTGTGGCTTGTGCTGGATTTCACTATGTTGTTTTGTATAGCTAAATATATTTTAAGTGTGGGTGAATCTGCTGAAAACTGGATATCTTACACGACTTAATGTCTATCAATTTATTTTTTCTGGGCCACTTTAATTTTAGCATCATTTACCATTTGATCAGTAAAAAAAATGCCAGTGATAATCATGGAAAATAAACTGTGGGTGCAAGTCTTCTGACATGCGGAGGAAGGTGTGATTTTTTGTTAAATATAAGCAGCGTAGTTGGCTGCCAAATGGAATGGCAACATCCCAGTTTTTGCATTGGTGTGAATCTGTCTTCTGTGCACAGAAAAAAGAAAAACTAGTCTATAAGTTTTTTTTTTTTTTTTTTTTTAAGTGATACCTGTATTTTGTTCAGAGTCTGTTTGTAATCAGCAGTGTGTGTTTAAAACCTAAGTACCTTTACATACTGCATGGCCAGGTGGTGTAGGAAGAAATTCAAAGACAGAAGAACTAGCAATCCCATGAATGTCAGCTGCTAAAACAAATGACAGCTCGCCTCATCTCAAAGCAGTAAAGGCAGAGGGGAAGATCTCAAAATGACCAGAGACAAATGTCGTGACACAAAAATAACAAACCCAAAGATGGACGGAGTGTTTGTGTTTGTGCTTGTACAGCCTCATATTTCGAAGTGTGTGCCCAGTGGTAATTTAGCAATTCTCAGCAGGCTCTGTTCAGGGAAGAGCTAATATGGGCGGTGTGTTGCTGCTAGTGTGTGTTTTCCTGTTTGCACCTTGTGTGTGTGTGTGTGTGTGTGGGTGGGTGTGTGTGTGTGTTGGCAGTGTTTCATTTCATAGTGAGTTTTCTGCTGACCTTGGCAGACACAAGATTTCATCCCAGTGGTGTCTCATCCCTCTCTTGTCCTTCTCCTCCTCGTCCTCTCACACTTGCTTCTCGAAAAAGCTCCTCCCAGGACCGTGATATTTTCCTCCTTTTGTGAAAAATAAATAAATAAATAAAATGACAAAATGAGGCAAAATGAGCCGGTAAATACAGGAGGAAAAGTGCGGCAGAATTCCAACCTCTTTCACTTAACAATTCAAAGCAAGCATGTGATTAAAACAGACAAGATGGTACTTAAACTTTTAGAATGTGAAGGAATACAGCCAATAGTAAGCCTCATTAAGACGGCTCCTTGTTAAAAACTCTTGTGGCTGTTTGACTTTCCCTGTCATCCTCATTTCTGCTGGCTCATGTCTTTCAGAGTAAACCTATGCCAGAGTGCTCATTATTTCGACACATTGTTGTCAGAAAGGCAGAAATGCAGTGAACGGCAGATCCCCGTCACCTTCCTTTGCACTTCAAGCTCAGCCTCATCAGAAATAATAAACATCGTCAAAAACCAAAGAATGCAAATGACAGGTAATATAAAACCAACAGCTTTGGGGAAGGTTTACGAAAGGTTTTTCCTTAACAGCGCTTAAACGTTCCACAGTGAGCATTGAAAATGACAGAGGGAAATTTTTGATGCAGCTACACAGAGGAATATTTCTTGTGTTTAAAGTTTTAGAATGACAGCAATAGCAACCAACCAATGCTCATCTATGGGGACAACGACTACAAATGAATTAAACTGAAATGATAAAAGGCTCTTTTTGTTTGTAAAACCCCTGACAGTCTATGTGCACATATCAAATATCAGTAAGACTCACTTCTTCTATGACTTCTTTCATAAAGTGGATGACGAGGTTGGCAATATAACATCATAGTATTTGTAATCGAATTGAGTGGATTAAATAAAAAAGTATTTTCTCACACTGTTGCAAAACCTGTACCAAAATCTGTATTGAATATTTGTGGCATTTTCTAAAATGCCCTAGTACATCCAAAAGCTGTGTTTGCACCACATGTACCAGAACTTAAGTCCCACAATTTTTTTTTTTCTCTCCCAAGGAACAAAATCTAAAACTTCAATGAACTACAGATTCCCTCAGACTGTCTGCTTTTCCATCCTGGTCTGAAAACCCTTGGAAGATTAGGCAAATGACTCTGCTGACATACTGTATGTGCACTGTACTAGGTGGTGGTAATGTGCAAGACTGTATAACAACAATATAAAGCGGGTGACTCGCTTGATCAGGGACTTACCGCTCTGCAAATTGAGTCATTGATTCATGGAGTTGAGCGGTAGGAGCAAAGCAGATTTAAAGTGCCCGAAATGAAAGTAAGCAGACATATTTTACAATCTGCTGTGAAGATTATTGACGGACAGACGTACGCCATCTGACGTGGATATTGGATATTTGTCAGATACTATCTGTTAATGAAACTGGCCCTTAACATGCAGAGAAACATGAGTGGGAGTTATATAAAGTCTAGAACCTTTGTTTTCTGCATTCAGCTGCTGCTCTTATCCAATGTGACATTCAGTACAATGAGTAGATGACACAAGCTTCCTGGATGCTGACATTCCAAATCTTTCTGATGTGTCTGTCTTGTGGAATAACACAATTCATTCATATTGCGTGTCCTTACAGAAGACTTTCCTTTTTATGTTTCAGACTGAATCTGTGTAGGCACCTATCCACTCCCCTGGCAGAAAGCAGACATGTTCTTTTCCTCTGTTCCAGTATGGTGAGTTAATCTTTTGTGTCTCTAGCAGCATGAATAAATGTGTTCCTCGGGGAAAAATAGCGGGGCTTCATGCATGACCTGTTATAGATTTTGGTATCCGTGTGGTGGGTATCAATATTCTTATGAATACGCACGTCGAGAAGAGCCAGAATCTACCAGTTTAAAAGAATAGCTAAAAATGTGAATGTCTTTCATTCTGGAAAAGGATGTGGAAACCAAAATGATAACTTGGCTCCTCTTGCCTTCGTTGTCTTATTTACCTGTACATAATTCTTCAGGGAAAGAAGCAGTTTGGACACAGAGAAAACTGCAGCACAAATGAAAGGGCTTCTGGCATCCTTGCATTATGTCAGATTCTCCCATGAAGATGGTACATTTACACGCGCAGGTGCACCGATGGCGGGTGAATCCGTGGGCGGCTTTTTAAAATAGGCCAACAGAACACACTGTTCTTTTCACATATGGCTTTTTTGGAATACTCCAAGTTGAAGCAGATTAAAAGCGACATTGATTTTGACATTTCTGTGTCACCAGTATAAAAAGATGTAATAAAGAGCTAATGAGGCTCTGATGCATCACTGTATAACTCTCAATCTATAGTTTATACAGTTGTTGACACTGATAGCATTTCTTTACATTTGTGCATCCCAAGCTTGGGATTATTGTTGTGGTTTTAGCCGTTTCATTTAGTAATGCCATCTGCACAGTGACGTATCAACTCTGTATTACTCTGTATTTGTTCTAAAGCTGTCTGAGACACTTGCGGTAGGGCTGTTCAGGGTGACTGCGGTCCATGGGGCTCAAATCCAGAATCATTAAAGCCCTTCTCATGTACCAGCCCCTGTCATTGTGCTAAACATGATAAGAGTATGCTCACAGGTCTATGCCAACGACCGTGCCAATTCAGCAGTCCCAAATTGTACTGGCGAGGTAAGAGGGGAGGACATGGCACAGTGGAACCAAAAGCAATGAAGCATTATGTAGCCAATTATTGCAGAATCTCTTGTTAATTGTTTCATTTTTCCTTAAACACTATACATGGTAGCTACTCAGATACTGTTTTATTAAGGACATGGACAGGTTGTTTTATTTTAACTGCTAATACGACTAATCAAACATAGGGTGGAAATGTTGCTTGAGGTTTATGGGGTATCTAGTAAAACCCTAATAGCTCTGGGGAAAGAGACAAAATGGAAGCAAACCTTGCTGTTACTATTCCTGCAGTTACTGGTGTTGTTGTGACAGTAAAAATGATCTGTACCAACTGTAGTTTTTCAGACAGCTTGCGACTCTTTGCAGATATATGAAATGCTGAGTGTGGAACACAGCATGGAGGTCCAAACACGAATTCATCTCCCACATTTAAAAGAGCGTCACATTTGGAATATGTATGCTGTTGCTACTGTCTTGGAAAATAGTCAGATGAAATGCAAAGGAAGCACTAAAAGTCGGCTTATTGCGTTCTGTGAAAGCTTTTTTTTTTTTTTTTTCGTGACAAAGACATCACAATATGTCAAAACAGAGGTTTTGCAAAAGTGTGAAAGACTATTTGGCAAGAAATATATTGCATTATGATTTGTAATAGAAAGCAAAACATGATATATTTTATAAGTGCATCCAGTAATGACTTCTTCTGGTATTTTGTGGGTTTGTGATGTTAATGCAAACCAAAATAGCATTTGCTTTACAAGCTCAACCCATTAACTTGTCAGTAGGTCATTAAAGCATTAATGGAAAACACAATAAATACATAACCTAGTTCTGTTGGCTGTATTTTTTAAATGGACTTTAAAAAGTACACTTTGGACTTTTCAGTTTGGGATAGTTTATTTGATTTTCTAAGTGGAATAATTCAGTGTTTAATGATCCTATTAAAAGATCTGAGTTGATGCCAAGCTGAATTCATTCATTCATTTAGTTGCCAAGGTACTAATACCAGTGCAGTAAGTTGCAATCAACAAAGTCACTAACCCCACTTAAGAGGCATATAATGCTGCATTGTGAAAGTGTACCCACAGTACCTATTTAGTATGCCTTATAGTCCTGTAAAGGGAATATTTATACAAAGATACTGTTTATGCAGGCTTTGAGGAAATGTTTGCTTGGTTCCAGACCTCTAATTCAGCAGTCTCTCATATTGGTCCTTCTGATAGCAGCATCTACTAGTTGAAACTGCTGTCAAACTAATGCTTTGGAGCTGTGATTAAGAATAGAGTTGACCTACATTGCCAGCAAGCTATCCACCAAAAAGACCACAAAAAGGTTGTGCATGAGGACTGGCAAAGTTAATGTGCTAATAACACATGAACATAAAGTCCTTTAAACAGCACAGTTTTTTCAGTTCAGCTATTCTGACCTTTGCCGGCACCATAGTTTGCGCGGCATCTTTTGGCACAGAATTCCCAAACCTACCACAATTTGAAATGTGTTTGCAGTAAAAGATTTTTCCCTGTGGAGGGCAGTAATATGTCCTGTACTGTCAAATTCCCAAAAGAAGCAGAAGAAAAAAGCAAACAGACACAAATGAGTCTGTTGGATGGTTCCCTCGACAGGAACAAAGTTATCTGCATTTACGATGTGAACTGAGCTACCACTGGATCAAGCACACAGCTGAGAACAGAGTGCTCTTAGCTCTCAATATGCTTTGCATGAAGCAAGCATATTTGTCCACTGTCATGTTAATCAGACAAGTATTAAAAACTTTACTCAAAACTTAAAAAAATCAATCTAATTAATTAGAGGCTTTGTATTTAATTAATATCAATTAATCACATTTTAATCGCAACTATATTTGCCCCAAAAAGCAACATTTTTCAATTTAAATGGATTTTAGTGGACGACTGAATCAAAGAATAGACACAGACATGAATATTGTAAACTCAAGCTCTTTCAATGTCTGGAAAAATGCATATTGCATTTCAATTCAAAACAGTAGAAAAAGTATATCGCAAAACTAAACAGACCTAAAGTTAAAGTACCAGTACTTTAAGTACTTTTTTAAAACAGTAGTGACTTTAAATGGTTAAAAAAAACCAAAAAAAAAAAAAAACAACTGTTTGGGCTGCCAACATGTCTTGTCCGTACTCCGACTGGGACTGCTAGCGTTAACAGCTCTGGCAGTTTCTGTGCTCACTGCAACATGCTTACATTTGGTAGCCGGTAGCCAGGCCGATATCCCTTCAAGGTACATTATAAACAGATTTTGAAATGTGCCGTTACTTTGCATTAATCTATGGGAATCACATAATTAACCACAATATATTGACAGCCGTTTTATGTATGGGTTCAATGGAAAATGTCTTATTGATGTTACTCGCTACATCCAGCGATTAGTTTTTCTTGAAAGTGGCGGTAGGAAAAAATAGCTGCTGACACAAAACCTTTGGAAAACGGGGCTGTCTTGCAGCTGCTGCATAATCAGTAATTTGGAGGCTCATATCCTGTCTTTTCTACCAAGGATTTTTCCTTGCGGAGTTGCTGAATCTGAATTGAACCGCTGGGTTTCATAAAGAAGTTCAGTCTCTTCATTTCTGAGGAACTGCCACCTGAACATGATGTTTACCTTATTAGGCAGATTGGAGATATATTACTTGTTCAACAGTAAGTGGACCGCTGTGCTGAATAGAAGCAGTATAAAAGTTGTTTTTCAGGTATCATAACTCTATTTGTCCCATTTCTCTCAGCTTTGCCTACATCTATACTTTTTTTTTTTTTTAATAACTGAGAAAAAATGCCTGTGACAGAATGGATTAGGAAGAGGCTTTTCAAAGTTATTTTATTTAGGCTGTGTTTTTGTTGCATCTTTCGGGGATCCTGGTCACCTTTGGGCTATAAGATGCTGACTGTGTAATCACAACATCCCAAGTTGGAGTCAGCCAGAGTACCTTTGCTGCATGTAATTCCACTTTCCCTCGAATGTCCTCTCTTCTGCTTGCAGTTTAAGAAACCCAACAAAAACCATTACTCTCCAACCAAAATTCATTGTCCATTCCTTGACATCTAGGCAACTGATGAACCTAAAGTTAAAAGGGAGTAAGATGTGAAATGTGGTGAAGTGCATTTTATTTATTTTTTACTTTTTGTGTGGCAGTAACTAGGATAAACCTTTAATTTACATGAACCCCACTTCAAAGCTGAGAGCCAGAAGCCCTGGAGGTACTTTTCTTAATTGTTAATCCTGTTATATGGATTTGCCATGCTCAACACCTTTAGTGTTGTATGGTTTGGAAGCCAGTAAAATACACTGAGGTCAAACAAGTTTTGACAAAGTTTTAATTCATGTTTTCCACCCAGTTAAAACAACCCAAGAACTGATTCGAGTAAAGCACATGGCACATATTAAGGTGTGACTAAGTGTGTAATGAATACTGAAAGAAAAAATGGATAAAAGGAACCTTTTGTCTGTGTATACTGTCACTTAATCGGTGATGTAATGCAGTTCAGCCAGCATTAAATGATCAATATTTAAGATATTCATGATTCAAATTAGTCTTTGTAATGTAATAATGTAAGGGCCTCCCACAGTGCTATTGTGAAGTGGAACTCTACTCAGCAGCTCTTTTAGACACTTTTATTTCACTGCTTTGGCTCTTGACTCTGAACAATGCTGCATAATAGAACAAGTTTCTAACTAACTTGTGCTAAATTATGCAGTATTACACTTCGAAGGGGATTGCTGTGCTGCAGAACCATAACTGCCCCACATTAATGATAGACTAAATGAGACTACAGATAAAAATCACTGCTTGACTTTACTGTGCTCACTTAAGTGTAGTAAAAGTGACCAAGAGATCAGAACATTACAGTGGGGAAAATGTACAGTATCTGATGTGAAAGCAAACATACTGTAAGTGGTCATGTAACTGATATTCAGTTAAAATCTCCAAGTATACAATGGCTGATTGAATTGGTAGGTTTGGTCATGTCCCTTTTCTCATCAGGTCTGGGGGAAAATGGATCACACTGCAAAATGATCAAGGAGTCCTTACCATGCTATCCCTGTTGCATTCCCCTTAGGATTTCACTTAAGTGCCCCCATTGTTCCATAATGCATGATGCAACTTGTTTTCCTGTCTATGGATTTGCACAGATGCTTTTGTGCTCTCAATGAAGACCAAAATCTTACATTTCTCTTTGAGATAAGTTTAATGAAGCCCAGGGCACAAACAAAAAGCAGCAGCAAGATACAAACAGGCCTGTCTGGTATTGTAATCCTGTTTGTTTTGTTTTTTTCTTTTTCTCATCAAAGTGGATTTACTATGTCTGCACTGCAATGAAGACAATTCAAGAAGACATCACAGGGACCTTTATGGTTTTGTTAAAAGATCAAAGTCAGGATTGTGCATTGCTATGATTTGTAATATGCACATTCTCCCAGACACGCATAGAAAAAAAGTGTTCTCTTTAAGATGGTTTAATACATCCAAAACCTTGGCGCTTACCTTGAAGCCCAGGGCTAAGAATCTTTTTGATGCCACCTGCTGCATACCTTCTCTCGCAAACCTGCGTGTTGCATTAGAGACACTCTCTCTCTCTCCCCCTCTCTCTCAACAGATCATCATCACTTTCCAGCCTCAGTCCCACCAGGGGCCCGGCAGTAGCTGTAGAGCATAAGCTGCCACATCAGAGGCTCTTCCAGAGAACTGACAGTCAGCAGCATCATGTGATGGTGTGAGGCGGTGGCACAGGATGAAAGGATGCATTAGATGTTATGCAGATCAACACGAAACCTGAATGGGGTGAGACTTTACATTGCCACCTAGCTGTAAGCAGCAGATAAAGGCAAAGGTGGCATGAGAGATGGAGATATGGGGACAGGGAGTGTGTGCGAGAGAGAGATAGAGTATTGGAGAGGGGCAAGAGGCCAGAAAATAAAAATATCTAAAGATGTTAAGCTCATCCTTGTTAAGATCCTTGCCTTTTAAAGAATATTCTAAAGGCCTTAACTTAAAGCACTGAAAGTGCATATTTAGTTGTATCTGTTTATCAGTTGTTTTGTGCGTCATCAGGCAGCTGATAAGTGTTTGCCAGAATGGATTTAACACACGAAAGTGCAGTTTGTTGAGAACAAGTTGGAGCCATTGACAATTGGTCTCAGCAGTAACTTAGGTGTGCAGGAGAAGTGATTATCGATCTCATCGATCTGACACGGCAAAATTTATGGCTCATGCTTGCTGCTGTTTTATCGCAGACGTTGCTGCTTGTGCTGCTGTGGCTCTCTAAGCGGCTGACAGAGTGTAGCAGAACTCTTTTGTCTGTTTGGAGAGACATGAAGGTATAGATAACAAGTAACGCATAAATTTGAGCTCAAGTGATAAGACGGTGGCACCATATTGGGATGTCGTGACAACAGGATCAATCACTGAGAGTTATAGGAGACCTAGAGAATGTGGCTTATTTGTTGGAACGTCTGAAATTACCCACTGGGGGGAATTTCAGCTGTAAGGTTGTTAACATTGTGTTGCCTAACTACATCAACTTTAGAGTTGCAAATTGAAAGATTGTTGGCCTTTTGTCATAAGTAATCTGTTGGAATTTTATTTTACCCTTTTCAAACCCCATTCTCTGTCACTCCAATACCAGCTGATTTGTATTTCCAGTACATTTGTGTGTTTTTTTGCCAGGGCAATAAGGGGTGGTTTTGACAGCAACAACCAAATAGCCGACATTTGATTGACAGTGCAATGTTCCAGAAGGGAAAGAGTGCCCTGAATATACAGCGTAATTAATCCTCCTCATGTACTCCTGAATATCTTAAGGCTTGGACAGGAGACAGAAAAGGTGGTTAAACACTGGGATGGAAGTTTGACTTAATTAAGCGCATTGTTGAGAATGTATCAGCCATACTGGCAGACTACTGAGACAAGTTGAATTTAGTGAGAGGAATTGCATGGAGGTTGTGACACAATTGACTGAACTAAACATTTAACAGTTTTATACTGTCCTCATGGTGAGAAACCTTGCCATGTGAAACAACCAAATCAGGTATGTTGTTTAGTTTGTTAATTCATATGGAATCTGTATTTTACCAGTGGTTGCAAAAGAAACCATTCATTATGTAGGAACAGTTAACTTGCCTTGCTTATTCTCTAGTGCTGCCTTTTGACTGGACATCTTGTACAGTTTGATGTTTTAACAAGAAAGCAAGCGGCTCACTCAGTGAACTCTGCTACACTGAGCAGCAACACCTTAAATAAGATGTAAGGGCATCTCAGTCAGCCATCTAACTTCTCATTCTTTGAAGCCATTGCTCTGTGTCTCATTTCCTGGAGTATTGATGTCTTTAAGTGAGCTTCCAAAGTGCCTGGAGGCAGTGGATGCTGTATAGATTGCTTTCAGGAGGTTGGGACACAGCTGACTGGTGTAGCTTAACAGTAGGCCCATAGTTGTTCTTTCAAAAAGTACTGGAGTAAAGGATTTTGAGGAGGTGAAGTAGAACTGATCATGGTGGTTTGCGGTAAGCACATTGCTCTTTGAAATAAATAATAAAATAAACTGGCACTGCAGCAAATTATTATTTTTAAATCAGTTATTTTTTTCACTTAGTCTATTTATCTGCAGATTATGTTTTTCAACTAATGTATGGACCATTTCTGTCAACTGAAGTACCCATTTCAAACTCAAAGTTGTACAAAATGATACTATTCAACAAAATTCAGATTTATTGAGTCTAATTAGGAATGGTGTTTTTACTTTATTCTGTCATTAATTAGGCGAAAATGTAGCTGTATTATCCTGAACTGAGTCACCATTCACACTCACATTAACCTAACATGCGTTTCTGTCTGCAAGGAAACATGTAAACTCCACACAGAAAGAACCCAGAACCGTAATGAGGTGATGCAAACCTCTGCTTTGGTTCCTTGCACCCACTTATATCTGCAGAAACAATCTGCTTCCAACCTGTGAATGACATGCTATCAATTAGTATCTGTTGTCGAGTGATGAGGACACACATCTGAGTCTCTGTTTAATGAATTTCCTCACTTTTGATGTTTGGCTTAGGGCTTTTTTTAGTACACTGCGAATTGCCGACGTGTTCTATGCAAATCGTCGTATGTACGTCTTCAGTCTCGTCAGTGCTAAGGAGTCGTTGCAGTCCTAGTTTAATCATAGCCTATATTTGCTGGAGCAACATGCAGGAAATTTAATACAATTTACAACCTTACATCTATACATCCACAATGGAAACGGGAAGGTTGATAGAAAAAGAGAGAGTTTTACTTGATTGTGGGTAATAGAATCATTCTGCACAAAGAAGTCACTGATAATACTGTGTAGTCCTAAAAATGTGCTGATACAAAAGTTGGCTTTGTCCTCACAGATGAAAGCACTAGGTCGAAAAGAAGAGAGAAAGGAAGGAACAGGAATATTGGGTATTTGCAGAGGGATGCTTCACTATAAAGGAAAGTTAAAAAATGGAAACAAAGGAAGAATCAATACCGTTGCTCTGCGACATGGCCATGCAGGAAAGTGAATTGAATAGAGAGCTCGGATGGATAAGTGTGAAGAGTCACTGGAACAGGGAACAAATTGTGTGATGCCGGGTCCTTCTCGAAATCTGCAGTGGACTTCTGCCAGATTTCCCCTTCCCTTTCAAACAGAAACTGGTGTGTCTATTGAATTTTGCTGAGGGTTCTGTTAGTGGAGGGGAAGTGAAATTTGCATTCTTTTCTTTGACAGTTACTTTCTCGCTGATGTGTTAAAACTTATGAATAATGGGGCTGCCTGTGACATTGTTACTGAAGTTCATTTGAATTTGGTACCATGTTATTTGATGTATCCCACATAAAACACTGATGTAATTATAGGCTTTCAAATATGAAGCCAGCCACAATGGCTAATTCCTCATATGAAGTGTAAATGTCTCCTGAGATTAATTGGATTATCTCTTTTTAGTTTATCCATTATTTCTGAGTATTTGTGTTCCACAGCCACACATGCAAGCTGAAGCAAGGGATGAAATTTAAAACATTCATGGATGGACAAGACTGTAAGAGGCAAGATCATAAGAGAACATAATGGTCTTACCCGACTGGGTAAGGACCGACAGTGATTACAGAAGAGACTAGAGAAGAAGTGCTTGGATAGAGAAGCTGGGTGAGTGCTCTGGAGAGTGTAGGCAGCTGGACTGCAGTAATTAGTCAGTGTAGCTCACTGTGGTTAAGGGACAGATGACCACTGGCCTTGCTTGCTTAGAAGAATGGCAGAGGTTTGTCTCTCTCTCTCCAATAGGACTGTGATTAACATCAGCAATTACCTGCAGAAATTGCACCCCCTTTATTGTCTGAGACAGAGGGATATGGATTGCCTGTAAGGTGCGGAAAGCCTCAACCGTCGAGGACTTTCTGTTTTGTGATATTCTCATGCAGCTGTCTGAGGCATCATGCATGCAGTATTTAAAATGTATCATCACCATATCTTTCACCATTTTTGTGAAACTCAGTAAAACAGTTATGTGGTTCTAAATAGGAGACTCTTAAGTTGTTAAGACACGTTTTATTAAGAACAGAATCCTGTTTCCCTTAAATCCAAACAATTGAACTAAACATGTTGAATGTGTGAGTAAATGTGCTGAAAAGTCATTAAGACAGCTTTTTTTATTTTAATAGAAGGAGCAAGCATGAAGCGGATTATCTGGGTTTTTAAGAAATGCTCTCTGCAGTATACATTTGATCCATGCTCCTATCTAACCTTTATGAAGCTCTAAAAAAAATTACCTCTCGGATCTCTACATTTGCCGTCATTTATACCTGCGCTAATGAGCTAACCCCTTGACATCTTCTGAGTTTATTGATGTTTACCTCCTCAGAACTGGGGAAAAAAAAGCTGGAGGAAAAGGGTGTAATATGCACATTAATTGTCACGTCACGCAAACAGCAACTAATGACAATGATGCATTTGGAGCCTCATTTGGTGATAGTGTCAGCAGCAACAGCCTCCCAGCCATTTGATTGCCAATGTTAGTTTGAATTACCATACATGTCCTTCGCAGAGTCTGTGTTGTCTGGAAGCATACGTTTCTCTGTAAGAGAATAGAGGCAGAAAAGCTTTACATTTCCTTTAACTTGATACCGGAGAGTTAACTCCTTTGAGCTAATACAGAAAAGCTTTTATCAGCTCCTGTGTGGGCTAACCTGAGATTCTTGAGATCAAACCAGAGTGTTTGAAGATTGTATAGTAATGGTATTGTTATCCAGGGTTTTGTTGTTCCTTCTGTGGTCTACCGGGGAAATCTTTGCTGATTACAAGGACCCCTGAGGTTTCATCCATTGCAAAAACTAGAAAGAGGCATAAAGCCACCAGTTCACATCAGGTTATACTTTTATGAGCTATTATCAAAGTGTAGAATAATATGTTTGCTGTGAGATAACAGCCCACACCCCCTATGTTTATAGCCACTGTTTGCAGGGATGTACCGGTAGCAAAACGCTCCTTCTTTTCTTTTTCTTTTTTAAGAAAAAGGTCATTTTTGCACTGCCAGTATACAATAACTTCTACATCCAGTAGCCCAAATGCATACAGAAATATCGGTAGTTATGTGGCACTCAGACTGTATTGAAGAGATGGGTGTAACCACCATGACATCACCCACTGGTGTAAGGATTACCATTTTGAAAAAAAAGTAAAATAGTTTGAGGAGTCAATCACTTTAGACTAGATATGTCAATCAAGCTTGGCACATAGCTAAACATATGTCACTCTGAAGCCAAATATCTATTTAATTATGGTATTGTTTTCAAAAGGACAGCACACTGGACACTGATCATGAGATGTGTGCCGTAGCTAATGCCACCCTCATGACTTAGTACCCTATTTTAAGGTTTTGAAAAGGAGTCTAGACGTTTTTTTGGAACCAGCACCTAAAACCTGTCAGTGGCATTGCACTTTAAGGTTTAGATCACCTTTCAGATGCGGTGGCTCTGTCTATCTTTTATATACAGCTTGCTGTATTGCTGGCAATTTGTAAACCCCATACAGGACTTAAGATATACTAAATATTCCTACCTTAAAGATAAACTACATACACAGATCAGCCATAACATTATGGAGGATTATCCTATTATATAGGAGCATAGGGATTATGCTTCTAGTAATGCAGGAGATGTAAATAACATCGACCATCTTGTGACAATCCAATGTTCTGCTGGGAAACCTTTGGACCTGGCATTCATGTGGATGTTACTTAGACATGTACCACCCACTCATCCCATCTGTGGCATGCACTGGAGCAAGCCTGAACCACAGAGGCCTCTCCCCTGAATACAAGGCCCCCACCAACAACATTCTGTTGCTAGACGCAGGAAACCCTCAGAAGGTCCATGTCCATTCTCTGATGAGTCACAAGTTTTATGGAGGCACAAGGGAGACCTACACGATATCAGGCAGGTGGTCATAATGTTATGCCTGATGGGTGTATGTGTATTTTTCACAACTCTTTGTTGACATATGATTCAGATAATTGCTTTGCTGTACGTAGACCAACTGGAGGTTTTAACAACTGCAAAAGCCACGTATGTTACCATAGCCAACATTGCACCTCTTACACCTCTTAGCAACCATAATAAGCTCAGTAAAAATGAATGAGATTTATTTCTCTTCACTAACAGTAAACAACACTGGTCTTGCTGATAAACTGTGCTGAATTCAGAGCTTTACAAGATATTCAGTGCTGACAAACCGCAATGTTAACCCTGAGAAACAGCATGACCCCGGCTCTAACACTGATACACCAACACACACGCACACAAGACACCCTCTTAAAGTAGAGCTGCTAGACAAGCTAAAACACAGGTATACCTACAGTTACGCTCTCAAAGGTCCATAAATCTTCATCCAGTGACTGTCAAAGATCTGCTAGGCTCCATGTCTGTCTAACCAACAAGTGGAAAGTCTGACAAAAACGTCTTATGGCTGGTCAGCTTTGGCTACCAGCTGTAGTCTTTGCCCATGCTTCACTGTATGTCGGTCAGTTCAGCTCATCCTCCCCTTCCCCATGACCCTCCACACCTTCTGACTCCAGAGGTGCATAAAACACTATACCATTGTCATTCATTTGAAAGGGGCCCCTCTAGTGTTGTAGGGATTGCTGCAAAACAAACTGTTCTGGACAAAAAGAAACACTAGTTTGGAAAAGAAAAAAAAAATCTTGGTAGTTACATTCAGCATCATCAGACAAGATGCTATTGTGGCGAATCAATATATTCCTGTTGTTTACCTTATGATCACTGTGACAAAAGATAAATTAATTGCCACTATTCTGCTGAGCTATAAAATCCTGCCTTAGTTATTTAGTGTCTAATAAGCCCAGTATCTGAAGTCATACATCCCTGTCAAAGCAGTCCATTGTGTTGCTCTGTTGGTCTGCATACACGCAGATGAGTTGCTCTTTTAGTGGATTTTAGACATTTGGTAACTGCCAATCCACCAACCAAAGTCTTAAGGATTTTAAATAAATCATTCATTACCTTATTAAATTTGTAGTGGAAAATTGAATATGCATTAGTCTCTTTGCGTCAAAGGTGGAGGAAATATATTACAGTCTGGCATCAGGCAGTGTACTGAGGGTAGTAAATCTAAAGCCTTGCAGAAAAATACACTATGTGAGAGGAATGATATACAGTACTGTGTGTTCCATAAATGTATCTGAGACACTGAATCCTTGTCTCATCCAACCTGCTTAAAGCGATGTAGTTGTATTTTAAATATTAACGTTGGTTTGGTCACATGATTACAGTCAGTTGCTTAAAGCAATTCAGTAGATCATTTTTTCACAGGTCAGTGCCATCTCTGGCAAGTGAATTATTAATATATGGAAAGTTTAGTTGTTAGTGGTTTCTTAAGAACCCGATCCCCACATTAGTCATAAGTATTATGGGCAATTTAGCTGACAAACATGCTCCATGAGAGAACACGGTCGGGAATAATTAGCCTCTGCTTCTCTGATGGATAATGAATTAAAATCCTTAATGGGAGAGTGAGATGTCATGCTACCATGCTAAATTAGTTGTTTAGAAAATAAAATATTTCATCTGACTTCGTATACACAAACAGTGAGAGACGGTCTCCAAGATTTGTACGTTGTCTAATGTCATTGCGTTGTCTAAATTTTATCTTGAGCTCAAAATTGCTATTTATTAATCAATATATTGCAGAATAGGGTAAGGGGTCCTAAGAATAGAACCATCCCATTGTTTGTTTTAAAGTGAAGCCACACTATTGCAAATAATTGAACTAAAATTAGACTGCACCAACATTAGCATCTGTCAGTGATTTACTGTTTACTCACCACTGCCTCATTCTTTGTAATGCTTTTTCAGTGCATTCCCCATCTCACTTAGATTTCCAACAATTTGTCATTAAGCAGCCGCTCAGAGCTGAATTATAGAGTAGGTGTTCACATCAGCAGTTTAGCCCTAGTTGTGTATTCGTCGCTAGTGAGATGTTGTCGTGTGTTTGTGCCTTTAGGGATTTTGACTTATTACTTCCGGCAAAGCAGAAGTTTTTCCCTTATTATTTGGGAGACTTTTACTTTTTGCCATCAATTAGCTAAGTAGTTTTGGATTTTGTTTCTTTAGTACTTGCTTTTCTTTATTACTGTATCTCTTCAATAGGAGATTTGCATTTCAGTTTTGTGATTCATATGCCCTAAATAAAATATAAATATGTTTTTGGTTACATTTAACCTATTAATTTATTTACTGGTACTAATTTTGATTACTTTAACATCTTGTTGCTTTTAGTTTTTATAAATTCTGATTTACCTGTAAGCCGTTTAATATGTTACGTGAGCATCTCTGCCTGTAAATGTATTTATTTTCAAAATTGTACTATTAGCATATTTGGCCATCTAGGTACCCCCTCAACACTTGTTCACTTTTATGGAATTATAATGAAGAATGCTGAAAATCCATTGAAGTCGATAGCTGAAATCAAGCATCATAAAGAGGAGGAATCATTTGGTTTCCTCCTCATTATTATGAGAACTGGAGCAAAGCCCCATTGGCTTACTTATTACTATTGATTGTGTGGGTCATAATTTACATTTGTCCCAAAGCAAGCTTTTCACCCCATTACACTTGCTCATGGCTCTTTGGTCAGAGCCAGCCTTCGTCTCCATCATCATTAACACCTGCCCGGTTGTTAAATTGAGCAGCCAGATAAAGGGACAGAGATTATAGATTCCATCATTGCTCTTCACATCACCCTGGCTAACGATATTTGTGAGGGTTGAGTGGTTAGCGTGGCAAAGGGCCGAACAGACTCAGAGTACCAGAAAGTCACAAGCTTGAACGCTGGACCAAGTGTCAATGTGTTGGATTGTTTTGTACGTTCACCTCTGACATTCATTACAAAGCAGGGTGGGTTTTTGATCGATGAGGCCTGCAGCAGAGTTTTATTATAATGTTTTGTTATGGAGAAACATCATGGAAGTAGGCCTTATATAATTGTCAACATTACTCTTGAGGACTGCAGCCATCAGGCACTACAAACACTGTAATACAAACTGACTTTGTCCCTTTTTTGGCTTTGGTATACTGTGTGTATCCACACGAGATTGTGTCTGCTGCCTTCCATAGTATAACAGCTTTAAATACTGAGGAATTACAACCTTTCATCGTGTACCTGTTTCCTTCAAATATTTTCATGCTAAAGTGGAGCCTCACAGTTATCCTGTTTCAAAGTAATGGATTTCCGTTTCTTGTTATCTCCTAGGATGCATTAAACTGGAAGATTATAAAGTATAAAATTACACAAGAATACCCTAAACTCTCTGGAGTGTGTGTCTGATGGATTCATGATTCAGACAGGCAATGCTTAGAGCCATCCGTGGTTGCAATCAATACTATAAAGAATCACTGCCAAAATGGCAAGAGTAACGCACCGGCAAATCAGGAAATAAATTGGGGTTCTCATCTAGATGGACTTAGCCCCCATGTATCATTCAACAGTTGGATAACACATAGAGTAGCTTCAGAAGATCTGGCAGAAAAGGTCAAGCTTAAGAGATTACCATTTCTCTCAGCTAAATCCCCAGATAAATAAGTGTTATGTCCTGTCAGTGGAAACCGAATAGAATGAAAATATTTGCCTTTTCAGGAAGGAAAAAAAAAAACAAGTAGACCATTGATTGAACAGAACACATATCAGTAACGAATATCAAAGGTCAGAAATCTGCAGATATGTTCTTAATATTCATTTCAATTGGTAAACAGTGAAAAACTCCAAATAAACACAGATTAATGGCTTGTAGAAGATATGTACACAAGCATGTCTATTTCCTCTTAACTGAATAATTTGTATGGGGTGGTGGAAAAGAAAAGCAAGGGCGAAAAAAAGCAGAACAACAGGATCTGTTTCCAGTTAGCAGTTGCCAGTCATCGATTGAAGACGTAGCTTGACTTTTGTTGCAGTGAAGATTCAATCCTCTATTGATCCTCAACATGTCAGGTTCTTGTCAAAGGGGTCTACAGCACTTCCTGATGCAGTGCTTTGGCAAGGCAAAGTATAAATCTGAGCAAATCAGAGTGAGGAGGGTGAAAGCAAGAGAAAGGTTATTGTAGATGTGTGGGTGTAAGAGCAAAGTAATATTACTAATAAAACAAACAAGGAGGCAAATCAACAGTATTGATTGTGGACGTTGTATCACTCTGTTACAGCATCGCAGGCTTCCAGGTCATTCACACATTCTATTTACAGACTGTGTTGGACAGCAATAGATTGCTACTCATTATGAATGGGGCCCAGTGTTACAGAGACTCAAAGGGCAGCCAGTCACACTAAAGGGAGTTCATTCTGGCTAAACTTTATGCAAAGGTCCTCTAATGCAAGTGCTCATTTTGATTGTCACTGAAAGGCTTTCAGTTGTTTACAAAACTTCAGTGTCTGCCATTCTTGCATGCTTGGGCATTATTGTTGTCCCACAGCCTGCAAAGTCTATTAAGCTGCTCCCCTCTGGGAGTAGATTGTTTATATCATCAGAAGTTAACCCTATGTGTCCTCTTGATGCAGTCACATGATCAGGGATGTCAACAAGTAAAGTAACAGCACTTTGGGTTGAGTGCAACAATAGCAAGTTCTGAAGAGACACTCAAAAGCATGTCCAAATTATAAAATCATAGCCCTTTATCAACACCTTTGGAACAGGACTTGACTACTTGTCGTTCATACTTGGGAAGTTCAATACTAAAGTATGGACTCTGGTGGACTGGAGGATGCAGGACAGTCATCTGGAACTGGACAAGCAGTGTACTTGGTGATGGGTGTGCAATGCATTCTGGGATACCTGGCTGTTTTAAGTCCACACAAGTTACCTCCCGATGCATCCTTAATGAAACAGGTGTACACAAGTACACATTTGGATATTTGGACTGTACTTGGTCAGATGTGTACTTTGATTTGGAATGATATAGGGCAGTGATGTGTAGAAAATGCTAAAAGGCATAATGAAAGGATGGGGTTGTTGAGAGTATCAACATTTTCCTCAAAAAAAATTACAAAAAAAAATCCGTACAACAAAATTACACTATTTCATTCATATGAACCTTTTGAAGCAACAAACAGCCAGCATGCAGCCACATGTTGTCAGGACATATGACTTACAAAAAGCATGTGTATGGATAGCTTATGGGAAGAGACTGCAACAATATACTTGATTGATTACATTGGGTAATGCTGGCATTGATCTGAAGCAGGTCTGAAATTAACCACCCTTATTGTCACATCAGATCAGAAAACACTCATTTGTGTTTTATTCATTATTGTGTAAGAATGTGCTATATTTGAAAGACATCAATTACTACAATGACCGGACGAAATGTTAATTTTGGGCAAAGTAGTTGACATCAGACAAGAATTTAGAAAATACAAAGAGAATCAAAGGATTCATTGGGAACTTTATGCCAGTGCAGTATATATATTTTTAAAAGTTATGGCAAAATGTTGTGAAGCAGGACAATATACTTTGACACAAGATCATAATTTTTGCTGCGAAGCTTCCTGTACAGGGGCCTCCTGTTGAGCAGTTTCTACCTTCAATACACCTTTTGATTAATCCTCTTATTTTTTATTTTTTTATTTTATTATTTACCTTCCTGTTTACAATCAAGATCATGTTAAAGAAATGTGTTGTGTCCTACATCTCAGCTCAGGTTTCATACCTCCAAGCCTTATATTTCAACACTTATCCAGTCCAAACATAAAGTGTTACCACTAATCTCTTAACAAATAAAACCCACACAACAAGTTAATAAAATTAATCTTATTTATGTGTTTATATGAATAACACACTGCTGGGACCTGCCTACCTCCAATGTCCGTGTATCCGTTGCCTGACACCTGCCTACACCAGCATGTGTTATTGGCAAGTGGCCTGTTGATGCTGTGTTATCTGATGTGCTGTAAATATGAACTGCCAACTACAATAACCGCTCATGTCAGCCTTCTAGTGGTAACTGCAAGTAGCATATGTTGGGGTGGCTGATATTTTCCAACTGGCATCATGAATCACTGAAGCGTGTCAACACAAGCGGTAAACATGAGCATCGATTTCACTAGTGTCAGCAGTTCGAGGTATGAAAAATCGCGACTAACAGTTCACACTAATCAAGAACGGTGACAAAAAAGTGAAAGGTTGTGGTCTGCGAAGGATAGATTTAAAAAAATTCTTAAAATGACTGGACATGAATGTTCAAAGGAGAAGCCCATGAAGAACATGAAATAAATTTAGTTTTGAAAAATAAAAGCAAAGGTGTGGATGATAGCTGTTCAGTCAGATTTACTTAGGGACATTAGTAACTGTGAGGTCTGTGGTATTAAAAGGAAACATTTTCATCGCATTTTCCATTCAGCTGCCGGAAGGCTCCATTGGCTTTTTCCGTGTCAATAGGATAGCAGCATTTCCTATGACCTGGGGTTATAAAATGATCTTGGTTGATTTCTAAAGCCTAATGGGAAATGAAATGATGTGTCAAGAGTTCATTTAACCTCAAAAAAAGCTACATCTCAAAAAGCTTTCTTCCCTGAATTATGTTTCCTCAGGGCTGTGTCTGGTTGACCTGCAGTGACCGTAAACTTTTTGAGCTTTTTTAATGTTAAAATCCCCAAATCAGCGCCAGTTCCGTTGATTCTAAATACAGTACTGTCAAATTCAGACTTCTACTGTTTCACATGAAGTGTTGTGGCTCAGGTGTTTGACCCATAAAAAGAGAAAAGGAAGACTACATGCTAAGATTACTTTTTCACTGGGGAAAGGCTTGAATAGACTTGATTTCTAGGCTTGACATAGATTTCGTCTGGTGTTGCGGGTGTCTGGCTTGAATGCTTTGTATTTTAGTCTTTGTCGTTGCTTAGAATTGGCTGTCTGTGTTGAATGGTTATTCTTGCTGTTTTTTCTTCGGCACAAAAGTCTTTGAATAAAAATGTGTTGGCGAGCGCCTTCAAACACCAGCACTGATGAAACATGTGTGAGAGGCCACGTAGAGGAAGGGTCTGACTGCTCTTTGGCTCGTCATCTTACGGGGTTCTGTGGCGTCTTCCATGAATTGCAGTGTCACAGTGGCTTTTGCAAAGCACATTGGCATTTAAAGTCACAAGGATCAAACTACTTATTCACAGCAGATTACTGTGCCTTGTTAAGGCCTTTTAATGTCAATTATGTAAAGTAGAAGAACAAAAACCATTGACAGTGATGGTACATAGCACATTGGTGACTATAGAATATTAACTGTTCTTTCAGGGCCGTCCCAGAGAAGACAAAGTGACCTTGTGATGAATGCAGAGTTGCCTCGTTGAAAGTGAATTATTTATAATATTGTAGCTTAAGAGATATGTTAATTCTGCACAGTAATGTTATATAGTTTGATGTCACATTTGGACATCTATACAGCTCTTTTTTTAATGAAACAAAACATGGCAAAATGCAAGACAGAGAAATGATTGTTTAGTAACTGTAAGCTCTCTTGAAGAAGCAACACATATTCATTGGAATCCATATTAATTAATCTTTTTTTTTTTTTTTGGTCAATTACCCACTATAAACATAGTTTAAATGGATGTTGTGATCGTTCTTTGACTCCAGCATGCTTTCACAATAGCAACTACATGATTGTAGGATATTAAAGGAATTAAACACAGAAAGTTAAAATCTGTCACTCGCAACTCCACAGTCAAGTATTTCTCTTATCAGCCAAAAGCAATCCACCTTGCATGTGCTGATAAGCCAATTGATTTCTACCTAGGATGAAGGGACTTGTGAAAAAGGTGACTTTAAATATATTTAACAGACCAGAATTCATTTAGTGTCTTGTTGACACACAGATGCACAACCTTGAGTCTCGCTGACAGCTGTCACAGATGACACTGTTCGGAAGAGAGCCAAGAAATACCTGTCTAGATGGAAGACAGAGAGAAATCAATTAAAAAAAAAAAAAGGATGCAGATAACGTCTGACATTTCTGCTAACACCAAAGAGATTTTATCTGTGAGATGGATGTTGGAGGCGGGATTGTTTGATTGGGCTGTCCTCTTCGACAGCGAGGGCTGGCTGAAGACCAGGTTAGACTGCACTGTTAACAAAAGCACCCTGTATGGCAGTCGTCTTTTTATTCTCATTGTTATGTTTTGTCCTTTTGTTTATGTTTCCTCTTTATATTCTCAAATTGAGAGATTGTATCAAATTGAATGTGCTCTTTGTAAAACTTACTGCATATACTATATACTACATTATATGTGAGTTTCATCATGCATATTTATTTAATTGCAATTATTCACATGCTTTCCATAGTGAAGGCGCATTACCAGAAATTAATTGCTTTTTTTTAATCTGATATAAATGTACCTGAAAGGGACATTTTTCAAGTTTGCATTACTCTTATCAACATCTGAGCTGCTCAGAAAGCTCTCTGCTTTGTTCATAACACACATGTTCGCATCAACAGGAAATGCAGATAACTTTGAGCTTGTCGAGAGAACGATCTGGGAGAGCTTTGAAGCTGAAATTGCCGTTGAAAAGACCTGTGTCTTTATCAGTTTCTGCTCGTTTGTTTTTGCTCGCTTTCTTCTTTTTCTTTTGGGAGTTTCAGCAGTTTTTACACCACAGGGTATATTGCTGCCTTCTGCAGGGTAAAACTATGTACTATGACCACACTTAAGATTCTGCTTGCTTTCCACAATGTCACTGTTGCTTTGGTCATTTTTTGTTCATATTAACAGAGCCTGCATACATTAATTGCATTTTTTTCTTTTTATTGCGTTGTTAAAAGGAGTTTGCGTTACTGATTAAAGAGATATTAACTTACGGGCACAGCAACATAAACATATATCGTTTACATCCATAGCATCATATAATGACTATATACTGAAATTATTCCACAACATGTGTGATGCCGTTAAATTTTGTATGATTCCTTAACAGGAGAACATTTGTTCCGATTTTATCTGTATTTTAAATTTAAACTAGGACATGCTCTAGTTTTCTTAAGGCAAAAATACTTAATTCATTGGCCTGAGTTCTTTGTCTGACTGTCAAATGGCAGAAATAGCAGATATGTGTAATAGGCATCACAGGGCATCACATGGGCATCACAGAGAGGCAGGGTCGAAACAGACATTTACCAGGCCACGAAGATCAGGAATAACTCCTTAAAATACCGAACCCTCAGGGACACGTATGCAACATGCAAACTTTTGAATTTATGGATTGTTGTTTGGGAAGCTTTTTGTAAAATATGCAGTCTCTTGTAGTAAAACACAATCGTACATGGTGGTAACAAACAAATCAAAGTGTCGCTTAAAGACAGATTCATGTGAGAAAATAATACAGTTCTAATTGTCCAGAAACCAGGATCCCATCTGCTTCATCGTCACCCATGAAATTAAATTTTCACAAGACTAGCTCTGAGTTGATAGAAAGTGCTGCAGGTACAAAAGAAAGAGGCAGTGGTGCTGGATTATTTTTTTTTTTGTTACAGTGGTCAGTCTTAACTTTTTGTTTTTTAGGAAGCTGCTGTCTTTAGGTGGTAGTAGTATTTTAATGTGTATTTAAGTGTTTGTCGATTGCCTTGCTAGCCTCACCCTCCATGTGAAGGTAAAGGCAACAGCACGCTGGAAGAAGCTGATGTGTTTTGCTAATTGAAATCAGATATAACGTGAATGCTCTTACATAGGGTCATAATGAAGAGCCATCCTCAACTGAAACACAACAGCTGTGTTGATTTTGATTTGAAACAGCAGGTGTTAACGTAGCAATGTGCCCTGATGTGGTTGTGTCAATAAGTGCATAATCAGGGACTCATGGCTACCATTGTAGCCAATGAAAATGGTGGAAAAGCTTGTTGCAACCCCTGTTTTTAACATTATGATAGGGTCTCTTTTAACTCAAAGAATTTTAAGGCAGATTTTAAAGTAGATTAGTTCCCTATACCTTGCTAAAAGCAACTGTTAACCACCTGAAAAATAACATTCAAACACAGCAGATGAATCCTAGTTCTCTGGCTAAAAGTATGGCTTTTGACTTGTATAACCATCCACCCTTTCCTCTGAGGGTGCCTCTATAAGTTTCTATACCGGCCCACATGTTTGTAAATGTTAATGTGATAGTTTCTTCAAATAATCATGCAGGACATTTTGGAAGTCTTTGGCAATCAAAGTGTTTGTGATGTAAAATTGGAAATTCATACTGTGTAATGTTGCATGAAAGAACAACTGAGCTCTTTATGTGCAGACTAAATACGCTCTGCCTCTTATTTCCAGTAGAAACTCTATACTGATTACTTGAGCAGCAGTGCATTGTTGTGCCAACTCCTTTTGAATGCTGATACACTTCAGTGCTGTTAATGTAGAGCTACAGTTCCATCAGCCTCGACATAACGGAGTGATTAAACCTTTGCTTCATGCCAAGATTTAGAACTATAGATCGCAGCTTATAATGCAATAAATTCAGAGTGTAGCCACATCAACCAGACAGAAGGTTCCAGCCTTAAAATAAAATACAGCTTGTTTCCTGTCACCTTTTCAGCTTGTGTTCTCTCTGCAGCTTGATTTGTTCAAGAGTAATTGGAGTTACATGTGCTTGCGTCACTGGCACTGTGGGGCAGGAAGAAATCACAAACAGCATGATGAGTGAGAAAACGATGCTACCCCATCTTCTCCAGGCTTTTAATTTAACAGAAAATGGTACTAGTGCAATCATAGTTAATGAATGCATGACGTGTTACCTTGGTCATGTATATTTACCTAAGATGTCAGTGTAGCACAGAATTAAAAAATTGTGACATGTATTTAGTTATTGCTTGTTTAACATTGTGACAATACATTATGATATCAGGTGTCGCTACAAACTCACTTCCATCTGTGGTTACAATCATGAAACCTACTGGCTGCTGATTAGAAGTAAGCAGAAACGAACATGAAAACAGAAAAACAACAGGAACTGCTTTAACAAAAGCCTCATAGATCTCCAGCGGAGTCAAACGTACAGTAAGTCAGGTGTTCGCTCGCCTTTGAGGCCTGTTTACTTCAGCAGGAATGAACTGTTTCTGATGAGCTCGATATCTTTCTAAATCCTCTCTTCCCCCCGCAGTTAAACAACCTCATGTGGACTGGCTCGTGAAAACTGAGACATCCGGCACAATGCAGTGCTATATTTCCATAAGTCCTTTCTCTCAATCTGCTTCCATGAAATCCTTTTTGATCATGTGCAATCCCTCCTCAGTACCTGGCTGCTGACCATTTTCCACACACACAAATGTCCTTTTGGCATGAAGAATGCAGCAGACATGATTCTGCTCAACAATTCCAAGCCAGACAAATTGGGCTAAGATACCAGCTGTTAAGCATGGTGAGCCTAATCAGTTAAGCAGAATGCAGAGGATTATGCAGTCAAAGAAGTGTTGTTGTACCAAACACAATGTAATGCAGAGGACAGCACATCTGCTGTTGGTTTCCTTATCTGAGCTATTTCCTCTTGTTCATTCTGGAACCTTGTCTCAGGCTTGTTGTTTCCTTGCTGCTGTTTACCACAAGCCTGTTGTGAAGGAAATGTCCAATTAACTGTGGATTTGGTGGCATGTGCTATCACATCACAGCTCCCACAGTCTTGCGTCATATGTGCACTTGTGTGGTGTTGGTGTGAGGGCTTTTGGCCAGCAGTTTTAAATGACTTCCCATGCCTAATTGCACTGTGTGAATGCATGTTGTATATGACAAAAAGAAAGAGACAAAAAAGAAGTTTGCAGAGAGACTGCAGGTTTTTGTGCAAACATTTAAACAATGACAGTAATATGACACAAGGCAGCATTTAAAGAAGTTGAATTCCATACATTTCATCAGGTGATTGTATGTTATGTAAAGTAAGCAATTATGAATTAGTTCTTTGACAGCTATTTACTGCTGGATTAAAAGCAATCAATCTCTAATCATGCATATTTAGAATAAAAGCCATACATAATTCAACATTCTTGCATAAGTTTTTACATTACACTCTTGTAAAACACCTGGCTGCCTGACATTGACTGATGCTAAATCAGGGACTTTTACAAGATTAAAATAACCCAAGCAAACAAAATGTAGAATCAGCTGCATGGTAATCTTTGTTCAATTTATGCTCGGTCACACTGCTGTGTTTATCCGACATAATTGTACAAAGCACTGAATGTTCGGTAGAGTTGTTTTCAAAAACAGCGGTCCTATTTAGTATATGTGTTTCATTAGAAGCACTAATGTACAGTAGTATATGTGTTATATTTCTAGCAAACCAACCTCAGCAGAAAAACACAACAGTAGTGGTGGATTTTTGAAAGAGATTAAAACAATTGGTGTTTACTCATGCAACCACCTGCGGCCATGTAAGTGAAGCACGTGTAAAATCGCCCGGCCTAGGTGGAACTCGTCACCATGGTAACCTAGAAAAGGTCACTTTTATCCAAAACCATTATCTTTTTTTTCTAAACGAAAACACTTAGTTGGGCTTGTACCTAAACCTAATTAAGTGGTTTTGGTCTAAAACTAACCAAACCAGTAGCGAAAAGATGTACCCCAGTCTCCACCATCCAGTCCTCCTCATCAGACAGTGGACTTTTTTGAGTTGTTAGATGGTCCTTTTCATTTGTTTATGTGTGAAAATGTGTTGACTTCCAGTTTATGTTTGTCTTCCTCCAGCGCTGTTTGACTTATTCTCATGAACAACTTGGAGGAATCGAGAATTCTCATGTAAAATATAGGTTGACTAATATAACCATCAAAACCTTTCTAAAATGTGTTCAGCTGACAACCAAAAATGTCTTTTGGTCTTACTTTAAAATTCTCAATGAAAGACAGAGTGACTGCACAAGTCAGTCCACAGCAAAATGCACTTAGACACAATGTAGAGACGAGACTTGAAATGACTGTGGTTACTGCTCCTTATTGTGCATCTCATTTAATTGAGCTTTGGATCAGCGCAGCCGGGCCTGCAAGCCTCCTTTGGCACAAACTTCGCCTTGTCCTTCGTGTCTTAATGAAAGCCTGCCTGGGGTGTGGGCTGAGTAACAGTGTTGCAGATGTCGATGTGAGCCTCGTCTTGAGACTGGTTGTGCTCAAACCTTGAAACCTACAGAACTGAATGTGAAATAACTCCTGTTAGAAGATGTAAAGTCAGGTGATAAATCCAGCAGGGGAGCAGTGATGTACTGCATAGGCTTAAGGAAACAAGCCAGTGATTGAAAGGGCTTTATTGCACATAAGAAACTCATAGCCCTCCAGGGCTTCACTGGAAGAGAAAAAATACTGGATAACTGAAAGCAAACAAAATGAAGTGAACTACTTCAACGCTCAAGAATGACACCTTTTTGAAAGCAGGATATTCACAATTTCTGATATTTACGTAACAAGGACAAAAAGACAGTGAATAAGCACTGAAGTGAGTTGAGCCTTGTTGACAGTGTGGCCTTTTGTTCCTGTGAGGACAGTTGCTAGATTGAATTGATCTGACTTCAGAGCCTAACCATTTATCTTGGTCAGTCATATCTGATCTGTGGCTGTCAAGTGGAGACAGGCTCCTTGGAGAAATAAACAGTTTGGAGAGCTGGTGAAGGCTTTACTTTACCTTTATATCATGGAACAATCATTTATTTGGTTGTATAGCTAGTGTATGTATATTCTGCAACTTTCAAACAGTTAAATGAACAGAGAAAAATAATTGGATCTATTAATCAACTGATCGTTTGTCGCTTTTCCAGAAAACTAGTCTACAATCCACTACTCAGTTGTTGACACCATTAATTTATTTTATTTGATGGTAAATTCTGTATTGTAAGGTTTTATTTTGACCATTTGAAGCAAACTCACAGTAGATTGTGCTGTAGAGATTTGTTGATGAATGTTTTTATTTTATTTTATAGACCAAATGATTAACCAATGACAGACACTGTTTCTTTAAACACACATATAGTAATATAGACCAACATCGAACATGGGAAATTAGTGAGTAAATGCCCCATTATGTTTCCTCCAGCTGCAACAAAATGCTGTTTGTCCTGCAGCCATATTTTCCACGGAGATTTTCACGTTAGTTCACCTCTCTCCAGGGACCCTCCTGAGGAAAAAAAAGAAAGAAATTTAAAAAAAAAAAGAAGAAGAATTTAAAGATTCCACTGGCACAGTTGCAGCTCAGCACTGTCACTCCAATTTGGAGAGCTGTGAGCTGATCCTTTTGACCGTGTCTTCTGCTACCTGGGCCATTTCTAAGCCACAGATGATAATCCTCAAGGGTCCCTCATTAAGCCTTTGCTCCAATTAAGCCACCCTCATTTTGCCGCAGCACAATTGCTGTGTACTACAGCGCAGAAATCCTCCCAACAGTGGATTAGGCTGTTCAGTGGGTGGGATGAAAATAGCTGCATTGGTAAGTCAGTGAAAGAGGTGAGCACTCCTTAGGTGTCAGCAACCACTGCTCACATGTTTAGTGTGATGTGCCGCATCAAACTATTTTAGTCCAAGGGAACTACATTTTATCTGGAGTAGATTTGGCCTATTTAGGTATCTTAAATGCGGCTCAGCAAGCATCTCTGAAAAAGCCAGTACTGCTGATATAGTGCATCACTTCCTGATGGCATTAAGACTGTTGAGACCTAAAGGTTTTTTTGTTTTTTTTACCCATCACTTCATTTTTTACCCATCTTGACTTCTTACTATATCTTTCTCTCATGGAGGAAAAACAAAAATCAAAAGGTCTTTAAGGTGACACCTTGAATCTTGGGGAATAAAGATCGGAAAAAGTAGGAAAATCTCATACATAATAAATCCTCAATGTCGTATAGAGCCCAGCTTTAGCAGTTGTTTAGCATGGAATGAATGAGGCTAGCTGACATTCTTAGGGACCGTTTCATCAACAAAAGCATAAAGGCCAGTTGTTGACATTGTAGTGCTACCTTTGAATTAGACAATTTGCCATAACATTGTGTGCAACCACATCTTTGTCATTCTTCACTTCTTCCTCAGCCATTGTGCTAGCTAACCTCACCACCAATGAGACTGGAGATGCAGTAGAAACCATCAACAATAGTTGTTCAATGCAGTTGACTGCAGGTTCACAGCAGCTTCCAGTAGCCCCCCTCCCCCTCGGGTTATTCCTAATTTTACTATGAACACACTCTTTCATTCAGTTGCAAGGTTTCATCATGTCATTATATTAGCCTAACTGATTATTAGTTGTAATGGAGCTGCACACAGCTCAGAGTTTTACCCGCACATTGCTACAACTCTATTATATTAGCATAACACAACAAATGTAGCCAGCATTCAAACTCTAATTTATTTAGCAATGTGAAAAAGGTGGCATGCTATATACACTATATTTTTAACAGTGTTTTAACAGTTTTATCTCTGCTGACGGCTAGCTGGGGCTCCATCTGATTGGTGTGAATGCATGACCCATGTATCCAGGGCTCCATCTGACAAGCCAAATGTTTGCATGCTGAATGCGTGCATATAAAAAGATTTTTCTTATTCATTGCATTTCACAAACCACAAGGCATACTGAGAGTCGAGAACAAGTAAGCCATAGCTTCACATTTGATGTGGCTATCTTGCAATGAATTACCAGTTTGGCAGCTTTGTGTTCCACTGCACATGCTGCTATCTCCCACTCATACAACAGAAGGCCTTGGTGACAGCAGATTTAGCAGGCAGGACCGAAAATAGCTAATGTCACTAGATCTGCTTTTCTGTGGAAAAATAAATAAATGGCAAAAATAAATAAAGAAAAAATTCAACTGGCTTCATTTGTGCTTTAACTAGTTTCCTTTAAGCTGTTGCTCATATGCATTTCAACAGTGTGTCAGTAAGGCACTTTCCCTGTGAACGGCATGAGCCCTGCTACTCACTTGTCTTCTCTAACTGAAATGATGGTGTAATGAGCCATTCTCTGGCAGCTGTTTAGGCAGAAAAATGATCAAGTTGACCAGACAAGGAGAAAGATACTGTGCATATGTCATACGAGTCTTTTCTTGGCTACTGCCCTGGTGTAGTTTAGCTAATGTTCTTCCTTGGACTGACATTTCTTCAAGGATGTTTATCCTGGATCGCTGGGCATTTGTGGTGGCTGAGTCGGCTAAAGTTTTGAGCTCAATCTTACTGTGTGTTTTTTTTTTTTTCCTTTTCTTTCAGACCCTGGAATAAGTGACCTGTGAATAGAGTCACACCAGGGATTTCTGAAGGACTTCCTAGCTTCTGTTACTGTGAAGGGACATCTGACATTGGGAGGCCCAGCAGGTATGTCTAGATAAATCCATATCTTCTAGCAATCGTGGATTCTGTTCCCTTTTTGTTTTAGTTCTTCAGTAAAGTTTAGAATAAAACATCATTAAAAGGATTTAAAACAGGTATGTTCTACAATATTAAGGTATTAATTTATATAAACCACACCGCTGCATTTGCCAGTACACATGCACATGAGCAAACCTCATTACACTCTATACAGTATAACTTACCCCTGCCAAAATATGGGATGGTGGTTTAAAAGATAAATCAAGGATAATGCAAATAAAATCTATATAAAATGAGGCATAAAACAGCAAACAGTGTGTGTGAGCCACACGTGAAGTAACACCATGCCCTGTGTATTTAATATGGATATTCATTTAGCAGTTGTGATGTCACTGAGTCATCCGCTCCAGTGTTTTGTTCCCGTGACAGTGAAAGCCCAATTACTCAATATTCATAATGTATGCCATGTAATGAAGGTATCTGTTAGGCCCAACTTGAGATCAAGCGGAATTTTCTATATTCATCACGGCACCTTTGGGGTAACAATTGGATATTTACAACAATGCATGGTCAGCACTGTGGAGTAATAGATGTTACATGTCGAGTTGTTCTGGCACTTGCCGTTGCTGCGCCATGTACTATGTTTTTTAAATAGCTGCAGAAAGTCAGAAGGAACAAGTCTTGTTGCTTTCTGAGATTTTTCTATTTTTAGAATTTATAAACACGGATAGGTGACCTTGTCTTTCCTGTCATGCATGTCAAATAGACTTAAACACTGTGAAAATCTAATGATGACATTATTAGCTATGATATTTATAGTGTGCATATCCTAATGAACTCATCACCTGTAGTTATGGATGTGATGCATAGATATCGGAGAAACAATATAATACACTATACAAGAGGAATGTGTTATTACAGTTCGTTTCATGACATTATTCTGGTGATGGTCACAACCTATTTATATTGAAGTAATATGATACATGTTATAAGTAACAACTGTCAGCTAGGTAGGCCGCCCCCTGCTCGGATTGGTTAGCTTCAGTGCCCTGAGCAGGAAACTGCACATACATGTTTGAGCAGCGCAACAAAGGTGGCATGGCTGCTAATTGTAACGAGAGACCTAAACATTTAAGAGAGTGTTTCACTGGATGCAAGATGAGCCATCAGCATTTTTAAATTATGTTCAATGAAATGGAGAACTCATAATACCGCTAAGAATACCTACCAAACTACTTCCTACAGTGTCGGTGTTGGACCATGACATATGATATAAAAACAACTATACATTGATTTTGACCTCATGGGCACTTTAAGTCAAGTAGTCTGTCTCTTTAGGCAGAGATACATGTAAAGAATATAGATCAAAACTGGAAAATTAGATACACATCCTGAAATGGCCTGCTTCCTGGACAGGCCTGTCTACTTTAAATATATTTTGTCAAGAAACAAAACAGGGTCAAAGGACAAAAATAGATCAGTGAATCATTGGCCTCAGTGTTACTTCCCAGCGCTTACGGCTTTCCAAATTACATTTTCTTCCCAAAGGGCAGAGTTGACACAGAGTGACTTAGAGGGTGTCAGACACTTATTGCCCACATGCCTAAATGCACAGCCTCAAATGCCAGTGGTGTTTCTGGTCAAACCTAATGGGCCTGGTTAAGTTTTTTTTTTTGCATTTGCCTTTCATATCGTTGTTTTTTCAAAAAGCGCATCCATGAAGGATGTGGTAAACAAGACTGGGACGGGTTGGATATTAATGCGACCACATTGGGGAAGGGACTGTGCTGAACGACATGCAGAAAGAAAATGCGTCTCTCTGAACTCCCTTGCTGCTGTGAGGCATAACACAATTAGACTTTAGATTTTTTTCTTCTCCCCCTGCCCATCTGATTTCTGCTCTTGCCAGACTATTCTCTTTCATCTGCTTTATTCCTCTGTATTGTCATAATGTAGCAGACCCTGAGTGCTCTCACAGATCACTGGTACAGCTTATCAGTGAAGTGGTGCCGCTTCAAATTGGGTCCCTTAATTTAGTCTCTCTACATTCATTCTGAAGATTATACTTTCAGGGGAAAAGGCAGTAGTGGCGAAAGAGAAAAAGGCAAACATACTCTAGGTAGAACAGCCCAGAGTAGAACATGAAAATCTCACGCACTATATGGGAACTGAGGCTAGACGTGAAAGTATATTTGCAGTTCTGAATATTGAAGAGGGTTGGATCCATCCTCAGCAATGCTGGAGAGGTAAGTGGAGAGCAGGTAAGAAGTTGGAGCTGCTGGAACAAAATGCTCTTAATACAATTTGCATTTTCATTGCATTTGCAATTAACCTCCCTATATAGAAGTTATGTGAGTAGTGTAAAAAACACATACGATAATCACACACTTGGTTCTGTTCTGGCTGCTTTTCATTTCTAATGTTCATTCATTCATTCATTCATCTTCTGTACCCACTTATTCCTGTTAAGGGTCGCAGGGCATTTCTAATGTAATTATAGTAATTTCAGTTTCCAATATGGAGATATTGTTCTTCAATTAAATGTGCTGTATCTCCAAACCTGTACAGAAACCTGTACAGTGGATCACAGTGGACAGGAGTGTGCATTATGGAGTTATTTATGCGGAAATGTTTTAACTGTCAAGTGTCATCAGAAACTGTTCTCATGGCAGTAGTCTTTGGTCCTGATTTACCACAGCCTCATGGGGAATATCTCACAAAGTTTATGTCTGTCGTGGGAGGGATCGGCCACAGACCTTGCTGCCCACCTCAGAGTGAGTGAGGCAAACAGGTCCTGAAGAGATGACAGCCAGTCACCTCCTCAGCAGAACGAATGACTCGCTACAATCTGCCTTCATCCTCAGCGGTAGCAGCAGCATAGCAGATGGTGGTGGAGGAGGTGAGGATGGACTCAGTAATGGAGGTGTGGAAGTGCACCATCATTGTTTTTGGCCATTTGAACTTCTTCAGCTGTTGCAGGAAATGCGTCCTCTGTTGCACTTTTTGGGTTAGAGAGATCTTGTTCAGCTCCCACTTGAGGGCCTGGTTGATGGTTCCAAGGAAGTAAAAAGAATCCACAGTGTCAGCTGAGGAGCATGGGACAGGGATTTGGGGATGGCACTTTCCTGAAGTCTTGAGCCGTCTTCCTTTTCTTTCCAGCACTGAGTTTCAAGTTATTCTGACTGCAACAGGTCACCAGAAGGTCAGTCTTCAATATCTAGAGGTGACTGGAGGCGTGGCAGTTTAGGCACATGGAGAAGAGTAGAGATAAAAGAACAGAGCTTTGACATTTCCAAGACTCGGAGACAGATGTGTTTTTCTAGCTTTGTTCTGTGTCTGCTTGGCTTAGAGAGCTTGTCCTGCAGCAGATCTGACGATGATGGTATTGAAGGTAGACCTAAAATCTACAAAAAAGATCCTCGCTCAGGTTCATGACGAGTCCATGAAGTGGAAGGTCGTATTTACTGCATCATTTGGATGAACAGCATGAATCTGGGAAATAGTCAGTGATGGCTTTAAGGTGGGATAGCACAATGCACTCATGATCAGTCAATATGCAGTCTAGGAAAATGCAGTTTGGCATGTTCTGTTATAAATGGGTACAAATGAGGAACTTTGAAACTCCTTATTTTCCTAAATAGGAAATACTTGTATGTAGATTGTAAAAGAAAGAAGAAGGATGAAATATTAAAGAGTTTTATTATTATATGTAGAGTAGAGAGTTGACATAGAAGCCTTAATGCAGAAGATACTAATACACCATGGCTACGGTTCCTCACATTTGCCTGAATGTAGGCATTCACGTTAAATGGCATACAGTATGGGTGCAGCTGTGAGAGGAGTCCAGCAGAGTGCTTATACACTGTGCCTGGTAATTTCACTGGGTTTAATGGGTATGTTTAGCTACTGACTGGCTCCTATATTACAATATGCTCCACTTTTTGACTTGTTGTCAGATGCTGATGTTTCAACATACCCGCCGCAGCTGTCTCTAAATTTACATATCAATTTGTTTTTAGGCATGACTCCTGGATGTGAGAGTTAAAACAATGTTCATCTGTGGCCACACTTTACTGGAACGAACGTAAAGGCATGATTAAGCCATTAAGGCCACATCTGCCAGCCTAATTCTTTTTTAATTTGCAGAGAACTCTGCTGTATATTGCTACAGTGGATGTGACATTTTAATTAAGCAAAGGCTGTAAAAATTATTACCATGAGGTTGCAGAGGGCTAGTGTTCATATCACTGTAGAGAATAGTAAGCAGACGTTCATACAGGCTTCTCCTGCCGAACCAGCACACCCCAGAAATCACACTGACCTCTCCACTATCAGTACAGCAACCAAACCAGTAAATATGTATTGAATATACATATGTATATGTAACATACCTGGACTTTGTGCCTGCGTTTATATATCAGTATATTTGAATCTATTAATACTATATTTTCTTACTACTGCCTATTGTGTAAACGCTATTGCAGATAGAGCAGGTTTAATGCACAGAGTGCAAACTTAAAAGACATGCATGAATTGTGATAGTTTAAACTTTAGTTACTGTATGTTTAATGCAATGTTTAAGTCATTTCTGATGTGGATTTATAATTCCTTCTTTATTGTATGATCAAAGCATAGCTAATGGTAACTTAATCTTAGATGTATTTGGTATGTTAATACCAGTGCGGTTTATATATCAGAAGTCATTGGAAGATATCAGCCTGCAGAATTTAGTCGAATACTGAGGCCATGTGGCCATCAATATGATTTTGTTCCATGGCTTTAAGCATACTAGACATAAAGATCGTTAAGCTAGATTTCTTTGAAAATCATACTGATTGTAATGGACGCTGTATTTTTGAAGGCACTCCATACAGATCAGTGTTCTTCAACTCTCAGTCAAACAGAAACAGAAGAAGACATTAGTCTTCATCAGAGAGTTACTGGTTTGAATCTCCAGGAGTGTTGGTTCTATATGAGCTGACAAAGTGAATGATTTCCACTCTCCCTTCAGCGTCTCGTGTCTGCAGTGAAATTGTTCAATAATACAAGGAGGAAGAGTGTGACTGTGCTGAGTTGCTCTACAGTACATGTACTGTGAATGTGTGACAGAAAGATTTTGAAGCATAGCATTGCTGCAAGACATTTTAATATATAACTCTGTATGCTGATGTAATGTTTACAGTCGGTGAGTGTATCTGTAGCAGGTAACCCAGAACCTTAAGATCAAAAAAGACCATGGAGCACATTCACAGCTTTATATTTGCTAGCTGAAGTTAAGTGAATTTGATTTTTCATGATTGTAGAGTTTATGAATATGTGTGTGGAGCTGAGGAACTGCTTTGGTTAACAGTTTATTGTCTGCACCAATTTCACGTTTAGCACTACCTCAATACATGACTTGACATTCTAATGATACGTCATTAAAATGTCAACGTAATGATACAAATTTTCCTGTGACATTCAACTGAATCTCATGAAATTGTTTGATTAAAAAAAAAAAGAAAAAAAAAGAAAAAATCCTTGAGCTAGAATTGTGGAAATATTAGACACAATTCAGCCAGCAAAAGCAGTGAGCACTGGTAGCATGCAATTATAATCGACTGGGGATTTTAGGATTTTGCAAAGCATTCTGTGCGCATCCTTGTCAAAGCACAGTTTGACTGGTATAGTGAGTGGGATGTGGCAGACAAACAAAGGAGGGTGAGGACTATCTCAAAGTGGTGATGTGTCAGTGCAGTTGTCTGTTCTGACTAATGTTGCAAAGCAAAAGCAGAGGAAAGCAGTCCGCGCTCTGGACAGCTCTGCACTGTGTTGTTTTCTTTTCAGGACCTCGGACAGCTCCCCGAGGAGCTGACCACAGTCATGGACAGTTCATACATAGTGTATTTACTGAACAAAGACCTGTGCATTTCTTTTCTTCTTCACTTCACGTGTTCGAGGCCCATATAATTCTAGTGTATCTGCAAATGCCAGTTTCTGAATTAATAAGTAATCTGTGAACTGAGATTAATGGGTCACTGAGCTAACTCTGTCCTTAACTGGCTTGTTTGAGCTCGCTTTCATGTGGTGTAACCATGGTAACCTATTGCGAAACTGTCCCGGAGCCTGTAAAGTCCTGGATAGCGACCAGCCGATTGCCTGGAAATATGTTTCAGGAAGAGGACAGTCAAGTAAAACTGTTTACCGCCATCATGATCTGTAGATTTCATTATTTAATAGGTCCGCGAGGTGGCTTGTTGTATTCACACATATCTGATCTGTGTTTAAAGTAGCTACCTTTTGGCTGCATTGAGCAAACACTATTAGACAGAGAAACCTTGTCTCTGCTTTATATTTTGAGAATAGGGACACACAGTTCACACAGCAGTTATTCACCAAATATTAAAGTTATTTTTTTCTAGACTGTCTAATAAAAGTAAAAGGAAACCACACAATAAAATGTTACTCCTCGTGTCAGAGGTTATGCTGCCCCCAACGAAAAAAAGATGAGTTTTGTAGCTTTTCTTTTTTTTTTTTTTTTTTTTCTTTCTCAAAGCCCTGGCAACAATCTTATAACAATTCAATATTTTTTTTCGGTCGAATAAATTCACTGCAGAAAACCACAAGTAAATGATTATGTAAATGAACAAATAAAGAGCTGGTTTCTCAACAGTGACAGGTTTTGAGTAAACTCACATTTCATTACTGCAACCCCAACAAGCGTCGGGTTGACATCATGAATAGAATATCTTTTTATAGCCTCAGTGTGACAGCACAGTATTTCCCATCATTCTCAAACTGCCTCATCTGGAGCTGTCCATGTGGCATGTGGCTGCCTATTTATTATAAATTACACATCTACATTGTGAATACAATCATACGTTGATTGGAGCATGCAGTGAAAATGCACACAACAACAAGAAGTGTCACATCAGTTATTCACAATACTCTATCTTAAGTCTAATGACGCTGGCAGAGGCTTCGTGTGACGGGTCCCTGTATTATTTTGATGCTACTTTGGTTGTTTTTCTGTTTCTTCACTAGGGACTTCACGCACAAAAACAAATGTCAAGTTTCTTATTTTAGAGTCTATTTATTATTTGTCCTATTCTTTAATGATGCCAAGTAGATACTTGAATATTTATCATCCGAGCCCGACATCACCGGAAACACACCATGAGTGGTCAAATTTTAAGGCAAACGAAACAAACTTGTGTTTAAGGTATTTCTTTTAACCCAAGCCAGGATAGTTTTCTAAACAAAACCAAACAACAAATGAAAATGAAAGTAATGATGAAGAAAAAGGAATGATAAGTCAAGTATTGAAATAGTAATGGCCCCGCATGGGATTCAAACCCAGAATTTCACTGGTTTCCCCATCCATTTTCCTTCTCTAAACAGAGACTTTTTATAAAGGGTGTTGTCTCTGCAATTCTTGGTTTTGCCTCAGAAACAGAATTTTTGATTCTCACCCCACAAGTTTTCTATTGGATTAAGGTCCAAGGATTGGCCTGCCCACTCCGTAACATTTATCTTGCTGGTCTGGAACCAAGATGCTGGACCTGTACTGCTATGTTTGGGGTTGTTGTCTTGTTGAAACACCCATTTCAAGGACATTTGCTCTTTGGCATAAGGCAACATGACGTTATCAAGTATTTTGATATATTCAAACTGATCCATGATCCCTGGTATATGATAAATGGACCCGACACCATAGTATGACAAACATCCCCATAGCATGATGCTTGCACCACCATGCTTCAGTGTACTGTGGCTTGAATTCAGTGTTTGGGGGTCGTTTGACAAACTGTCTGTGGCCCCTAGACCCCAAAAGAATAATCTTGCTTTCATCAGTCCACAAAATGTTGCGCCATATCTCTTTAGGCCAGTCGATGCATTCTTTGGTAAATTGGAACCTTTTCAGCACGTCATTTTTGCAACAGTGGGACTTTCTGGGGGTTTCTTGCCGATAGCTTGGCTTCTCATAGGTGTCTTCTAATTGTTGCAGTACTCACAGGTAACTTTAGAACTTCTTTGATCTCCCTGGAGCTGATCATTGTCTGCTAATCCACTTTTTAATCAAAGTGCGCTGTTCTTCTGAGCAATGTCTGGAACAACCCATTTTACTAGAAATGCTCTATAACCAGCATGTACAACATTTGCTGCCTTTGTCCTTAAATAAGAGCCACCTGTTTGACACCTGTTTTTTTCACAGAATGAATGACCTCACTATTTGAACTCCATGCTGCTATTATTTTGAACATGCCCCTTCCATTTAATGATTCAATTACACAGAATCAGCAGCAAGTATATCATGACTGTTGGGTCTGTTGGTTTTCTATTACTCTACTGCACCTACCAGTAAATTATTTGCAAGGTAGAAATATCATTTCTACCAAAAACAGTGATTGATCTTGGTGTCATAAATGTTTATGTATGAGGATCTGTTGGTGTATTTCCTTTAAGGACAAAGAGCACACTGTCAGAACCTTACCACGGGTTTACTGAGTCATGCTGTGTACAGTGCAGAAAGGTAGTAATGGAGATCTCTTGAATTACCACTAAATTTGCTCTGGGACAAAAGTTCAAAAAGTGTATTTCCAGGTTTTTCAAAGCATGAAAAGACTTGTCCTGTGGGAAAAGAAGTTATGAGGTTTCAAAATGTAGTTCACATTTTTTGTAGCAGAGGGATGCAGCTTATCCTCTTCCGTCCATTTTTTCTTGAACAATATCACCCATATCTTTTTTCTTTTTATTTTGATGTTGTGGATTAATAATGAATATTTCCTGTGGATTAGACAGGGCAAAAAAACATAATTTCCACCTTTTGTCATTTTCTGTTTTCTCCTGTGAAACGTTTAAAGCCACTGAGGTATTTCCTCCCTTCATATGCAGCTGTTGTCTTGCAGAAAACAGCTTGTATCAATAATGAGAAACATTATTTTGAAGTCAAAAATGACATGTCTTAATCATGCGGCTAATTTACCTTGTTAAATGGTTCCTATGTTGGCTTCTCCCATCTCTTTACAATATTGCTCATTTTTAGTGTGAAGAAGAAATACCTTCGTTGCAATTACTCTAATTACAGCATTATCATAATAGCGGTGAATAAAACTCTATGACATCTATTCAAGCTGGAATATGCACGCTGTTTTGAATTAAGTTTTCAAAAACAAAACGGAGGCTGTTTCAAGATTATGCAAGATTTCTGGTTGTTTTTGGTTTGTGTTGACACTAAAAGGGGCGGTTTCAGTGTTTGAGTCCTAAAAGCTATACAAACAAAATTCTTTCGTTCCTGGAGCTGATACCTTGTTATCCTCAGTCGATCAGGAATAGAAATTGCTGAAACGTCTTCATCTTCTTTCTCCCCTCACTGTATGCCCATGCCTTTTCAGTGGACTTCAGTCATATTTTAGTGAGAATTTCTGTGCCTCTCAGAGCCATGCTAGACGGAGCTTTGTGAACTAAATTTCCTCTGCACTCATATGGATGCAGGAAATGGTGGATGTGACTTTCCATCATGATGGAACACTTCAAGGCACAACCCGAGTACCAGCACCAGCACCACCCTGTTCTGCCGTTCTGTCCTCTTCATCTTCACTACAGAAGGCTGTTTTCACACCTGCCATGGCTTTTTTTTTTCTGTGGCTAAATGTGATTCATGCACACAGCCTTTCCGTCTCTTTTGATTGGTGGATCTCTCTGTGAATTTCTGAATTTCAGGCGCTCTTACCCTGCCTTGTTCACTGGATATCCAGGCCAGTAAGGCTGCTGTTGCCTTGTTTCCTGTAAGTGACTGGGTTACCAAATAGACTTTTTGTTGTCTACTTCTTGATTATGAATACATTTTAATAATTATGTAATTTAATTACTTAATATGTTATACAATAGTTTCTTTGTTGAGGATGACAATGCAGTTGAAGGTTGAGCTTAAAAGGCATGATTATGGTAGCCAGGCTCATTTTTATTCTTACAGGTTTGTGTGGAAATGTATATTTTAAGCTCATTGTGAGGAAGGCTTCCTGATAATCTCTGCCAATTCTGCTCCACTTTAAAAGCCTGAGTGGTTAAATCTTCACTAGTTTATCACTATTAATAAAGAAAATGATACGCGCACTCTCAGTATCTAATTGGTGAATGTGCTGTTGTTGATTGTCCCAGAACCATCCACCAGGAACATTAGATGTAGAGCAATTTGTCACTGTGACCTCGGTTGAGAGGACGGGACTGTCACTGTTCATTGAAATGGTACAAGGTCACACCAGGATGTCACTGTCGGTGCAAAACAAAAGGGCAGCAGTATACATTTGTGTGACAACATAAATTATAGCAAACACTTTTAATGGACTAAATTGCTCTACTACAAAGATGTGCTACATGTTACAGGCTGTTTACAGTAATGATACATCACATCCGTAACATTCTTGTTGGTTTAAACTGCACCCCCTTTTCAACACTGTCTGGCTTCCATGATTTTTCAAACTCTCCGCCATCCAGTTTTAATTAATTCTCCTAACAGAGTCCTCAGCTGATGCACCTGCACTGCACACTCAGATAATTTGGCTTCTTTGGATATTTCTAATGTTGAAATCTTAAACGGCACAGCACTGCAAGCCAACGCTCCTTTAAAGCCAACAAGCCCTGCTAATTGGCATTCAACCAGATATGACCCACCTTTTGATGCAGCGTGTGAGCTTGTAATCAAGGTTGTTAAATGCCGTATTCCATGAAGTGTTTACATTGTTTTATAGCTGAATCAATGCACTGTAGCTAATTAGGTTATGGACCAGGTACCAGGCAAATTAAGAATAAACAAAATGTAACGCATTCAGGATTAAACGTCATAACCTTCACATTTATGTTAGGTTTGTCACTCACGTTGCTAAACGCAGTGCAGTGCATCCTCCTGTCACCTACTGTGGCCTTTCCACCATGGGTTAATTGCAGCACTGCAGTAGACATATTGTGAAGATGAGACAGGTCCCCTTGTGAAGAAAAACCATTCACTCTCTTCTTATTGTGAGCCTTTTGAACGCCCCTTTAGTGAGAGCTTATATCTTAAACTGTGCTCAATAACTCAATTCCACTCTTATCTCGGGCACAAGGAAGAGATTTAGAGTGAGGTGGGAGAGCTTTCTCTCATTCGCTGTAGGATGTATCCCACAGGCCAGACTGTAAAGAGATACAGAGGACCCCCATCAATGATGTCTTTGAGAGATTACCATGAAGATGGGCGTTAATAACATGGCACAGCATGTGACAAGGGATGGTTTATTGATGGTTGCTACAGAGGCATTTGCAACACAAGGTGGTGGTGACAAATTGTTCCACAAATAGGACTACATGGAGAGCTTAGAAATGGAAGAGATGGGTCTATTTATGACATTGATTTCCTTTATCCTTTTGATATAAACACAATCTGAATCAGTTTTAGACAATTACTGATATAATACAGTGGTATAAACCGCTGCAACATCACTCATAGTTCTATTCTTTTTTGCCTGTGGATCATATGCTGAAGCTGATCATCATGAATTTGCATTTATTTAGACATTATTGTTATCCATAAGCGATTGTTAGCCAGAGTTACAGGTAATTACAAGTCAGGATCTGAAAACAGTGGTACTCCAAGTAAAATGTGTGGAAACACATCTGTGGAATGAGGCTGAGGGAGAAGATGAGAATCCATGTCTGCTACGGGTGCAGGGAGGATGAGTGGGAGGTGTTGCATAGGTGTTCAGTGTACATATATTTTAAGGCGTCTTTGAAGTAGGCTTAGGTGGGCTGCTTGTTTCACTGATGCAATACTGCGGCAGTAGGTATGGAATGCGTTGTTATTCTTTATGCAAAGTCATGTCCGTTCCGCAAGGAATAAACAGTTCAGTGAATAAATCCCCTAAGCAGTAGCTTTCACAAGCAAGGAGAGCACTTGCAAGCTCTGTCAACTTGGAATCTTGGATCATTTTGTTGAGGTGCCACTTGTCATTCATGTCATTCGAGAGGCGTGAGAAAATGCTTTAGCGTGCTGTAGCTGTCCTCTTTAGTGTTTTGGTGGGGTGGCACAGTGGTGTAGTGGTTAGCACTGATGCCTCACAGCAAGAAGGTTCTAGGTTTGAATCCACCGGCTGCCTGGGGCCTTTCCCCGGTGTACCCCACCCACATGTAGCAAACAAGAGAAGTCACTCTGGTTTCACAAGTTTTCTCCCCGTTTGCTCTAAGCGATGGGTGACCCCAGAATAGAGTGTGCAGGGGGGAGGCAGACTCATCTATAATGATGACAGATTTGTGTTAATATTAATATAGAAAAGTATGCGACATGTATGTTCTCACATACTGCTCCCTCAGGTGATTCCTGTAAAATCTTAGCACTGCAGTGCATGTGTGAAGCTTTAAATAGTTGATTTCTTTGGTTGTTGAAACCACAAGATCTTACAACCATTTTGGTTTCTGAAAGGTCAAACTATTTAAAACAATAATCATATCCCATAGCGAGATATTTTTAAACCTAGAATGAAGCATACTTTGTGTTGTATCATAGTTCTAATTAAGTAGGGAAAAGAATTTCACAACATGCTCTCATGAGGAAACAAAGCACCACTTCACACACGACACAGGGATGTGATTAGGTATTCTTGTGGAAAAAAGAACATGTTCATACAAATCCATCCTGACGCCAGATAGTGAGCTCTGATTTTCCTCAATTCTTCATTCATTTGAAGTGTTTCTGTGTCTTGCCCTGTTCTCAATTTATTCCCCCACTTATTTATTTATTTCCTCAATTCCTGTGTGTTTATATGTCTGGAATTTGTATGAGACACATTATTTGCATTAGTGGCTGTGCAGAATAAAAAATGAACTCCATTTTCTGGCTGGTCTAGTTCACCCTTGTTTTCCCCCTGCCCTTTATTTCTTTTGTTCCCTATGTGCCATTATTTGGCCAACTTGTTTGTTGTCATACCCAGTTTGTTCCACTCTGTGTTTGTCTGCCTTCGTATTTGTCTTAATGTTTACAAAGAGCAAAGATGTATTTGTTCTCTCTTGTTTGCTTTTGCTGTTTAGTGGGAGAGGTTTGCTGCTGCACTCGTAGAGACCAAACCAAAGACAGGAACTGTGTATTCTCCAAAATGTTTGCCTGCTCATATATTACGAAGCTAGAGCTATGAAGGTTCAGCGAGAGGAACATATTTCTTCTACAGAACGGTGTGCACAATAATAGCAAAACAGATGCAGTATAAAACAAATGAATACAGAAGCTCTGCATTAAATCCTGCTGTTGCTGAGTTTATGTACTTAAAACCAAGACTGTTATAATTCAATTCAGTCACATGGCAGTCAATAGACTAGCTATAGTACACACACATTTCAGCTTGAATCAGTTACACCTTGAAAAATGATCAGAGCCCATAAAGGTGATATTTATTGCACTCGTTGCTGATCTCATATATTTATGATATTTATCCAAGACCTTCTTGTATAGACTAACTATAGTTATCAGTTGTTAATTGTTGATAACTTTAACCCATATTTGAATGCAGTGGATAAATAAATTACTCAGGGCCAAAGATAACATGTTTACATTGTTTGCATTGATCGCCAACAACACCCCAAAATTAAAATATTTCATATTTCATAATAATCCAAAACACTGAAAACCACAAGCTCTTCATATTAGTGATTTTTTTAATTTATTTTTTTTGCCTGACAAATGACTTGCATAACATAAACAAGCTGTCATTTTATCCATCTTGTGGATTTACCATCTACTGTATGAAGATGAACAAAAAAAAAAAGAATGGTTTTGAGGCCCTGTCTGGTGGCTCTTTGATCTTGGCGGTGTTCAGTTCCACCGAACATCTGCCATGAATGGGAAAATTGGCTACAGAGACCAAAACTGGGTCTCTAGGTTTGTATTTTTTTCCATTTCTGCTAATGTTAAATTGTTAAGTATGTAGGTCAATGGGGACGGACTCTCTCAGCCTCAAGTGGCCGTTTGAGGAACTGCAGTTTTCTGTGAAGGCTTAATTTTTCAGCTCCGGAGGTTACTCTGTTTAACAGTCTAGACATCACCTGAGTCACCCATTATCAGTTTGTGTTTATGTTTTTTGACATTTGATACACTAAGTGAAGTGAAACTTTGCAGGTCTAAAGCAATTTCCGAATGCATCCATTACAGTGCAAACATTTTAAGCACTCTGGATGTTTAGATTGATCTTGCATGACATAGCAACCCCAAGCATACAGTCAGCCGTGAATAACTGAAGTACCTTTAGTAACAATAGGTACGAGGAATCCTGCAGCAGATGGTGAGGCATCCACAGAGCCCTGATTACAAAATCGTCATGTCAGTTAGAAATTAGATGAAGAAACAGAAACAGGTATTTGCCTAAGACCCCAGACTGTAATCTCATCATGCAGGGAATGACGTAATCTGTGCATTTCAATTAATTTGTGCCATTTTAAAACCTGCGTCTTCACATTACTTGTAATGCCCAAAACTTTTGGTATCACAATACATCCGTGAACATTCACAGGCCAAAAACTATATATGTTTATATAATGACACTCCCCCAGGATGTCCTGAATCCAGTTATCAAATCGCAAACTACATGAGAAAACACTTTTTATGAGAAAACACTATTTAGAGACTGTGCATGCTCACGGAGTTGTTTGCGATAGTCCTGCCCCCCTGTGGAGCCGCAAAGGTTGAGAGCATAAGGAAGATGTTGGTGTGCAAGCAATAAAATCAGAGAGGGCTTGTCCTCCTGTGAACCAACAAAGGGGTCATGTTTGTATAAAATCCTTCATGTGGGGTGGGGACTCATTGCCACCACATAAAGACAGAAATGCCAGGCCTCTCTGGTAATAAGAGAAAGCTCTGAGGTGGCAGTGACCGATCTGACATCTACCATAGTTGCCCGACCTTTAACTTTATGCAATCTTTCTGTGTCCAAGCAAACATTATCTGGGTCATAGAAACACAAATGTCAAGTATTTCCGCATGAAAATAGCTGTGATTTGGGCCCTGGGGACAAACAGTCGTTTTCCTTTCTCGCAGTTTCCCTCAGTTTATGATGTCCCATTCCCTCTTTTCCTCACCCTCTCTTTCTTGAGATTTCCTCTTTCCTTCTCCCTACTACTTCTCCCTCCTTGTGTCTGCGCTGTGGCACACACGACCTGTCCACTTGTTTGTGGAGAGCATTGTGGTAATGTTGTGTGGCAGTTGCCGAGGACAATGGCCACCGGGCGTTTTGTGATGTAATGATCCCTGCCATCGCCTCTCAACTCCCTTCGGTCAGTTAAGGGGAGAAGGGGATGGAAGGAAGCGGGCCAAGAACAAACACACATAAGGAAGAGCACTGCTGGGGAGTAGCATGCTAACGAAGCAAACAATGGGACGCTACAGTTTCTGGCTCTGATATTGTACAGGAAAATCATCCAGTGGTGTGAATTATATACCTCCAGTGCTGGAGCTCTCAGTTCCCATATGCTCCAGTGAAGTTGCTCTGGGGTGAGCTGTAAAAACTATGGCTGTTCTGTGAAGCTGTCATGTTTAAATGTGTTGAAGCAAATTACTGTGAAGTAAGGCTATACTGGGAAAGGGCATGCTTACCAAATCAGTGTGTTGTTAATTAAATGTTACATTGGCTTTTAATTGTAAAACAGCATGACAGGAAAGACAATTTGTTGAGGCACCACTGTACTGCTCAGTGTTGTTTTTTTTAGCAGAAGTGAACCAGCACAATGACAAACCTTGTCCTGCTAATTAGTCACAGTTCAACTTGAATATATTGGACAATCTAATTTGGAAAAAGTATAGTTTGGTTTGATGCAAAAACCCAAAAGTCTCAACCCCACCTTGAGATCTTCATCTGTGAATGCAGTTCCATTTGCTCTGTATTGGTTTAGTTTCACAGTTTGCTAAAGATTTTATGAATGTTTATTCTGGACCTCGAAGTGAAGTGAGAAACTAAGAAGGTCTTACATCAGTTCTAATTAAACCTTGTTTTTATCGATCTGCATCAGTGGCCGCTGTGTTTTCGAGTTGCCTGTCTATCCCATTTTTTGTGAATGCAATAACTCAGGAACACCATTAGGGAATTTCTTCACATCTGGCACGCTCTATTCACTTGAACTCAAAGATGAATTTATTTGAATTTTGTAGTCCAAGGCTAGGGTAACTGTGACCTAACAAACCCTGTTTTTGCTCTTATTATGCTATATGATAATAACAATGGAAATGTGTTGAATACATGACATTTATTACCCAAAAACTTCAAAGATCAACTTCACACCATAGTGTTCTACAAAAACTCTTTTATTCAATTTCTTAAAAGGCCTTAGCACATATACTTTATCTTCAAAGAATGAAAACAACATGTCTTTGGTCCTTGGACTGTTGTTTGGATACAAAAACAAATGTTACCATGTCAGCTTGGTCATGACACAGTAACATACACCAATCAGGCATAACATTATGACCACCTTCCTAATATTGTGTAAGTCTCTCTTGTGCCTCTAAAACAGTTGTGACTCATCAGAGAATGGACATGGGTCTCCTGAGGGTGTCCTGTGGTGTCTGGTAACAGAATGCTGTTAGTGGGGGGTCTTTGGGTCCTATGGGTTGAGGGGAGGGGCCTCTGTGGATCGTCCCACAGATACTTGATCAGTTTGGGATCTAGTGAATTTGGAGGCCAGGTCAACACCTTGTGCTGTTCTTCATGTTTTTTCAGTTGTTCCTAAACCGATTTTGTGTGTGTGTCTGTGTCAGGCTGCATCCTGCTGGGGATGGCTGCTGCCATCAAGGAGTGTCATTGCTATGGGGTGGGGGTGTCTGGTCTGGTCTAGGTGGGTGGTACATGTCTAAGTAACAACCACATGAATGCCAAATGTCCAAATGTTTCCCAGCAGAACACTGAATTGTCACAAAATGGTCAATGTTATTTGCATTACATCATAATGTTATGCCTGGTCAGTGTACTTAACTATTTGACTGACAAATAAATCTATGCCTTAATCAGTAATAAAAAATCTTAGTTTAGTAGCTGAAGGTCTCCATTTTTGCATTTTTTTTAGAGAATATTGTTCAAATTTATTCCCCTTCAGTCACCTACTCTGTAGACTCTACACCTCCACTTATATGGCAAAAGCAATACACAAACATATCATGAACTAGAACAACAGGGACAGTCGATGTCAGGTTCAGCACATAAACAAACCCAGTGTGAAAACAAGCTGTTGCTGTGCTGTTTGTGGTCAAGGCTTCTGCTCAAACTCTGTAAGTTTCAGTTCCCAGTTGCCTGTAGCTATCGATTCAAGTTGCATTTGGCTTTACTGGGTCTGTCTGCTATCATATGCTCGGGATATAACAGATAAGTTGTGAAGATAGGAGTGCATTTAAGATTCTGACTTGCTATTCACAGCACAACCAGAGATTCATTTCAGCTGCCAACGTGAATTGTGCATGAGAATGCGCAGGTGGAACTGAAAAGCAAAAGAAACAGTTGTAACATGTAATGAATGCAAAAATGTTCAGACAAATGTTCATTGTCTGTCATAGCTGACTTTAATGGTGCACCAAGAGTTTATCTAAATTGGATGGATAAAGGAACACACTTGTGTCCTTGTGTCCAGCTTTGGTATGTGAAAATACTGTCAGACCAAGTTTCCTGTTCAGATCTACAATAAAAAGAAGCCTGTAGATTTAAAGGCAGTAGACACTGGTAATGATCTGAGAATTACGAGATCCATTTCTGTCATGCAGCAAGAAAAAATTGCCTCTTTTTTATAAGTTGTTGTGTTTTGAAGCCATTCAAATCCACAGAAATATTATTTCAGCTTTTCATAAGGAACACACAAGACAAAATAGAAATCACCAAACAGACCACCCGTTAGACCGGAATAGGATGTTCTGCAAGAGCTTCAAGCTGTAGAGCACCAAGTCATACATGACTGAGAATGAGGCTTTGTGAATTGTGGCGGCATTCTCTGCAGTTGTCTCTGGAGGACACGGCAGACCTACATATTCCAATGAAAATCTGTTTAAAATGAAACACAACTAATAGCGGGGAAATTGTCAGTAATTAAAATGTACATCTGAACTTCTTGTTGGAAATACACCACAGGCTGCTCTCCCATCTGTTAATTACTCTATGCTATGAGTGGCTTGTTAAGCGAGTTCTTTGCCAATATGCTCATTTCAAAGACATTGAGCTGATGAGCATAACTTCAGTGATAAGGTTTAGATTTGTTAAGCCAAAATTTGATCCATTTTTTTTTAAATATATGATCATTCTCTTTCACTGTAGCACCTCTATGTTTGATAAAATATGTACAGCACATACAGCAGTGAGGTGCGTTGAGGTTCGTGGCTGGTGAAGCACAGATTTACAATTATGAACCCAGTGGGGTAGCTTAAATTCGCCATTCCACACTAAGTGGTTAAGTTTCATATCTCAAATGAGCATTCTTTATGCACATCTAGATAAGGTACATATTTGGCCAAAGGAACAATGTCACATCTGTATAATGAGAGAGGGAGAGAGAGAGAGGGCGCGTTTGCCGTCGCAATTCCACAATTCATTCATATTCATTGAACATGTGAATACCCAGTGAGAAAAACAAACGACATCAATGGAAATATTTGAATTTAAAACCGAAGGGTCCCCTTAATCAAATATATATTATATATAGCCCATAGTAATATTGAGTTGTTAAATCTTTACATTCTTATGATTTGATCCATTATTTCATACAGACTGTTCAGCAGCATATCTTCCACCATTACCACTTCCTTTTGTCTGAAGGTCAAAACATTTTGACAATTTTTCAAGGTTAGATATATAATCAATAGTATAATTTATTTTATCATCATTACTTTTCATGATGTCAGGCGAGGCACTGCTTTACTTTCCTCACCTGACCACATGTCCCTGACATACGGGTTAATTTGTCTTCTGTTCACTATATGTTATGTTTGTCTTTCTTCCAAAATATAAGCTGTACTCTTAAGCAAATCTTGGAAACATCTTCAGTGTTGCCCTACAGGTCATGTCTGCACGGTTGTGTTTTGCATTTCTCAGCTCAGTCTGCTCAGTAATATATCACTTCTGTCAGAATGTTTTCTCTGCATGAATGAGATTCCCTTATTCTACAACAGATCATCAAAACTGATATTGTAATGTTTTTCACTTTATCCTGAAGTCGGATTGAAGGTGCAATGGTTTTTATGTTAATTATCTAATCTTGACAACTATTATCGTCACGCTCCATCTTCGTGCTCACTAAGGCAGACATTTAAAAATCCTCGTCCATCACAGTGTCGGTATCTTGTGGAGTCAAAGCTCCTGGTACAACATGTCCTCATTCCTGTCGTGTCACGCAAAGATGAAAATTCTTAATGTTCCAAAATGTAAATCAATATCCCTTAATACAATTTTGAATTCAAACCTAAAAATTTAATTTGATAATAATTGCGTGCACTGTAGCTTAAGATAAAAATAATAATAATAATAAACTCATCCACAAACACACAGGCTCATTTTTGATTAACAACATCTCATTTCATTTTGAATAGCCTGACAAAATTATGGGCTGAGGACAGTAGTAGAAGACCAGTGCTTGCAACTCCTATGAATGGGACCCTCACTGTTAATAGTTGAAAATGTATTTGGAATAAATCTCCATTTGTCTATCTCGTTGGACTCAATTTTTTTCTGGCAAATATTTGAGGAATAGTTTTTTTTTTTTAATTTTATTTTTTTGAAGTGTTAGCAGTTGGGTTTATTTTGAACAGAGTAGACCAGTGCAGCACCTTTGCACCCTGACGTCTATCAGATGCTCAAACACACAACAGTTCATTAGCTGAAGCCAATGGTCTGTTTTCCCATGAAGAAGAACGCCACCCCAATGAATTCTGATTGCGGTGATTCACCCACAAAATTAGTTGGTTCTGTTCTTGCAAGGGACCTGCTTCCAGCAACAAAAGCATGTTTGCGCACTTTCATCTGGCCATCCCCTGCTAAAGTGGGATCGCCCACACGTTCCCTTCTCCACTGAAAAGGAATTTGATCACTGCTGCCAAGCGGAGTCAACGCATGAGTGTAGAAATGTATTGCAAGGAGTGGGAGTGGATCTGTGTGCAGACTGAGACTGCTTCTGAAGTCTTTATCAGGCCCATGCAAATAGAGCCAATACCACATTACAGCAATGAGGGAATACATTAAAGCATTGTTATGACGCTATACAAAAATGCTGAACAAAAATGCTTTACTTTGTTGACATGTAACATTCTTTAAAAACACAGCAAATATATATATATTAATTTTATTTACTTAATGATGTGTATTTACTGAACGTCAGTCAAAGCTAAACATGCTACAGTGCAGCTCACAGCTGATTATCCATTGCTTTATTGTTCAGCTATATGCCATTTTAATATGGTTATCACTGGGAATTAGAGATGTGGGCAAATTGTGAACATATATAATAAGTGGAAATGATAATAACCAATGGGAATAAAATAAAATCACACAATGTACCGCATGTGCTTAAATAATTTTTCCTCTCGCTTTCTACCCAGTGTCAACTTCAGGTCAATCAGCTCTGTGTGGTTTTATTCTTTCTCTCCGCTCCTCTTCCTTAAGGCTTTTTTTTTCTCAGTGATGCCAGCGTTTATTTATTTATTTATTTGTTCTTTAGAGCTTCAGGCAGATGAAAATAGCACCTTTTTGAACAGGTCACATTTTTATTTTTAGTTTGGCGTATTTAAATTATTAAATGAGCTAAAAAAAAAGTATTTTAAAAATGTAAATACGTCTTGACACCTCAGCTATGGCTTTTCACCCAACTCCCAAAATCTTCTTAACGCACATCATTGTGACTCGTGACAAAAGCACATCAGCATCAGTCTTTCTTTTTTTTTTTTTTTTTTCTGCTTTGACTCAGTCCCATCTGACCTTTGAGTGTCTATTCTACTGACATGGACCCCAAGAGGCATAAAGTCAAACACCACACAGAGCTCACCTTCACAAGAAGCATTGTCATGTTTGCACGACTTCCTCTGGGAACTATATTACAGACAACAGAATATAGACACCTCCAGTCAAAATTTCACACTCATGACAAACCACTCATGTCAATGTAACGGGGCACAGTCATTGAACTATGAGGCAGTGTAATGTAATGCAAATAAAGACATCCATGAGCTCCCAGTTAAATGTCCTGTTGGATTCCTATGGAAGCCCATAAAGATGAGTTTTTTAGTCCTTAATCTCAGCCTAAACTGGGCGTTTGTAAAGAACCTGTCTAATCCAGTTATGCTTCAATTTTCATGTATACATTTCTGCTGTGGGTTGAAATGTTCACATGGAAAACTGAAAAACATTGCCTTACATTCTGCAGGAAACAGCTAATTTAATTAAAATACAAGTAGCATGTTCTTTTAAGTTTTGACTGTGTGTGCCCCAGAAGGAAAATTTCGCCTCTTTGTTCTAGCGCACACACAAAAAGATTCTCGACTACATTAGCACTAAAGAATTAAACCTAATGTAAATATGCCTTTGTATTTATTATAAACTGAATCTAAACAAATCAAATAACTTAGTTGGATTGGTGATATGAGGTAGAGGTCTACAATACACTGACGGAAATTTGGATTAATTAATAAATATGATCAAAATTAAGCTTCATTTACAGTATGTACACAAATATAGCATAAGGAATTTGTTCTTTGCATTCAACCCATCCGAGTGAGCAGTCATGCAAGGTGCTTTGGGAGCAGTTTGTAGGGTTTTTTAGGTGCTTGCACAAAGTACCTCAACCACAGACGTTGTTTTTTTTCACTTGGCAACAGAAACACTGAAATGTCACCCTTTACATTGAACTTGTGTAATACAACCGGATGGAAAATGTTTCCCTTTTGATGTAATCAATGTTAACTTTAAGGTTAACATTTGGCACCGTGAAACCTGTCTGCTATCCTAACTATTGTATTCACTCTGGCTGATCATGAGTCATATGTCTACTGGTGTTATGTTTCAGATCTCTGTCTCTCTTAGTCTACATGTGTCTAACACACATGCACGTAGCTGAGCCATGTACTGTGATCATATTAGGAGCTGGGGCTCTTTGATGCACTGGGGCAACAGTTCACCAGATCTAACTGTCATTTCATTAAATTTAGATCCTAAGCAAGGTATTAGTGTATCTGCCCCAGGGTTTGACTTTTACCATGAAGCATAGCAGCCCTAGAGCCATGCTATGGTGAACTGCACCAAATAAAAAGCATTTTCCTGATGTAGTGTTAAATATTCATCACCTTGATGCAATTTTGGCACACTGGTGAAAAATCTGCAGAGTTTACTAAAACCTGATAAAACTAGCTTTTATCATGATGCAAGGGGCAGACAGTTTGGCATAGTAAGCACATTCCACATACGGTGTGTATAGCATACATGATGTAACGGTTTAATCAGTGTGACCTCATCACATACATACTCTCATTAGGCAACATCAGTGCGTTTCTTGCAGGGTGCAGATAGAAAATTAAAATTACTGCATGTAAATAGAGCATAAAACTTTTAAAATGCTCAGGGATCAATTAGCCAGGTAAAGCTGCCACAGCCTTGATGAAGTGGATTCAGTCATTTGCATCAGTCATTGTGCTTTTGGCATTGTTATTTAGGGATTAGCTTCCTTTTTTTTTTTTTTTTTTGTAGTACACTTTAATATGTTGCTTATAGTATGCTTTAGCAAGTGAATCAATGTACAGAGACCCTTGGGATGATTATTAAGCCTTTCCCTGACATGGTTGCACTGCAGTGACAAGTGACAACAAGTAAGAAATTGTAATTCATTTGACAAGAAAGACTAATGGTGATAAATAACTTGCCAAGCCATAGTTTAAAGCAGAAAAAAAGGCTCGCACGGGGTTTTAAGTGTGGGTCTGTGAGGTCGTATGCTACTCGTCTGATGTGCTTTCTTAATTACCCTTATTGAATTCATTATTTATTTGCTCTGTTGAACCTGCTTAACCTTGCTGCCCTTCAGCAAAAATGATTTAGAAGGCAATAGGGAGTCAGCGGAGACCTCTACTTGTGGGAGGATGGCCACGTTCACTTCACCTTCCTGAGAATTCATCAACTGGAATTAATCAAATTTTGAGAAATGAAGTAGAAGATATAAATGATATTATATTATCAGCATGATTAAATTGCTAATGTTTTTAAGAGGTCATTCGGTGGATTGATTAACAATTAAAACTGCTCACAGTGAGATATCAGCAAATTTATTTTTAATTCATTTTACTGATTTGATTTAAGTGTCCAATTCTTTTCTTATTCTGATATGCAAAATACCAAATCAGTGTTCTCCGACAGTCATGTCATCGTTTTCTGATAGCCATGCCGTCACGTCCCTTTTAAGGTTCTGCTGTGACATTTCTATCATGCAGTACGACAGAGCACGTCAAAACAACTCATCACACAATTCAAACATGGGAGACAGGCAACATGGTTTTGGCAAAATCCCATTAAAATCTGATGGATGGAAATTTCAGTCCTCCAGCACGACTAAACTACATTTATCTAGTCATTATTTCCACGTCTTATAACCGAGTACGATGAACAGTACATCATTTTGAGTAATATGAAGGTGGGCCTCACCAATATTAATATAATTTCTTTGTGTTAAGATGATTTGCTGTGATATTAAAACGGGTCCCGATGGGTCTAAAATGGCTCATACCATATAACCTCAAAATCCACCGTTTAGTGCCGTGGTAGTGCGTTACATCGTTCCCTTCCTCCTTCTCTTCTTACCAGTGTAGATCTACACTGTCCTATCCTATAAAGGCAAAATACCCAAAAATAAAACCCCATGTTTTTCATGCAAACATTAAAACAAATGAAACAAGGTCTGCACTTACACAGTGCTCTTATAACTTAGTGGTTCATTGTTTCTCATTCACGTACACTCACACACTGAAGTAGAGCTGCCGGGCAGGATACTTGCCTGCCATCGGAAGCAGTGTCAGGTTCAGTGTTTTGGCCGAGGACATTTTGGCATGTGGAGGGGCCAGGAATCAAAGCACCAAGCCTGTGATCAGTAGACAATCCACTCTCCCACCTGAGCCACAGTCACCTGGGCTGTACAGCATATTCCTATCCTGACATGAGAAATCTAGAAATTCCTAATTATTAACACCTCACAAGACATAATCCCACTTATATCATGGTCGCAATCAAAATCCAGTATTCATAAATTGGTTGCCCTGGTAACGCCTGCCGGCCTGACTAAGGCTATCATTGCAGAATGCAATAGAAACATTGATTACTGCTCCAGTAAATAGGACTGACCTTAGATGCAGTACCTTGAAACAGGATATCTTTTTATAGTCTTCTCGGCTATGACCTAAAAGCTGAGTTGTGCTAGTAAGATTCAGTGATGGGAAATGTGTACTACAGGCTGAAATCTGAAGCAGCAGCTTGATTGATGTTTGGATAAAATGTCCTCCAGTACTTTTGCAGTGTCTCAATATCACTTAATTATGTCAAACGGGAGTTTTATTTCTCTTCAGAAATGTCAGATTTACTCAGGCTTACCAAAAGGAAGAAATGTGGAAGTACACTGGAATGAGTTATAAACCCTGAACATGGAACACCTATCAGTTCCACTCCATTGCGCAAATGTAACTGTTTACTCCAAGTCCTTGAAGCTTTTGAGTTAGCCAGCTACTGAACACGTCACATGGTCACATTTGCCTTCCGTTGCCATGGCATTGTAGGCAGAACTCTGTAGATAGTACTGATCACTTCTGCACACCTTTAGCATACAACTCACCCTTGATAAAATTGCAGAGAGACGGAGAGAGATGTGTGAGGTGTGCATGTCTGTCTCTAAGATGGAAGGAGGCCCAGCACTTTAATAAGTTTGTTGTTTTTCAGAATTTACTAGATCCCCATAGCCACAGGCCTATAGTGAGATTATTTATTTATTATGTTGGTCCTGCTCCTTCATAGATGCTTTGTGAATGATTCATGAGTTAATTCATACAGTAAATAACAAAAGGTGAAACAGTCCATAAATACATTGGGAGCTCAGCCAAATATTGCACAGCTCCCATGTCGCTAACCTCTGCATGGCATATTTGCTCATGAAGGATTTATGATGCATTTCAACAGACCTTCATCTAGCTTAAGAAGTTTTTGGGAAGTTGTCATCTAATATTTTGTCCACATCATATATTCAAAGCCAAATTAGCACGAAGAAATAGCCTGCAAAAGCTATCCTTTATTTTCTGTGGTAAGGACTTTGAAGGAGTTTCAGTCTTCCACTTCTCATTAGTACTGTCTGTGATTCTGAGGCAATTCAGTGGGGTTTACCGTGAAAGGAAAGAAAATATATTCAGATCAAACTGAATTATGAAGCATCCCTGGAAAATTGGGGTCAGTGATGGATGCCTTTGATTTTTTTTTTTCTTCTAGCAGCTGTATGTCCATATAACTGAGGTCTGTTTTGAAATCCAAATTTGGTGAAACTAGTGCAGCACAAAACATCATGGTCATTTGAGGGAAAAAATAACACTCTGCAGTGAATAAGGCCTTTGAGTACATTTAAGGAGTTGGTTTATTTTCCCCTGTCGCTTGCTTCTCTGTGTGCCAAGTGAAAAATGATAAGTTGGACTGGTGTATTAGTAGTCAAAACAATTAACAATATAGGATTTCTGATTCTTTTTTTATTTTTTCCATTGTGTGATATGCTAAAACATATCTGCTCCACATATGCTTCACATTTGTTGTAAATGCCATTCATTTGAAATTTGGATTTCGATGCAGTTGCTCTGGCAAATGTCTTTTTAGACTGAAATACAACTCTGCAAGATGAAAGTGTAATTTCACAGATCAGGAGTGCAAACTTCCACATGTATTATTTGAACAATGTTGACCCGTGTTCCAGCAGAAACATCTGGACTAATGAGTCTGAACTACCCTCTGAGTCACCAAGCTTCAGTTAGTTGGCGTTTCTTTGAACATTTTTGATTTAGCCTTCATTCTGTGGTACTACAGCTCAACATATTTACTACATCTTATTTTCTAAATGTCTGATTTTTTAAGCAGCAGTAACATTATTATGTCATTATTTTGAAAATGCATGAACACATTTCAGAGCATTATTACTTAAGGCCACCAGGTCAGTAGATCTCATCACTGATGTCGGATCAAATGATTTGTATTTGTTAAAAAAGGGGAAATAACTAGTAATTTGTCTGGCATTTCTAAAATCATTGTAATAATTATGAATCTGACGAACTGAAATTGAGCTAAACCACTTTACAGTATCATTGTTTGAACAAGGACAATTTCAGAACAGATTTCTTTTTCTCTTTATCACTTTGTGAAAGGGACCTCATGTGGTGTCGCACAAAAGTTCTGGAACAACCAGGGCTTGTGACCTCACCTCAAAGAAAAAAATAAGCAGTGAGCACATCCGTAACAAGTCTTTTGGCGTTCTAGTGAGTGAAACAGCCCTATTAACCGCACCACCAGTCATCTTCTCAGCCTCTTTTCAAACCTGGTTATTGTGGATATATACGTAATAATTTTGGCACGACCCTGCATGTCTGTTTCTTGGCATCTTTTTAAAAAAGAAGCTAGAGAAAGGAGCCCATAATGGTTTTCACTTCCACAGCCAATTAACTGGGTGACACAGTGTCACTATTCATTTGTAATCATTATGTGTATTTGCATGAGTAATGAGGGAGAAATACAACAGGTGAGGCACTCCCTCGCTGTTGCGGATGATAAAGTTGCAGCTCGACATCTTTGATTACAAACCATTAAATAGAAATGGAAGCAGTCGTCAGCCAATCGCATCCATCATTATAAGAGGGCATAAATTCCTTCCACTAAATAGGAGAAGGACGGATATATCGGCTCTTGTTCAAAAGTATTACACATTACATGAGTGTATAGTGTCATTTATATACAATTAGGTTACAGATAATTGCTTGAAGCCTTAAACTGTTGCAGTATTTCCATACAATTTGCATTACTGTGCCGTTCATTGCTTAGACAATGTGCCAGTTTAATAAGTTAAGCGTTATTTAAAATGATGAGGACGTCTCACAGTATAAAGGTATGACAAAAATTAAGACTTGTGAGAGAAAGCAGATTTGTTTTCTTTAATATGAAAAGGTTAATCAGTTTTGGGATAATATGTACTGTAAACTATTTTGTTTATTTCACAACTTTTTTTCCTTTTTCTGTTGAAACAACCTCCAAGTATTCATTCATTAAAATAAATACCTGTTTAGCATTGATTGTAAAGCAACACCAAAGTGATCCTGTCATATTCATCTGGCTTAGATTTCTGACAACCAAACACATTTTCGGTTTTCCAAACATTTGAAATAATATTTCAGCCGTCACTATTAATGTCAAGCACTGAATACAAAATTAACTTAGAATATAGACGTGTGTTAGATGTCATTGTGATATAAACATAATCTACATGCTTTTGTTGGCTGTTTTATCTTGAATAGAAAGAACTTGAAAGGACATCAATAGCTGCTGACGGCCTTTGTTTTTTTCCAAAGACGTAAGCAAACTCAACATTCACAATACTGCTATATTTACACACTTTTGATGCTTTGGAGCACATGACATCTAAAGCCTACTATAGCAGACTATAGAGACTCAATAACTTTCTAATTGGTGGAAATTGTCAACCTCAATACAGTTCAATTATGTGTGAATCAATGGTTGCGCCAGTGCAGAGGTCAACCAACAATACGAGACTGTGCTTCCACGGTTGTAAGGTTCTTTAAATGAAAGCATTCATTCATCAAAGACCCTATGCTTCTTTTCTTTTGCAGCAGCCTCTGCCGTTTTTCAGCCAATGTGAATAGTAGACTTGGCGGCTTATGTTTTCATGACCACTAAATGGATCACTTGGTGTTAATTCAGGTGAAAACATTCAACGTCACGGCCTAATTTCAACAGAATTGCATCCAGCTGCTAGTGCCCAGATGCACTGCCGCACGTTTCAGCAACAGACGTCTCACAACCCATCCAAAGCCTTTTACAAGCCCCACCAGTCCCCACCAAGATATGTGCTAGAGTGTATGCGTCTTTGTTTGCCTCACACAATAGCTTTTGTGATGGCAAAACCGTCCAATACTGCCAGCTTATGTGTGTGTGTGTTATTCCAGACACTATACCATGATGAAATATTTCTCTGCTGAGAAAGGCCATTAGTGTTTCTGTACTGGTAAACTGCACATAGTGTCCTTAAAGCAAAAATCTCTGCTCTGCAGGTCTTGAAAACTTTTCCTGCCCGATGCCATGAGAGATAATTGAAAAACCTGCATGTGTCAGATATTTTTGATTAATCTCACAGGGGCAGCAGGTACGTATGGCTGGGTGCTTAGCAGAACTATCTCCTGATTGGAACGTCATCTGATTTTTATCCAGAATATAGACATCTCTTGCAAAATGCCCTTGGGTGAAAAACTAAATCATGACAGGCTCCAGGTATGCTACGTCTGAAAGCCTGCGTTGGACTCGTGTAGCAAAAAGCATGCATTTGTGTTTTGCAGGGAGGAATGAAATTTGAATTAGCCTGTTTTGGTGTAGGGATTGAACTGCACCAAAATGCTTTGGAAAAACAATCATAGCTTCCGTTTGCAGAGTGCCATGTATGGCACCGTTGTAAACAAGAGAAACGTTATTCCTTTAAGACAGGTAGAATGAATGTTGTACGTTGGGCTCACATTATGCCTGCTAAAAACATATTGCCTACAGTACATGCCATCTGACATTCACTACACAGAAGTACACGCATGCTCAACTATTTACATGAAATGTCAAAGTGATAGGTGAAGGAGAATTTACAATGGGTGACAGAAGCAGTGATTGTTTCAAGGTTAGATGCTGTTTTCAATGTATGAATAGTCAATGTGTTCTATTCATTCAAAGCAGTATGCAAGCATGAATGTGGAGATGACATTATACAATATGTCTCCCCTTCTCCTTTCTGTGCTCTGCTTTTTGAGGTCAGAGGTCAAACAAAGGCATCTTTGTCAAATGCCTCCACTGGCTGACAAAGTAATAACAGATTTGACACTGTTGACATGTTGCTGTGATTACTTCAGCTTTGAATATCAGCCATTCTTTGTGTAGATGAATAAATATTTGCACTGCATTCATTCGCTGCTGGTTTTATACTTCATAGGAGCTAGGAAAACAAAATTATGAGAATGCACTGTTTTCGGCCGTTGATTTTATTTTCTAAGCATTTTTTATCTTTTCAACAGTTAGTGGAAATCAACTTAGATCAGTCTGCGCTCTTAAAGAGGTGACGTTACTGCAGCACATTCTTTACAGAGTTGTGATGTTCACAAATGAACCGAATCTATTGAACAGCTCTTTAAAACAAACAATGGGAACTGAGTTGCAGTTACGAGTCTGTCTTTTTTTTCATATGCTGTGTTTCAGCCAAAGACAATTCAGCAGTATCTGGATGCACTTTCTTGCAAAGTGTAGTGTTTGCCAGAATACTATAGCAGTATAATGGTCTTCGGTCTTTACCAAATTTCCTATGCGAAAAAGGAAGTATTTATCTAGAGTCCACATTTTAGAATAATTAAACTCAGATAGCCCACCAAAAGAATATAGATTGAATGATTCTGGTCCAAATCTTATCTTATCATTCCTCCCAGTGATCAATTTCCGGATAAAATAAGTTACCGCAAGACTGGCATCTTGAAAATAAACAAATATCAAAATGAACCAGTCTTTGAAAGAAATGGATCCACGAGATCCGGTTCCCTCTTAAGAGCCGTAAATCCCATCTCTTAATTTGTTGACATCTCCAGGGGCAATAAAGCTGTAGGTTGGTTACAATACATGAGGAGAAAAATGAGTCCAGCTTTGTTGTTACGCTGATTGTATATACAGTATGTCAGACTCATTCATTGATCCTGTCAAAACATGAAGAGGTTGAGAAAAGTTAAATGCCTTCTTTTAACTTGTGTCTCCAGTTTTGAAAAGAAGGAGAAGAGAAGCCTTATCTCCAAAATGATTGATTGCAAAAATAATAAGAGCAAATTGCTGGAATTATTTTCAAGATGCATTATTTTGTGGCCTTACTCAGAGCTCTCTGCTGGTATATTACGAACACACTTCAGTGTTTTAAGTATGTCCTCCTCAGATACAAATTAAGTGATACTTTTCCTATTAACACTTAAATAGGCTGGATGGGATGAAAAGCACGTAGCCACGTAACTCGTGTGAAGTGTGCACCTCCAGTCTGCCATCTGGCGAACAAAAAAAATGAGAACTAAAAAGTGTGTTAGTGGGAAGGGGGGAAAAATTGGAAAGAAAGCTTTACAAAAGAGTCCTCTGAGCTGAATGTGGCCTGCGACGAGAAAGGGTTAGGTGGCAAGCTGTGGGGGTATTTATATTCTGGTAAACAAATGCCAGCTGTGAACTTGATGGAAACCAGATATCTAAATCACACAGAAATTAGATCATTTATATCTGGGGAACAAAATATATTTTTTATTTCTTTTAATTTGTGGGATATTATGAAATACGTTGAAAGGGTGCTTCACCACCATCGACTCCGCCCATCGAGGGTGGACTGGTTTACGGGGACAACGGGGATTTCCCCGGTGGGCCGGTGGGCTGGGCCATGAGAAAAAGAAAAAGAAAGGGGAAAAAAGTCTATCGCAACGGCCAACAGCGTTGTGGTCCAGCTGTGAACACAGGTAGCCCAATCCCCGCCCACTAACATGGAGGAGGTGGAGCTTGTGGCCGCTGGTATAAGATAAAATTCAGTTTGGAGCTATTAACCTTACTCCTCTGACAACACATCAAGATGACATGTTGATAACGGTAGCCTCATATTCTGCTCTGTGGTTCTATGGTTCCTGCGTCCAGCTAACCACCGTGACGTAGCCGTGACGTAGGACATAAAAGAGTCTATTGTGTAATACAACTGAGCCATGCAACCATCTTTAGTGTCTGTGCAAAGGTTTTTAATTGGTAGAAAGAAAAACTAAACCCCTAAAACAACGCAACGCTTTTCTACCAGAAAAAAGTAGAAATTTAGTTGAACTGTTGATTTGACAAAAAAAAAAAAAGAAGAGACAAGGAGGAACTCAAATGTTATTTTTTGATGGAATTTAACCCGGGGAAAACCCTCCGCACTAAAGAAGACAGCAGCACAAGCTGACAAAAGCTGAGGACAGGGAATCAAACCCTCGTCTTGTAGCTGTCAGGTTGTACTACTGTCCAGTGAAGTGAGTCTTAGAACTCTAAAACTGACCTCACATTAAAGGGGAACTACTGTTCTTTACATCCTGGACCTTATTTCTAGCATAAAATACGATCGTTTACTCACCCATATAACTTTTGTGTCATTTGCACTCGTTTAGGAGATAATTAGATCTGCGTATACCTATGTAGTGGGAGTGACTGGGGCACAGAGACGTAGCCTCTAAATAACGCATTATCTGCCACCAAACCCATTAATTTCACCAATATTTTGTCATCGTACACTAGTGCTATTCCCCGTTGAGTCCGAAGTTAGCTGTTATCATCATCCGGGGTCTGTAGCTTGACCTACAGACCCCGGATGACGTCTTCTGACCTGGATGATGTCATCTCTGAGCGCCGCGCGCACCCGCGACGGTCGGCTTGTTTACCTGTAATTTGCATGTTGCACTGGCCACATTATATAAATAAAGAAAACCAACTTTCAACTTTACACTGTACAGGAGCTATACATTTCATAAACACAAAATAAACCACTCGTTTTGTATAAAATTAAGATGATCAAGGGGACAGTGAGGTCCAACTGCTGTACCCCTGGCGCCCATATAAAAACTTGTTTCTGGGGCAGAATCAATACAAGAGGAGTGGAGAGGAAATCTTTTCCTAGGTTCCCTTTTCTCACATCATGTCTTTCTTCCACATTGTCAGTGGCTACAGTAGCTGTCTGACCCCCCGGAGCTCCGTCCAGGGGGTCAGACACATGAGGCTGGGAGCGGGGTCTGCTAATCTTGGCCATGCAGGCTCAGATTACACGGAGAGCAAGAGAGAGAGGGCTATTTTCCAACCACAAAAGAGACAAAGGAAGCATGAAATAAAGAACATGAGTCTCCAGATTTTCTCAGTTGGTGGAATGTCAGTGATTTCAGTAAACACCAAATAAGTGCTAAAAGTTGCACCAATCTATTATCACTGTAATTCTTTTTTTTTTTTTTTGAGTTTGTAACTTGTTTAACTTTCAACTTTGATATGACACATTCTGTTTTGCACAAGAAAAAAGGAAAATATTTCCTTATCTTCTACTAAACATTTGCAGTGCATTTTGAATCTTCACAATTCAACCCTTTCCAATAAAAATATTCATAGGCTGATCACGAACACCAGATAATTTAGTCCCTTTGTGGTCAAGGCGATGAGTAAACAAATAAAAACAGTTGCAGTATGAGTTTTGTAAGCTGTAATGTAATTATTGTAAAGACGAGACAGAACTGTGAGGAATTGAATGCAGTCTAAAGGCAATTCAGACAGAAAATACGCTTTCAGTTACAGTATTTTATGCACATAACTAGCTTCATATTACTCTTAAGTAAAACAGTGTCGCATGAAACAAGTGCATGCAATGGAAAGACACTTTTATGTATCACAAGAATACCAATCAAGAATTGTTTAGAAGACTAGAAAGGAAATGAGGAAAGGTATGTTTCAGTTCAGTTTCAAGTAGAAAGGGAGGTTTCTCTGAGTGATCAGCAACAGAGGTGGAAATCAGTGAAGTGGAAAATCGGCGACAATGGGAAGGTGAGAACATGATGTGTCCTGCTCTGTCCATTTTTATTTTTTTTTTTAAAAGGATGAGTTGTTGCTAAGGACAAAAGAATCAGTTGACTTAGAGTCAGCTGATTGAGCTAAAAGTGAAATTACATTATCTTGGTTCCAAATTATTGGTTGAGGTGCTACAATATTTCATTAGGCTGTTTCAGGATTTTTTTCACTATGTTGAAAATGTAATGTTTTAAGTCTTAATATTCCTTTACATTTTAAGGTGACTGAATTTATAATTTGAACTTTATTTCACGGTTGATATTCTACAGAGAGTCAGAAAGCAAATGCAGGGAGAAACTGTACCATGACCCTAATGCATTGTATCTTTGCAGGAAAGTAGACCACGATTCAGGACAAATGAATGCTAAATCTACAAATTAATTGTCTTTTAATATTATTCACTGTAGAATTAGTAAATTTAGTGCTGCCTTTCATGTTCTTACTTTTCTTTTCCCGGGGTCAAGCACAAGCTTTTACACTCTTGAAAACGTCTCATTTTAACTACCACCGTGCACTTCCATAGAGGGACAGTGTTTTCTTGTTGTGTTCCAGTTACTCAAGTGTCCATTATGATTCACCAAAGCGCAGGGATGAACGACCATTTGCCTGGTGTAAGTGTGAGCCCTGGTTGATGTGAGTGATGGCTAATAGCTGTATGATAATGAGGTGGAGAGGCGATACAGACATGGCATTCTTGTGAGCGAATCTCACCCATTAAGAGATGGATCTCTGCCCAAGCAGAAGTGCACCGCTTAATTGGTTCATTTCATCATGGGCAAAAAGCTTTAATTGGGTGACACGCTGAAAGATGGATGGATCAGTTGCCCTGGAAAAAATATAGGTGGGATCTGAGGTGGATGGTTTAGAGTGGGTGTGTGTGTGAAAGGGAGAGGTGGTTTGAGAGAGATTATGCTAATAGAGCTCATTAGATCAACAAAGAAATGTCTTGAATGACTACGGCTGTTATACACAAGAAAGTGTCTGCTTTTGTAAAGGTACCGGCGACTTAAAATATACAAATGTGCTTGAAAGAGATGCTGGATGTGGGTGCTGAGAATGCAGAGGTACGGAGCAGCATTAGCCCACACAGGAAGAGCAAACTAATGGAAACTCTTTTGAGCATTTTATAACCCCTATGAAGATGTCCATCTGCATCTGCTCTTTGTGTCGGGACCAAGAAAATGACTTGCAAATGTATTCCAATTATCAAAGCTTCACCCCTGTGTTCAATTATTAAGCAGTGGTGTATTTAAAACGCTAAATCTAACCAAAGCATTTCATTTGCAAATATTGGAAATCGCATATCATAGACCCCACTGTGTTGCTATTTATGTCAACAGAAATGCAGGTGCTCCTATCTGACAGGAAATTCAGACAATAGCGTTTATATTGGTTTGTGTTTATTTGTTTCGTAGCGTTTTGGTTCCAAATAATTTAAATAGCAAATCACTGTTACGTTAAGTATTCAGAACTGCTCCTCTAGTCTTTTGTTTTGGTGATAAAGAAGGAATAATTATGTTTTTCCATTTTCATAAGTGAGTCCATTATCACGGCAGATGTTGAGGAAAAGTGCTAAACCTTCTATTCACACAACACCTATTACTTTAATGATGATATGTCTTCCCCAGTGACACTGGTTAATCTATTTTTATCTATTCACACTGAAACCTGCAGACCCATGCTAAATTTAAAGGGCCAACTTTGGCAGCTGGCATAAATAGACTTTCGACAATGCAAATGGGGAAGAATTGTATTATTTCTAGGGTTGCATTCACAGCTGTGGTACGGTTTGCTTGGTCCAGGCCAAAGCACATAAGTCCTGGTTCACTTAATGTTCACACTGACATCTTTACCATTGAGTCTAAAGATGCAAAACAAAAAGATATGTATAGTGTCACAACCTGATTGTACAGCTTTAATAATGTACATTCTGAGATAAAAACCTACAGAACTTCCAAAACAATGATGTGTGCTTAACTATGTGGTGGAATTTTCTGCCAGCTGAGACCTCACAAAGAGCTTATAAATTGTATAAAGAAGTCAAACAGTGCCAGGGATTTTTTCAGTGCACCCAAAAACAAATATATTCTGCGAGGAGACAGATTCGCAGACGAAAGGAAGGCACTACCTTGCTTGTTACAGATGCCTGAAATGAATTGTTACGGGCAACGTGGCTCCTGTGACAAGAAGAACAAGGAATGCTTGAGTATTCAATCCTCTGGAATCATAGGATCAAGTACAATACTTACACCTTTGGTTTGTGCGGCCCAAATATTTCATTTGGAATGAACAAGGTTCAGAAGGCAGCGTTCACACTGTTCAAATCAGTTGCACAAACAAAGTAAGCGCCTGCATCCATGGAATGAATGCATCCACACATTGAAAGCTTTAAAGGACTAAATTAAAAAAAAAATACAAACTTAACTGCTTACATTTCAATAATTATCTTAGTGGCTAATCACAAAATGTGCACTAAATGAATGTCAGAAATGGATAGAAAGGTTGTATTTAGACCCATATGTAGATCTTTACCTGATTTATTTTAATATGGACTTTTGATCCAAGTTGAATCTTCCTTGTCTTTCTTTTTAATACAAATTTGTTTCTAAGAAATTACACACTCTGTTGCCTTTAAGTTTCTCAAAACAAGACTCCCTGCACAGGCTGGATCCAGAATTACTGCCAGAGACTGTGCACTCAGGCCCCTGCTTCAGTTCACTTTACTGAGAGTTTACAACGTAAGTGCAGAATTGCCCTTTTGTGGGTAAAGCCGGAAGTACATTCATGTGTTGTTGTTTTTTTTTTCTCGTTTGCAAATCAAAGACTAGGTTGCATTTTATTGGGGGGGGGGGGGGGGCTAAACCAGACAAGAGGCAATTTGCAACCTTATGTAATTATGAAAATGTGTTTGAGTCAAGAAGTACATACCTAGTGAGACGCTACCCCCTATGGCAACATGCTGTTGGTGTACACTCAGTAACAGCAGAGGAGGAAGTAAAGCTTTCAGCTAACAAAAGTCAAAGATAATGCACGTCTGTATTAGAAATGTTGCTCGTGGCATGATGAATGACAAATCAGCCAAACTCAGCCTGTAAAGGCATCCACATATTAAACTTTATTGAACACTAGTACACAGGAAATTTGTTCTCTACATTTCGCCCATCCATTCATATTTGTTATTTAGTGAGTGCAGTTGGAGCAGTTTGCAGAGCTGGGGGTGTCTGGGGTTTAAGTCCTTTGCTCAAAGGAACTTCGAGTGGGGAAGTGCTGCTGATTCTCTCCACCCTTGCGCATTTCTTTTCATCAGTCCTGGGATTCAAACCAGTGGCCCTCTGGTCCAAGGCCTGCTTATCACACCACTAGGACACAGCTGCAGACAAATAAATGCAGTTTTTTAATGGGAAACTGCTAAAAGTTGTGTCACTGTCCACATGATGAGCTGCCTGCTATAAACCGACTTGGTTCTTATCAGTATGATTCTTTTTACATGCCATTTTTCATCATGTGGTGTGTTTCAAATGATATAGAAAAAAATATATATATCTCTGCCCACAAGTAAATAGTCGTCCAACCAATCAGAGCCATTTAGTAGCCATGTATGACAATGTCACTTTTCTTTTCCGTCCATCAACCTGAATGATTTGATTGTCCCAGCAAATCTTTACCGTGACATAATCAGTTCTCAACGGAGTGCTTCCAGACCAACTTTCCACTGCAAACATTTTGTGAGCAGGGCAGTTTGGGATAGCTTCCAGGCTACTTCATGGGTGAGCCTCCAGCATTTTTGCTCTGTTTTGTCTCCACTAACCAACTCAGTAAACGCTCCTCTACTGTTCACTAATTTATCCGTCTGGGAAAGTAAGTACAGTTGGTCTCAGCTTTTTAGCTGAAGGCAGCTGCCTACTGCTGCTTGAATTGGCACTGATAAAAGCAGTGGAAGCGAATAAAAACAGCCAAGTTGCAGCTCATTAAACCAAAACAATGAAGCAAAAGATAATAAAAGGATCTTAAGAGTCAGCTGAAGGTTCTCTGTGGGTTTGTCACTACAAAAACATGTGCGAGTCCTTTCTTTGAAGTAATGTTAAAAAACTTTTACACAGTGGCAAAAATAAAGTGAAACTTTTTATTTAAACTACATGAAGTAAAATGGATTGTCTTAAACATGTAGCCTATGTATGCATGTATGTGTGCACAAAATGGATTTGATAAGAGTATTAACATGCAGTATGTAATTACAGTGCATGATATAGACTCAAACTGACACCTGCTTTGCTCAGCTTGGCAGAAAAGAAAAACGCCCAGGTGTTCTCTGTGTCTCTGTCTCTCACCCTCCGTTCTATTTGTGTGTGTGTGTGTGTGGGTGTGTATGTGTCTCTGTGGGTGTTTATGGGTAGGAACCAGCATGTGTTAATTTGAGTGTGCTCTAGCTACCCCAGTGGTACCTCACACCGGTTTTGCCCACAAGCTAGCGACCTATTTTTCCTCCGACGTTTGAACACAGCAAAAAAGCAGAGAGCGACGGGGTGGAGGGGGGAGTGCAGATCAGTTCCTCTGCTTTTATTCAGGCCTGTGGATTAATTACCCTGTACCTAAACCTGATCCCGTGCTGTGAGCGAGACACTTTGGCATCACCCTGATCAATAATGCATTTTTCTGTCTCTCCATTTAATTTGCACGCAGGCCCCACACGCTGGCATCACCATCTCCCTAGAAAAGTGCAGAGACACCTGATACTCAAAGTGCAACACTCAACCCTCACCCCTATAATACAGCCCTCCCCTCTCTGCTGCTCACTGACAAATTGATTCTCTCTCAATGTGCGGCATGGAAAAAAAATCTCCTCAAGTCTTAGGAGCAGCGTAATAAGATACAAAGCATGTAGGATTAGCCCATGAGTGTGTTCTAATTTGTTCCTGTTTTAGTTTAAATTGTGACACTCTGCGGAACGGTTAGTCAGGAATTTAGTGAAAGCTTAGGTTTAAGAAGCACAACGGTGGCTGCTACCACTCCTTGAGAATGGTAGCATAGTTAGCATGGAGCTACATTTGCGGCAGTTGAACTGGAGGAGCTGATAATAGCAAGGTCGAGCTATCGGGGGAGACAGGTAGGTCATCTGATCTTGTGAGATTTATCTACTGTGTGTTTGGCTCTGCATTGAAAGGAGAGCTGTTTGCCGGGACCTTAGACTCTTGCTTTGTAAAGCGTGTGGTTTCCCTGAGAACCTAATTGAGTAGGCACTCTCTAATGTTGACCAGGAGTCTCCGGACTTAGTGACCTGTAGGGCCAGAGCTGTACTTTCAGTATGTTGGAGGGTTTGGATTTAGTGCAAAGGTTTTCTCACTGTAATCAGATCTGTTGTAGGATGCAGTCAGGACATGATACACGATTATACAAACAGAAATATGTAAAGTATACAACTTGAATGAGTTTGAATACTGACATTATTGGCATCTATCCATCAGATTTTAATAGCAGATCCAAGTCAAATTCAACTCTATCAGATTTACCTGGTCAAAAACATTCCCCGGTACCTCATGTTGAGGAGTCACACAGGAGGAAATCCTACCGAACGCAGTGTTTTCATGGATTTTCTGAGACGCCCCTCTGTCTATTGATAATTATCAGGAAAGCAAAGCAGTGGGCCAAGCGAAGCACTGGTAGCATGCATGTCGACTCTCTTGGGGACCCGGGGAAGAGTAGCTGACACCCATTGTTAGAATCCTTCTATCGATAATAAATGAGACTCGTCTGCTGCCAGTGCACAGTCCTGTAATTGGTGGCTTGTATTGTTAACAAATAGAAAAGCGATGTATAATGCATGTGCGTGACATGATCTTTTTAGAGGAAGCATACTGTATACAAATATAATAGCTTACCTTTTTACATTAGCAAAGCACATTAGCCGTAGTTAGAGTTTTGGTGAGTTTGACTTGTACACTTGTATGCTGTGTAGAGCCTTCTAGCACCATGCTTTAAAGTACTTGTTCTTAGTTTTAATTTGGCCACACAAAGCACACCACTGAACTGCACATTTATTGCTCTTCTTAAGTGCTTCTGATTTGTCAGCGCTCACATGTACTTTTATAGAGATCCAGACTGACAACAACAGTGCACTTACCTCTTAGTGCTTAGCAGAATGCTGAGCCAATTAACCAGCTGCCTGACTTCGGGCAATGCCGTGAACAAATAAACTCCTCTTGCCACTACCTTGCCTCCACATCTTGTCTCACTTAAGCGCAATGGATTTTAATCTTTTATCATTTTTCCATTCTTGTATTGTGAGGCGGAGATTAAAATTAATTGCTTATTAAATCAACATTAACCCTATGACACCATTTGCTTCGGAATAACGCTGATGTGGAAGAGGGACGACATTAAATGGGAGTCTTTTTTTTTTTCTTATTGTGAAGATGTGCATAAAGACTATATTAGAAGCATGTCTCCGTGTTGCTCTCCTGTTCTGCAGTACACTGATTAAAACAGTATTTACTCATTGAAACTCCTGCTTTTTAATGAATTATTTACATTTATAGTTTGTTCACTTCATGGTCAGAAGTGGCTGCCGGTGTATCTTGTATGTTTGCCTCACAGGCGTCATGGTACTGTGTAGCTGAGGCTTGTTATCTGTAACATGGCCTTGGGTTTTATTATTATGAATGTTGACGTGCTTGAAAGCCATTATAGTGAACGCTTCTGACGTACTGTGGGATATGGGCCTGTCTGTATAGCTTTATCATTAAGATATTGTCGTCATAGATTTGAAGGCATCTCTTAATTATGGGTCATTTTAAAATAGTTTGAATTATTCGATGTATTTTTGCACGCAGTTCAAAATGAGAAGTTTCACATACAGTATCTTATTAAGGCAAATACAGCAGCGTTAATGACTGAATGAGTAGACTTGGTGAACTGAAAGGCCATCTCAAACAGATGAGGCCAAAAAAAAAAAAAACTAATGTAACCGTTGAAATTAGTTATTCCCGCACACCCATTTTTGAGGTGACTTTGAAGATTTTCATTTGCAAAACAGTGAAAGCAAATAGAGCAAATGTGGATTCAGGTGTTTAAATAGGCCAGTCTGTGACGTGAATATGTGTGATGGGGTTCTGGAAAATCAGCTGTTCATCGGTTGACATGGGAGCCCTAAACACTTTTTATTTTCTTTATAATTTTCTTTCTAATTTAAATCGCATTTGTTTGCACAGACAAAATGCAGACATGATTTCTACTTGCTCGAGCTGTACAGGTGACCGAGCGATGCTGCTAGCGTTTTTTTAGTTACTGATTGTCCATTAGTATGTTGACAGCAGAAAAGGCCCTCTAAGTGGCTGATTTAATGCGGGCTAATGAAAACATGGAGGCAGGTCTTGCTTTGAATTGGGATCTAGAGCCGTGACATAACTGTGTACTGCAGACAAGAGAGCTTTCTGCTTACACCTGCCTTTCGGTGTTTGTCTCCATTACAGACACAACAAGCCATAAAATCCGAGACAGTTGTATAGTTTATAAAACATACCACAGTCCTGGTAAATCATATTTATGTCTCCGCGTGTGTTCTGTGTTCGTGAAGACAAAATACTTGCTGTATTGAAACAAAAAAGCCATTTTCTGCCAGATGTGGGGACATAAACCCAGCGACCAGGGTAGCACTTGGAGGCAGTAATGTACCCTTGTAACTCAATCTCTAAGTAGACCGCTGAATGGAGAAATGTTGCTTCTTTGGCTCGCTACTACTCTCTCATTCCCCTGTTGTGACCTTTTTTCTGTTCGCCTTCCGCTTAGGGACTGCACAGATCCCGGAGCAGTCGTTTGAGCAAGAGGACAAGAGGAAAAAGATAGCAGCGTAATGTTTCTTTCATTTACGTTCATAGCGTAGAAGCAGAAGAGGTTGTAGACGACAACCTGCAATAGGCCATCCCTCTAAAGTAAGCAAACTCAAACAGTTTGCAGTTTGGGTTCAATGAGATCAAACTAGTTTTCTTAAAGGTCACTCCTCACCCTCAATTGGCCATTCTCAACATTTGAAATCATCACTTTATCTTTTTTGATATTACTTCTTTCAGCAGGAACCCATTTAAATCTCTGGCCTTGATTAACTAACCTGTTCATGCAAATAGAGACATATTTCAGAAATGCCTGAAGCACTGTAGCAAATAGTGTGCACTTACTACGTATCACAGTAGCTTGTAAACACTGGTAGCCCCACGGAGTCACTGAGGAAATAAATAAGTTACAAGAAAAATCTACCTCCAGATTTAGTTTATACATTGCGTGCATACAGAATGAAAGCCTGCAGTGCTTAATCCACTGAATTGCAAAGACTCAACAGAAAAAGCAGCGAGAGCTGCAATATCTTCCCTTCCATTAGGAATTAATGTTTCAGATATCTTCTTTGACCTAGCCTGTGCCTTAGCAAGCGTGACAGTCAAGAAATTGATCTCTTCATAGTTCATAAACGATGGACTGATTATCTTTAACACATTGATGATAAAGTGAACGCTGCATAGGCAGATATGACACGCACACGTCTAATTTCAAAAAATTACCAGGGGTGCAGTTGGCCACCTTGAATCTGTCATCAAGCACATTATTATTGGGTATGAGATGGCTCAGGCACAGCAAACTGATGTACAGTGTTTGTTATTATCTGTGATTGGTCATGTTTAAAACACTACAAACCTCAGACCGCGAGCAACCTGTAAAAGGCAGATTTAGATATTTATTAAAATAATAATGTTTACAACCTTTACAGGTGAACAATGTCAAATACAAAATTTTGAAATTAATGTCACCAGCTTGTACATAACAGATAATGGGTTTATTCAAAGTTCCTTCATGTTTCTGTTTGTACAATCACAGCCCACCGTAATGTCTCACAAACCCAGATTAGCCAGCACAGTACTCACTAGTCACATTTAGATGGTCATTGTGATTACAATGTGGCGACTCATCAAATGACACTGTTGCACAGAGAATGCATGCCACTGAAGTCTATTGTAAAGGCACCAAATTCAGTTTGAAGCTCTGATTTTGCTTTTAAATGATCCGATTCTTGATAGAAATAGACCCATAAGTCAGCTGCAGCGCCGTCATGTTACTGTGACGTTAAGCCAAACAGACACACTTCTGTATTTTTTGTGTGTTCTGCAATGGTGAGACAACACTATTACCATCAGGTCAAACTGGAAGTGACATCATAGCCCTGTACAAAAAGATAGAAACATCATGCAGTTTTTAGCAGCAGAACATTGTTGAGGAATGACATAGTTGTGAGTGCTCAACTGGGGGGAAAAAAAAAAACATCAATTCATTAATTACACACCTTGTTACATAGCCCCAGATGGCTAACATGGAATGATTTGATGGTTAGCAACAATGACTATGTTTACATGGAGACTAATATTCTGATAATATTAGAAGTAACAGCCGCACCCGCACAAAAATGCTTCATTTAACCACCTAAATCAGATTGAGAGGGGTGGTGTAACCCATTAATAATCTGTTGAACAGGGAGTTATTGCAGCCTAATTCCCATGAGCTCATCATTTCTCTCTGGTTGGAAAATAGAGTCTTTCTTCACATGTTTTCTCAGCTGATGAGTTTCCAGGACGGACAGAAACATGGCGGTAGCTAAACAGTCAGCTCTTCAAACAAGTGTTTGTGGGGGATGTAAACATGTCTTTTTAATTAGTTGCACTTTTTGGAATCAACACCACAGGGACTGGGAGATCACACATGAGCAGAACAATAAAAAAAATAATTATTATGGGACATATTTAATACATTTGTGATTTTACATTGTTCCTCATTGCTCCAGAATTCTGTCATTCACCGAGTTTGTGTTTCGATGGTCTTATGTTCCAGCTGTGTACTGTAGAATCTTTGATGGTGAGGTGAGTGACAGAGAGCGCAAGGTGTTTTCTGAGATTGGATGTGGCGTCACACTGTCTGGGACAGATAAGACTCTTTACAGTTGTGTGATGTGTTAAAATAAGCTGATGGCAGAAAAGCGAACACCTTGCTTGTGTTTTGACTGACATACACCAATTAAAGTTCTGTTAAAAAAAATAAATAACATAAAACTGCAGCATTCAAGTGTGAAATATAAGAACATGCTTACCGTTTGACTTTTGTCCAGAGTATTAGTCATATAATTTCATAATATGAAAAATGCCATTATTCATAACATTATGACCACCTTCCTGATATCATGTAGGTCTCCCTTGTGCCTCCGAAACAGTTCATCAGACTCATCAGAGAATGGACATGGGCCTTCTGAGGGTGTCCTGTGTTGACAGTGTCAGTTGGACCTGACCTACGTAACAAGCCAACAGTGTGCCAATGTGTGAGGCAATTTTTGGTTGAGTGCCACACATAAACCAAATGATACATTTCTATTGATTGTCACCTCCTTGGATTCCACAGTTTTAGAATGAGAAGTGGGGGGTCTCTTTCTATCAGCTGACACGGCTCATTGCTCACCATGGACTAATAAAGAGCTTTACTGGTGTCATTATGCATTCACTGTGGCTAGTGACAGACTGATGACAAGCCTTAAAGATGGAATCCATTTCACATGAAACAATAACAGATGAAGGATCTCACTCACTGAATTGCCTCAGTGAGCCTGCAGTTTATATCCTCAAATAACTTATGTGCTATTATTTACGGTATGTTTGGTCCCATTTATATTACTAACCAGCCTCCCACAAGTACATATTCATTTCTTAGTAGACGGCATACAGTTGATACTAGAGAACATTATATATATATATATATATATATATATATATATATTATTGTACATCAATAATTTGTATGCCTGCTGTACTGAATTTATTGTGAAAAATCTTTATATTATATTTCTATATCACCTTTCAACCCATTTTTCTCTGCCTGGAGAATGTTTTCTAGCCCCTTCAGACTTGAAAGCTAAGATCAGGTTCTTAACATGGTGTATGACAGTTTCCCGCTGCCAAAAAAAAGCTGAGGTTTTGATGTGTTGAATCAGGCACATACAGTAAGGTCAGCAGATGAACACAACAGCTTCCTCCAGCTTTTTTATTTACTGAATCATCAGAACAAGGAGTTTACAGAATCGGGGAGCCAAGTCGTAGGAGTTCAGGTCCTTAGCCAAGTAAGCCCCAGGTTCGATCTCACACAAGTGTCCTTGAGGAAGACACTGAGCTCTACCTGCACAAATACTGACAGATTTTCAGTCTAATGGTCTGTAATGAGAATTCTTAGCTCACTTTGACCCATTCCTCCAAGAGCAGAAAGCAACACCGCAGAAAAAAAACCCTGCAGGTAATTAGCCAATTGCTTCCTGCTCTCTTATGAGCGTGAGAAAAAGAAAAATTGAGTCTGGCTATTGCAATAGAGTCAAGGATTTCATGCCGTCATCCTGGCCATGTATCCATGCTGATTTCAGTTGTATTTTGTGTCATAAAGTTACTTAAAATAACTTCAGTTTCAAGAGAAACATGGAAATATTGTTTGAGGGTAAGCAACATATAATATTATGTAAACTCTACACGTACTATATTCGTGGACCAGACCAATTTGCATAAACATTTTCCCAGCTGCATTATCAGAATTGAGATACTGTCAGATTTTTTTCTTTGTTTTTTTTTCTTGTCATAGTAACAGATGAACACAAGAGAACTGCTCTGATTATTTTACTAAATAATGAAGTGTGAGGATTCCTTTGAAATTTGCAGATTGAAATACACTTGTGAACAGAAACATTAATTTGATGTGGAAAGCAAAACAAGCGTTGCCACGCAGGCAATGAATTCTTCTACATCAATTTACCTTGAGAGAAAGAAAAGAAAGGCAGCGGAATAGCAGACAAATACACAGACAGAGGGAAAGACAGAGAGCCTTTTCTCCACCACATACAATTTCAGAACACTTAAGTGATTCTCAATCCCAGCATGCCTGAGCCTGCCACTGCCATGACAGATGCTCCAAAATTGAATATAGATTTCAGTGAGCAAGGCAGGCGTGCCTGATGAATCTCAATTTGCTGCTGTCCATATTTCATAGTCACCACTATGGATAGCTCAAGGAGAGGTAGTGAGAGGACTATGGCTGCACCTGCCATACTGCCAGGTTGCTGGTGTCGAATGATGATCGGTACCTTAAAGTCCATATTTATCCCGCTCTAATTCATGCCCTACACCATTTAATCACCAGTATCTACATTCATGAGTATTGGGGGAAAGAATAGATACTGAAAAGGACATGCTTCATTTCACAGTCTTACATTATTACAATTGCTCAGCAGTGGAAGTCTGTAGAATTGGTGTACATTAGCTATGAGGGTTAGTGGGGAAGAGCAAATGTAGAGATGTTCCCCAAGGGGAGTGGAGGTGCTTTGGCTGCTGTGTACCTGGCCGTTTATTTATAGCTTGGTTTGAAGTGTTCATAAAATGACACTGGATGCTACAGTTATACAGCTAGGTGCTCTTCTGCCCGTCAAAATGTTCACTATTCACTTGTCATTACTTTGAATATAATTAAGATGAATATATCTTTGATTTAGCGCATGCAGTCGAATTTCTGAGACTGTGTGTAATACAGCCTACCGTTTCTCAAAGTATATATATATAGAACTATTTTGAACTTAGGAGTACACCATCTCAATTTCTGTCATCCCTGATCATTCATTGACTTTATTCAGTGTGAAAATCAACCCGATAAGAATCCACTTTTAAAGCCCTTTACCACTGAAGAAAGGATACATAAAGCAACTAATAACGGGAATCAAATAGCATAGTATAGCACAACAAAACATGAAACAGAACATGGCATGTCGTAGATTGAATTCTATACATGCCCTCGTACACTGCAACATCTTTTTCTACTTATTTTTCATCTCTCAATCCTGACCATTCCTAACTTCTTGTCTTCTTAATTAGAGGACAACTGTTACAAAGGATGAAGAACGTTCAATACAAAAAATGTCAGTGCATTAGTGTCTAAGTCCAGTTAAACAGTAATTTGTTTTTGTGTGACAGAAAATGAACAGAGGGATGCAAGCAAACAGTAAATGTCCCGCAAAGTTCAATTATGATTTTGTTTTTGAAATCGTTTTACTGTCATTTTAGAAAGTTGGAAGTTCATTCATAACAAAGACAAAATAATGAAATGGCATAATAAATTGCATATCAAATTAACATTTCTCATATTGTTTTATGAAGAGCTTAATTGTGCCATGGAGTGTAAATGTGTTTAATTACCGTATTATTTTTTTTTTTTATGCATGTGTAATTTAATTAACAATAATTAAGCACTGAACTAATCTACAACAATTAAGCTGGCATAATAGAGGCACTATACAGCACAAAGTTATCTACCTGTATTACATTCCTGGCAATACATATTCAGAGTTGCCTTGCGCAGCCAAGATCACTTTTTATCAGAATATGAGTCTGTAATCTGCTCCCAAAGGAACTGCTTTCCACCGTAAAAGAAATGTGGGCGAGTGAAGTCGGGCTGGCTTTGAGGCTATACTTAAAGTGAAGGCAAAGACAAACCCACAAAAACGAGAGTTATGTTGAATGGCATCATTTTATGTGAATCAGCATAGATAATGGATGAGATGGGATATATGGCTCTGTGAGCGGAGCCGGATCTTGTGGAGCCATTCAAAAGACTGGCTATATTTTTTAAGATGCCAACCTGTGGTAAATTATTTTATCCTCGAAATAAGCACTGCGATGAGGTAAGATCTGGATAAAAATCATTCAAACTTAGACATCCCATCAATACATATTCTCTTGGTGGGATATCAGAGTCTAGACAGATGCTTTACTTGTTGCATAAGAGATTCGGTAAACACCTTTGCACTGACCAGGAATCAAATCCCAGTACTATATCATCTCTGTCACCAACACTGTCTCAAACAAAGCAGGAGCTTCTGTGTGAAAAAGAAACAATGGCTCACAATTGCGACTTGATTCCCATCGTTCGCTTTAAAGAGCCTTTCAATAGATTTGGTTCGTTCAAATGTCCCATTTCTAATAATGGATAGCAGCTTAACTCAAGGGGAGCTCGAGGAGTTGCTGTAGGTTGCTGAGAAATATTTTCAGCCCCCTAAGCCAATGAGATATAAACTGCATATTGATATTTGTTGCATTTAAAGTGGGACTATTATACTGTAGCTTTAAAGTATTCTTCCTTATCTCTTTACTTGTAAAGTTTATGTCATTAGAATCTGTTTTCCTGCAATGCACGTATAGGATGTATGCGCAAGATAAGGAGAGAAATGTTTCCGTCTCTCACAGCACGTTCAAGGCATAACCACAACCACTATTTATATTGTGTGCTCCAGAGCTGTAAGCGTTGTTTTTGTCAGCAGTGTTACAGTACATGTACTATACTGTGCAGGCCTGGTTTAAAAAAAAAAAAAGAAAGAAAGAAAGAAAGAAAGAAAACTCTGAGTGAATTTCATGATGCCACAGGGGGGTGCAGGAGATGACAAAGCTTTCTAGTGTAATTAGAGCAGACATGCTACATGTGTCTGTGTGTGTTGCTGCAGCTCATTAAGACAAGGTATGGGCCACTGAGCCGGCTAAGAGGAATGGATAGGGAGCATGTGGTGGTGTAGTTTCCTTCACCGCTAACGCTGCCGCTCTGCTCTTTCTCGTCTGGAGTCATGCTGCGGACCCTGGAGTCAAGGCCAGTCAAAATGGTTCCACTTGATGTAAAGGCCCTTAAGGAACCCGCTGTCAAAATAAACGCACACAGACACAAAATGTGATCTCTCCCTGTGTGAAAATACAGACATACAGAATATATGGGAAAATGCATGGACATTTAGGTTTGGTATTACAGAAAAAAATGTAATCATGTGGAGAAAAAGAGACAGACACTAAATATAATTGAACAAATATCTTGATATTTTAGTTATATAAGAGAATTTTTGCAGCTTGCATATGAGCGTTCGTCATCTGATGCAGATGAAGCAGAAAAGTTATGCTGCTCCCGCCTAAGGGGTTCTTTTCTTTATTTTAGTGTTTCCCACAGTGATAATCTTTTATTAAATCACTACAACTGTCCTATTTTATTAGTCTGTTTGTTTGCAGAGTGGATTGTGTTTGGACAACTTGAACTCATATTTTAGATTTGTAACACCTTCAATTGCTGCTTGTGTTGACACATTGCTGCAATTTGGGATGCCAGGTGGGAGATAACAGGCCTGTAAAAATCCCACAAATTCTTGAAACTACCCATCAAAGATTGATACGCAGAGGTTTACCTTGGGGGCAGTTTGTTTTCAGAGAGCATCTAATGGGACATAAAAGCTGCACTGAGTTCTCGAGCAGACCGGTTAGTTAAAATATGATCATAATTTGAGGTGAGACACTATGATAAGTTGAGGTATTGTAGTTATTAGCTGCCTAATAATTCATTATTTTCTAAATGTTCTTACTCTTTTGTTTGAATTTCAATCAAATAATAGCCATAGTACTTCAGAGGGAATTTGAGGACAGAAGAGAGAGAAACAGTCACCCTTAAAGTAACGTTTGTTAATGCTTTTAGAAACATTAGTTACTGCAAATGCTTAAAGTTACATTTGGTCTACATTTACATTACATTTCTGCCGTTAGAGGCAGCTCTCAATTAATCTGAGCAGCAACGAGGATTCTGCTGAGAGAGCTAATCCCTGACAGCCAAATTATTGCTCCCTGCTTAATAAGTATTAGCAGGGAGCACATTAGGACCCCCTCACAGAACAACAGAGCCACTGCGATTTACCCACTGAAAATACAGCATACATGTTGCAGTTTCCCTAGAAGTCTAACAAACCATCTCTTCTAGGATGTGTGACTCTGAAACACTGATTACCTTCACTGAACCTAAGGCACCATACTAAAGTTGATGCAAAATAAGTATTCTAAATCATAACTTATTCACAGAAATGCATTCTTTTCTGCAAGCCAGACCCTCTTGCCTCTCCTACAGCTCACTCATTTTGCAACAAGTGGTAATAAAGTGGATTCCATTGGGATATGAATAACCATAAAACAAGTTTAAAATAAATATTATCTAATAATAAGGTAAATGGCAACCATAAACCAATAAAGAACCCCCAAAATAACTTCAAACTACAAAGTGAACATGTCCTCATGATTAAAAGGAAGGAAGTCTTCCAATTATCACTTTGGGAATTAGCAAAAAGGTGACACACAACATCATCCGAAACTACCTCAGCAGCCAAATTAACTTACAATTGCAAATTAGGACATCAATTATAAATGGACATACTCACTTAGTAGAAATAAATGCAAACTGAGTAGAAAGCACCTCTAAGAACCCACAAGCTTAAGCAATAAATATCACTTATTTATCCTTATCTCAAATTAAATATGAACTGCAATAGCACAACATCAAGGCTCATACCAGGAACCAGCTGCCAGCAAGCAGCTCGGGCTTTCTGGCATTGCCAAGGAAACTGTACTGAGTCGAATCAAAAACACAGCAGCAGATACTTAGCTTAAACCCAGACACAGAGGCAAGTCAAGGTCCGGTGAATAGACCTCTGACAGAGTGGTAACGGTCTGACAGCAAACAGGAAACTCATCCACTGTCCTGGCAAGCAACTGACCACAGCAGAAGCAGGCAGCAATAGATGAACATTGTGATTATTTACTCCATCAGCAAGTTGTCCAAAATGAGAATCACAGATGGTATCAGGTGGCATGAGTGTGACTGTGACAGTGACGAGCTACTGTAGAGTATGAATTGTTGCATTGGACTTTAATGACTGGATTCTACTGGTTTGCAGCAGTGAATGTGGAAGAGCAATACAAGCCCACCCTCTGTTCTGGTTGTGATTCATCAATGCCAAGCTGCTATTAGTCCAGAAATAAGAGATGGTGAATATTAGACTTCGCTAGTTATTGGTTATTGAATTTCAAAAATAACATTTAAGCTACCAACTCTTTGGTATAAAAATCTCCTCCTTGACATTGGCTGTTTTGAGGGTTCATTGGCTCCATGTTTGCAAAGGTACTTAGCTTCTAATTAGCCTAGACAAATCAATGTTTTTACCCAGGCTATATAGATTTTAAAGCTGTATGTTTGTAGCTTCCCTTACTAGGAAACAGGAGCTCTGTTTAAGTTGCACTGAGTTTATGACAAAACACCATTGGACAAAATGTCAATAAGATGTCAGCTCTCTAAAACAGGTTTGGCAGCATCCTTTATTTCCACACTCATAATGATTTCACAGTGAGATGGTTTAATGAACAACTTCTGTTTGTTTGGTCACACCATGCAGACATAGGAACATTGATTAAATAATAGCAAAAAGAGTTATGTAACAAAATTAACAAGAGGGCAGCAGCGCTTCCTTAGTAACATGTGAATTCTTGTCCATGTGAGAGATGGAAGTAATGGCATGGCTCACATTAACTTCTTGAAGTGCCTCACTCCTCCATCTTCAATTCCCTTGATGTTTTTTACCATCAGTGGAGCAGCCCGAGTCCTTAATTGGCATAATAATGTGATTAATTGCTTTCTTGTCATTGGGCCCACTGAGTTTTACACTGTAAAGAAGTATAAATCAGGCGTGTATTTACAAGCAGCCAAATGCTCAACACTGAGAGGAACATATAAAAGATGTCCAGCTGTGCAAAGTAATTGGTTCTGCTTTATCAGCTGTGTATCATTAGTTGAAAGTAAAGACCTTCAGATCAGGGAGATGAGTTATTTTGGCATGTAGTTAGATTTTCTTCCACATTGTTGGATAAACTCTAAGACTAAAACATCTTACTGAATGCAGTAATGGGCATCCCACTGCAAAGGCTTTTTGTTTTCTTCTGAGATGATACAGTGAAAATCTTTCAGAAAACTGTCAAGAACAGTGGATTTCCATTAAACCATTTTTTTGAATCATTCAAGCATGGATAATACGTTGACGTTGCCAGGTTCAAAAGACAGCATATTTTGGATTTCTGACAAATAAAAATACATAGTCTTGTCTTTGACCAATTGAGATTATCACATCCTTTTTATATTCATGCAGCATTTTCACAATGAGCTTATTTTTCTTTCATCTCTTGTTTACTTCCAGCTGATCAGTAAAATGAGAAAGAAAACAAAAATCCCTTTTCCCAATCTGTGCCTAACCATTTTCTAACCCATATTACAAATTAAAGAACCATTTATCTGGGTTGGGGCTATGGCATTTAGAGACAAATGCTGATGAAGCTCTGATGTCTATAACAGCATCCAGGTGCTCTTGCATATTGAGACATTTTATGGTCACATAATTAAAGAGAGAAGCTGTTGCCATGATTGGTGTGCATCTTGATTCCAGGTGGCAAATGGTGTGCTAATGCATCCTTGTGAATCAAGGCCAAGTTTGTGACAAGGGAAAAGGTGACATGTTTTTTCTGAGACCAGAGTACGACAGATTGTCAATGAAAGGATATTAAATGCCATTATGTGGGATGGTACATTGTAGTACTGAATCTGGATTTCTGTACGGACATGTTGTAAGCATCACCGTGCTAAATGCTCACAGTGATGCTGTTGTTTAGCAGGTGTTATGTTCACCATGGTGCTTTAGCTAACATTGCTAACATTTTATGTCTGTGAAGGTTCTCAGTCATCCAGGTCATGGTATATCCAAAAAAGGTTCAAAAAAGGCAACTGGACTTGTAGAGTTTTTGTTTTGTTTTGTTTTGTTTTGGTTTTTTTTAACCTTTTTTGGATTAACATTTTAATTAGATCTAAGCATGCTATGTCAAGCTATGATAAAACATTAAGGACTTTGCAAGTATTGGACAAATTAAAATTGTGACCTGGTTGCACTTACTGCTTATTTAAAATGGACCATTCCATCTCTATACGACATGGACATTTGTATAGACAGAATGATTGTTGTTTACATACAATTCCCAAGAAACACCTAAAACCCACCGAAGGAGCAGTTTAGCAAGCTTTCAGCATCATGCAAAAGCATTGTGAACAAATGAGGTTGTTAGAAATATTAACATTATCCTCAGACATGCAATGAAAGTACAAAGAAAATCTTATATGAATACTATAACCATCCACATCAAGAACATTTCCACATAAGTCCCCATTTAAGATAAAATAAGATAATCCTTTATTTATCCCACAGTGGGGAAATCTGCAGTGTTGCAGCAGCATACAGTCAAAAGGACAATGCACACAGGAGATAGACAAGTAAACATTGAATACATTAAATACAAAACTCTTCCAATTTATTCTGGAAATGACATAAGGACATGATATTAGAATAATACAACATTCCACTAAGGGGTCTTGCTCATTTAGGTCATCCTCATAGTTGCAGAAAGTTGTGCTACATCAGATGGAAAGCACAGAGGTTTGTACAAAACTTTGTGCCAAACTATCTGTAAGTTGTTGGGATAATTTAGTGAACATGTGAAAACTGTGACCAGATTGTGTTAATAGATTCAATAAATGTACATCCAGTCAGCAAATGACTAAAACGTGTGCCACAATTTAATACCCATCATCTGTGTCTAATACCATATCAATATTATTGGGAGACTTGGATCAACTTCAGGCAATTAACTTTTCAATCTGGGATGTCAAAGACATTCTCATCTGTTATATCAAGGGCACGCAAAAAGGGGATTGTTATGAATTCAGCAAAATCATCCTCTCACAGCCCATCAGTATTCTGCGACTGCTGCAGTGGACGGCGTTCATGCTTAACGAGGGGATCCAAGGGATAAGAGATCAAAAAAAACAGGACAGCTATTGTCCTTGAACTCTTAATGGCGTACTAATAGCACAGGGTGTCAAGAGTGATTTTAACAAGAGTGTCCTGAGTCAAACTTTTATTTTAATCTCTCTGCCTCTGGACTTGGAGGAGATAACTCCCTTTCTCTTTCCCTTTTCCCTCTCGCCACATCATCACATTACCAACCCAGGCACGCTTTTTGCATAATCACCATCTTTTGTCTTTCCTCTTGCAGTTTGGATAAAGGGACTCATTATAGTTGGGAAAGCAAGCTGAGGCCAGTGTGCATTTTGCAGGTCACACTGTTTCCTGTAATTCCTAAAATGTCTTTATGCAAAATCCATAGACTCAGTGCAATACTTACTTAGTACTTGAAAATAAAATAGAAGAAGTCTACATCATACCATTTGCCTCATGTGGCTTGAAAACTTGACACACATATAGGCACACTTTGTTTGCTTTAGTGTGTCTACTTTAGGCAGTTTCAGGAAATTATACTGGGAAGGGCTGAAACTCAGTGGCTGAACACGACAGTTCTCTGAAGGTGGTCATCAATCAAGACTCTTTCAACTACTCTTTCTCAAGCTGTGTACTGCCACATGATATTGCATATGACACAGCAGTGTTATACCAAAATGCTTTTTAAACAGAATACATCAAAGTGCTAAATTAAAAATAAGAGAAGAGTTCATGGGCCATTAATGAGTACTAATGAAGTGATCGGATGTTGTGTAGAGGTGTGTGGTTGCTTTGCATGTCGTTTAATGAAGGTGAACATGCTGCGTAAACAAATGTATAAATCAGTGCAGACTGTGTAAATTAGTTCTGGCAAGCAGGTACTGTAAGAATTAAACATGTTCATTTATAGATGAATGTAAACAGATTTACAAGCTTTCCTACTCTAACCACTTTAAAAATTATTACTGATGTCAGTTTAAATACATCTACGAGTTGGCGAGGGCTTCATTAAAGTGATAGATTTCCATTTCGAGCTTTATTCTTCATGTCTGCGTGTTCGCAGATATTTCGTTGGCAAAGTGGCAGCTGAGTGACACTGTTCCAGAAGCTCTCGGTATTGTCTATGGCACATTTTCAGCAAGTACCAAGAATTAGGTCTGCACTTCAGCCAATGTCAGAAACGTAATAAACTGTCAGAGCACAGCACTTGCTGTCCATAGGAGATACAAGGCTTAGAATAAAAAGGTAATTTAGGCGAGGTGCTTTTTATTTTATTAAATCATATTGAAATGTGTTTTTCTTTATTTTTTTCAAATGATTTATGTCTACTTGTCTGGCTCTCGTGACATTTTACACAGACACTGAATACTAAAATGCATGTTCCAGTGCTTTTAAACAGAATGGAAGTCATAATCAATAGAAGCTCCTGTCTTCCTCAACTCTTTCTGTTGTCCCCTTCTCTTGCTCTCTCCCCAAAATAATTTTGATAGCTATGGCATACAAATTATTATTTGCAAGTAATGTGCAAAAAGCCACCATTTATCATTGCCTCTTAAAAGTGCTGCCAGTGTCTTCTGGCAGCACTTGCGTTTTGTCTCCTTGTGTTTTGCAATGTCTGAAACTGCGATCTTTTAGGAATCGATTCTGATGATGGCTTATGAACCTTCCCATGTTTTATCTTTTTTTTTTTTTTGATTCTTCCCTCTCTCGTAGATAAAAGACTGAAAGCGGGGACGGCCATCACAGAAGAAGAAAGAAAACAACAGGCCATGGCTGAGGGGATGATTGCTTCTCAAAGTGGTAAGCAGAAGAACATTTAGAGTCTCTCGACTGACTTGCGTGGTTACTCTGTGATGCTGGATAAAGGCCACTCGTGCTTCTGTTCATCCATTTTGTTTTCCATACATTTTTTGGCCTCTAAATAGTTCTCTAAGAGCTCATACTGTCCTCCCATGATAATAACATGAAATTAATTCTCTGGTTCAGCTCCTGTGGCTGCCTCTGAAAATGTAAAACTAAAACGTTCACCTCAGGCCTGATATCCGGTAAATCTGAAAACAATATAAAAATTGTGTTCGTTTGGCTCGGTGGTTACATCTGATCCCTGCCTGTGGTTGTATATTAAGTCAAAAGGTTTTGAGTTCGATCACATGAGCAAATCAATCAAAAATATCCAATCCTTGCTTTGGGCAATTTTATCATGAGAACAGTGTCTTGATAATCCAAGTTGGTTGATTGGAAGCAGTTTTCAGCTTCCGCAACCCTGTCTCGCCCACACAGGATGGATGATGTTTGCCCTTAATTGATTGCCAGCATGTTGTCAAGCAGTCACCACGCAGTCATGGCTTTCCACATGTACAGATTGTTTACAGCTTGTGCCTTACCAAATGTAATCAATATGTGCACATTGCACCAGGGCTACCACCGTTTTTACACATTTATTCAACTCTAGTGCACATGTACACTGTGCTCAAGTATTGCCGTGCAAATCTTGGTGAAATTATAATGCTCATCAACTACAACAATTAATTTGACAGTTTGTCTTGCTCAAATGTCATTGCTCATTTTTTTCTTTTTTTTTTTTCTATAAGCGACTGAGCTATGCAAGCAACACGTTTATGTCCACTTTAACTTCTGGCCATTAAAGCTTGTGTCAGGGACTCTTTAAAGAATGCTCACATGTATTTTCTGAAGGAAATTAAATCCTAGCTATGGATGATTTACAAACAAAAAAAAACTTACTCACTTCCTGCAACCACCTTGAACTTTAGTGGATGACTGGCATCCAAGTTTTTTCATTACAGCATCCCCAACTTATATATTTTTTTTCAATTCTGGCCACATGGGGTATCTTCTTGAAGGTGGAAGTATTCCATTAGATCATATGGTAATGAGATTCATTGAAAAGAGCTTTCTCTGACTCTTATCCTGACCTACACCTTTAGATTTGTGACCCTGGACCTGTTCATGTCTCCAACTTCACTGGCTTTGTGTGCTCCGTGTCACTGTGGCAGTGTTGAGTCATGATCCTTTGCGGCAGCCTCTCTGACCATTGAACCGCAGATTATTGCTGTATAATGCCTTGATGTCTCATCAATGCGGTCGGGATAAGTGGGTCAAAACAGCAGGATGTGTGTCATTTGAGAAAAAAGGATGTGACTGTCAACCTGGATTGTCTGTCACTCAGGGAGCATCCTTTAAATTTACTATGAGTCAAAGAACTCTTCACAGCTTCTAAAGGAGTCACCAATGATTCATAAATAATTTACAGTCATCGACTGTATTTTGTATTTCTCTTATGCATTATGAAGGAAAAGTCATTCAAAGGGTACCTGTGTGGATTTTGTGTACATGCGTCACATAATACATCCTTTTCACAGAAGACATTTTGATGTCGCGTTCCACTTAGGCCCTAATTGGAACGCGACGTCACAAGCATGCATTTCAAAAGCAAGATATCCCCTAAGTGTTAGGGGATATCTTGCTTTTGTAAATGCTTGTTCAGCGTCAGGGCTCACTGGGACACTTGATGGGACTGAGCTATTATCAATGCACCTGTGTTTTCAATAGTGTGACCGTTAAGTTAAGCTGTTATTTGCTGACATGTGCAATCTGGTTTGCACTGGATGAATGTTAGTTTTTTAAGATACTGTCACTGTAGCATGACATAAATGCGTATGATTATTAGAAACCATGGAGCATTGCTTGTATTATATGTGCAGTATGCTATAAGCCTGATACAAGACATAAACCATGAGGTCGCCCTCTCTTTCATGAGCTACCGTGACCTGCGAATCCAAGTGAAAGTCGATCCCTCATTAATTTCACTTCTTAATGCCTCTTCCGATATCAGGGGATGAAGAATAGTGGTTTAAGGAAGGAAGCTATTACAGATACATTTTTGACCCGGACACCATTAGGACATTAATTCAGCAACTGAATATCCTTAAAGTGGTCTTCATAATTTAGACATGCAGTTCTTTTGTGTGGATATGATAGTCAGCACATAGTAAAGGTGGTCTAGATGGCTACAATTGTGTTGCAATACAGTAACTTAATTTGACAGTATCTACTGATAGTGGATATAGATTCAAGTAAATGCAGAATAGGGCGCGGTTGCCATTTTTATATGCCATATGAAAACTATTTAAAGCGGTCTTGATGACAGTCTACATTGTTAAATAGCCCAGAACAGAGCATCCCCTTCAGGCATGTTTGCTTTGCCAGACATGTTGAGTGAAGATCCATCATTTCTTAAGCCAATTCCAGCATTCAGGCAACAGAAAGAGCTTTAATTTACAAGTCAAACTCCAGTTCACTTCGTCTGCCTGTAGCTGAGCTTTTGTCAGATGGTAGATTGCAAGTGTGAGTGTGTATATGCGTGTGTACAGCCATCTGTAGCGTACACACATACTTGCGCATGTGCGTGGTGTGCGTGCCCAAACCTGAGTGCCGGCAAGGCTGTGTTAGGAAGTGCATCTGTATCTCTGTTTGGGGGAGAGAAAGAGATAGAAAAGCAACAGAGGTGATGTTGTGTGAAGAGATGGGAGTCGACAGACAGATAGTGTCATTCCCTCACTATCACCATTAAATCTTAATCTCCCAGCCCCTCATGGGAGGAGCCAGCCAAGCATGGGATTGTGTTCTGCATTTGAATCAAGATGTCTTGTTCCTTCAGTGAGTGTTTCGTTGAGACAAAGTTTGATGTGTCTGTTTTAAACTTCACATACGTTTGGATGCACCGGCTGATCATCCAGCTGCTGTTGTTTGTACTAAAGTCTTGTTAAATGCACTTGCCTCATAAACGGTAATCAATTATGAAGGAAGAGAGAAAAAACAAAAGTACCGAGCTGTGCAGAAAAGTTTGCATCCCCCCGTGAAAGTTTCAGCAGGTTGCATCATGGGGGGAGTATTTGCAGCTGTTGATTCCACCAGCTTGAACTACACTTGTAATTACATATTAGGAATTCTCTCTTTTCCACTAATTCAATTACACTATCGCCATATGTACTTTTTGATGAGTGTATGCAGGGTAGTCTGTTAAATATGAAGCGAATAATGCTTCTTGGACTAATATTATCTTGTCCTTATAACTTATTCAGTCTGACATCAAAACATAATGTTTTCAAGACTTGAGGTTTTGGGCATTTTTGCAAGCAACCTCAAAAATCCACAAAAATGTATTCTACTGTAAATTATTCTAGAAATTAAAGATGAAGTAGAAAATCCACTTCTGCAGATAGTGTCTACCAAACTTTATCTTTAATTGGAGTGCATGATTAAAGCATTAGAAAATAACCGCTTTGTTAATGGCTTCTTTATTTCGGCAATAGTTGGATCTCGGGTTGAACTTCAAGGAGCAGGCTCTAATCACTGTAATCACTGCAAGTGTTTCGAGGATACTAGTTTTTGTGTAGCCTGCAGCAAAGACGGTGCCTATGGTTATAGCTCCCATACGTATCTGAATGTGTTTGGTCGGTATGTGACCCTCTGTGAACTTTACTGCGGGTAAGTGATTGTGATTAATTAACTCGACACAGTACATCAGTCAAAGCACGTTGCATCCCATTACCTTCGTTTTGTTCTGGCCTGAACATGCTCCACCTTCTTAAATCAGTTGTTTTTGTTGTTGTCTTCCAAATGCTCCATTTTCCATTTTGAAATGTGAACACACCACCTGGACTTAATCACAACAAAGGGCACCTCTTCCACATCCGCTCTCGGCAGGAAATGGCCTGTATTTCTGCAGGACCTTACCATCTTCACAGTTGGGAAAACAGGGTTAGCTATACTCAGGTGATGATGGATTTCAGGAGTGTACCCCTCAACATTCTTATTTGTAGCACAGAAAAACACAGTGACAGAGCTATTAATTATAGCTAAGGCAAGTGTTTATTCTGGGATTAGAGATGCCGGTGGTGACATTTGCAGATAGAGGACATGATTTGGATTTTTCATGTGTTGTTGTTTTTTTTCTACAGTGAAGTGGTACATTTTTCCCCAACATCAATTGGATATGGTTCTATTAGATCTGGCTGCACAGTTTGAGCTATGAAAGTGAAAAATAATCTCTGTGACAGAGGTAGGCCCTGACAGCACACTGAAACGTAGTGAAAAGCCAGGCTCCTGTTTCAAAAGAAAAGAGCACAGTAAGAAGACTGGTTTGGAAATGGAAGCCTGCTTTCTGCAGATACAAGACAGGGATAAACCAACAAGGGCGTTCAAATCATTATACTGCACCTAATTTGGACTTATTATAGAAAAGAAATTCACGCAACCCCTTTCTTGTAGCTTTAATGCAAATGCTTCCACTTGATACTTGGGCAGTTGCTATCTATTGAAAGGTACATAATAGGACATAATATATAAGGAAAATATGCATAATGTACATTTCATTGTTTTACGCCCAAATGATTGCCATGAAATGTCAGAAGTAGATATTACATTTAGTTTAGCTTATAATGAGGTAAACAGTTGGTCTTATAGACAGGGTTTTTTTTTTTTCAGTTTTAGTAAGACATCAGTGTGAATAGAATATGCATACTGTAGGATTCATCCACTCTATTATAATTTCTTTGCTGCCCACATGCCCCATTATTCTTGGTAATAGAATCATAACTCCAGCAAGTCTATAGAATCCTCATTATTTTCTCAACCCTTCTTTCCAAACATGTCATTTGAAGCTTGGCAATTGCATTTCAAATTATGCCAAATGAGGCTGTATTGTTGTTGTGTGCATCTATCTCTGAGAATATTAAGTCCAATAGAGTATTTTGTGAAAAATTTGCCTGCAGGACAAAATAACATGAATACTACGTCAAACACCTACAGCAAGACGGGTAGCACCGACATCTTTCCTAACTTGGTACAAGATTCTGAATAACTGAAGTATACACGTTTTAACATGTATTATGTAAATGCAAAAATAAGTTTGTTATATTACTACTTGGAAAATAAACTGTAGGGCCTCACACAAGCACATTCACACACCAGTGCCACGCACTGGGAGCAGCTGGTGGTTCAGTGTCTTGCTCAAGGACACGTCGGCATGTGGCACACTCCGGGGATCGAACCGCTAGCCCTCCAGTTCGTGGACAACCCACTCTACCTACTGAGCCACAGCTGCCCTTATACATTCTTATACATCGATCAGCCTCAACATTAAAACCACTGACAGGAGAATAACAGGTGAATAACACGGACCATCCTGTCCAATGTTCTGCTGGGAAACCTTTGGACCTGGCATTCATGTGGATGTTACTTAGACATGTAGCACCCACCTAGACCAGACCAGGCACCCTCACCCCATAGCAATGACACTCCTTGATGGCAGCAGCCATCCCCAGCAGGATACAGCTTGACAGCAGCCTATCACGTTGATTTCGTAAAGAGTGTAGTATACGGATGTAATTTAAAACTTGTGTTTATTCTCGTCTGAATTTCACTCACCCTGAGTAGCAATCATTTGTTGAATTACCTGATTAGTTGGATATGATGAGGATTTCTTCCTCAGTTCCCATCAGGCTAGCGTCATTGTTCAAGAGTTCCCCATGTACCCTAATGTCATTTAATTTTGTGCCACCAGTTCTTTTCGAGCTCGTGTCACATCTTTCAGGGAATAAATTTGCCATTTCTTATTGTTTAGTATGGCTAACCTTCCATTATCCACTGACGCCGTCCTCGAAATGCTATTATGGACTGATTAGGAAAATGCCAGCAGCGATCAGAATTTCTGGCCTTGATTAGAGAATATTCACCCTTTTTGTTACTGTCAAGAATGATCAAGAGGAGACATTGTTTGCTAAGTGAGTGTACGTGACTGGGAGAACCATCATCATCATCATCTTTTTAACACAGCAGCCCCCGCATCCCTGAGAGAACATATTAACATGCTGGCACACTGTCATCCCCGGTGCCCCACTTAGACCAGATGAGCCTCATTCAGGTCTTTCACAAAAACGCAAGCGTGAAGGGATCTTAAATGTCAGTCTCGATATCGCCAAAGCCATAATTAAGAATGAGCTAGCAGAAGGACGTGTACTTTTGTGTCCGAGCTAGAAAGACTGTGTCACATCAAGGAGATCAGAGGTTAAATTGCCACAACCTCTAATGAGTCCAGGACCAAAAGGCTATGCAAAAAGTTGGAGCTGTGTTCTTAGCCGAGTAATTCCATAGTCGGTATGATCATACTAATGTAGAGTCCTGAATTATGGATAGAAAGTTAAAGAAAAAAAAAAACACTATGCCTGCCTACTGTAACTGTAAGGTGTTTGTCAGGGAAATTTGTGAGTGATGCAAGATTTTGCCCCCAGTTTCAAAGAAGCCAATATTAGATTTTGCTATTGTCCAAATATTACATCACCATTACACTAAGGCTGTGTTAGTGGATAGTTCTTGCATGAATGTGATGATGTGTTCAATCTTTTATTTAGAAACAGACTCAGTCTGATATACATGAAACAGTACAATACCGCATATTTGAGACATTTCAATATACAAATATACACTGATCAGGCATAACATTATGGAATATGTCGATTTGTGCGTGTGTAGATGAGTGGGTTCAAAAACTTTTATGAAATCCTACTCAAAGTCCATTGTTTGTTTTGTTTTGTTTTTGGAGGCTGGAGACACGATGGTTGAAAGGTGTTCAGCCTTGGTCCCTCTCTCAGGATGTATTCTGATGAAGAGCCTGAAAAACATGCGTTTTCAGAATTAGTGTGGAAAAAAAATCTCCAAATTTCTCAGCATGCTTTCACTAATATTGACTCAACAGTATGTGTGAGTTACTCACATTAGCAGACACACACTTGAACTAGAATTAATGTTTTGTTACCTTGGAGGTTGGTAATTTGCTTTATGGTGATTACAGTTCAGTTAAGCCGGCAATGCAATATTAGCAAACAAGATGCCTGTCATCTGCATATTACAGATGACAAGAAGAAAAACTAGTTGAAACTTACCCTGTACCCTGGAAGACTGTTCACAGATCCAGTGCCACTCTTGTGTGTCACAGTTAGCTTGCCACTGAAACAAATGTTGAAACAAGTCATTTATTATTCCAATATCAAACAGCTTTTCAACATCAGAAGAGAAATAACAAAATGCAACTCTGTACTTAACTTAAAATCAACAAACGTGCAGGTCTGTATTTTAAAGTAGGCCAGCTAACGTTAGCTGAATACCCTGCGTCCAGTCTAATTTAAAATAATCCAAGTCACTCACCAATGAGTTCACAAGATGGAGACAGATAAATAATCACCCCTTGAACATGTGTTGATACACGGACTCGGTTTTGTTTTCCCACAATGCAGTGGAAAAAATACTGTTTTCTTTGCTTTCAATCAATATGGTAAAGCCATCAATATGGTAAACACTGTTATATTTCATCTCATTAACGAAAATGTACAGTAATGTCCTGCATTTAAACATAACAGGATTATACTGTTGACATTTCAATGTCAGTTTACAGTAGTTTCTAACAGTGCGTGGTTAGCAGGCAATTTGTGCCGTATCTGTCCAGTGTCCAATGTGTAAATGCAAACTGATATTCATGAAAGAATGGGAGGCTTGCAAGGCAATGGCAGGCAGTGCTAACCTTTGAAGATTGCAGGGGTGAATAAAATAGGGCAGAAACTAGGTGTTTATTAGATGTTCCTGTTCGAAGCTTTGTCCTCTCACAAAGCCCACAATTATTGCGTACCGTAATAACAGACTGCATTGTGGGAAATAAGAGGGTAAGCTCCCCGTGGCTTTCTTCCCCCGTGTGTGTTTGTTTGTTTGTTTGTTTGTTTGTTTCCGTTGTTTTCCACACAGGAAATGCAAGGCTTCTAATTAAGTCTTGGAGGGGGAGAATGAGGCGTCTTAGTCGGCCAACTGTGAGCGGCTATCGCAAGCTCAACTTCGATGTTTAATTTATGTGTGCTCTATTATTTATGGAGCCGTGATCTGTGTGTATACTGGGTTTTATGCAGGCTGTGGGTCTGTGCAGTGTTTGCGAGTTTGGGACAAGAAAGAAAGAAATATAAAATGAAAAGAAGAATATTGAGTGCATAGCCAGCGGAAAAACAGCTCATTTAATGTAGAATTGGTCTGTCAGGCAGTTCTGTCTTCCTGTCTGCTTTTCCAGCCTCCTGTATATGTTGAGTGTACTACATTATGTATCCACACTATGCATGTACATATATAGCATACAAACACATGCGCACATTTAACTCAGGATGACATTGCAAAATAAACATAATAAGCGGAGGCTTACCCTGAATTTGAAAATAATCTCTACACACGTAAGCCAATTTAAGACTAAAACCATGTTACATTGTTTTGAAAGCACTGAATGAATTCTAAATGAGGAGATCAATTTTGTCCCCCTTTAAAAAAGTCATTCCCAATCAACTGTGTTCACTCAGAAATCTGTCCCCATAGTTTTTCTCGCTCTCAACGGCAGATGAAGTCTGTGAAGGTGGATGGGGTAACAACACCCATGACGCCACTGCCTACAATGGCCAAAGGGGCCATATTTATGTTCTCTCCACTACAACCTTTAATGTGCAGTGATGCAGCTCTAACCAGCTGAATATTATGCACTAAGCTGAGGCAACTGAGGGCTAAATCCACGCCTCAGAAAAAATGGCTTGGATCAGCAGGTGTGACTGGGAAGGATGAAGAGGGGGAAAATGCAGGGAAAATAAATATTTCATGGAACATTTTCTCACAACACAGTTGAAAGGGAGAGGGGATACAGATCAATAGTAGTAAGATATCTGGCTATGCGCAGATAGAGTTACTGCGAGAGGGTAATGCAGTTTCAAATAGCAAAGGTACTAGCTACATATACCAATCAGCCACAACATTAAAACCACTGACAGGAGAAGTAAATGATATTGACCATCCTGTGAATATTCAGTGTTCTGCTGGGAAACTTTTGGACCTGACATTCATGTGGATTTTACTTAGACATGTACCACCCACCTAGACCAGACCAGGCACCCCACCCCATAGCAATGACACTCCTTGATGGCAGTAGCCATCCCCAGCAGGGTGCAGCCTGACACAGACACACACACAAAAACATTTTAGGAACAACTAAAAAAACATGAAGAACAGTACAAGGTGTTGACCTGGCCTCCAAATTCACTAGATCCCAAACTGATCAAGTATCTGTGGGATGATCCACAGAGGCCCCTCCTCTCAACCCATAGGACCCAAAGGCCCCCACTAACAACATTCTGTTGCCAGACACCACAGGACACCCTCAGAAGGCCCATGTCCATTCTCTGATGAGTCACAACTGTTTTGGGGCACAAGGGAGACCTACACTATATTAGGAAGGTGGACATAATGTTATGATTGAACCCACTCATACCTGGAAAAATATGAGCATTTCTACTTTAGAGTTTATAATAATGGGCATGACGGTAAATCAGCAATTGTTCTAGGGTTTCACCAGAAGAAGAAACTCCACTGTGAAGAAGCCCAGTGCTGGTGAATACAGCATGACTGACTGAAAATGCTGATAAGTAAATGGCCAATGAAGCAGCCTCAATGAAACAAACAATCCTATGTCATGCAGGAAATTAGACTGAGAGGAGCAATACTAAACCTAACAAGCTAACGGCACTTTGAATGAGGTGATTGAAGGGGAGGCGGTTGCCTGGGCAGGAGCACTGGACCATCAACCTTCATTCTCACATATCCTATGGCCCCTGTCCAAGAATTACACACACACAAAACAAGGTGAGTGAAGGCACTTAAGGACCTCTGCTTCACTGGAGCTACCCAGAAAAAGTATGTACTGGATACTGAACATCCTGGAGGAGAGTGTACTGTATGTTAATGGGCCTTTAAACTGTATTCCTGTAGACTTCAGGTAGTAATAGTAGTCTTTACTCTGCATGACAACACATTATTACAGTTTGTACGTTGGCATGCTTTCCAGAATAAGTTAAGAGCACAACATCAGCCAGGATGAAATCCTTTAGATGTATTACTATATTACTGTAACATTTGGGCAGCTTGTGCTTCACAAGTAAAAGAACTGGGTTTCCGTTGATTTACCCAACACAGATCCATTCAAACTATCTTCCTTATTACCAGTTTCAACAGCTTTGGCATCACAATTGTTCATTCATTTCATGTAACCGCTTGTCCTCTGGTGGGTCATTGGGGGGCTGGAGAGGCATTGGGCGAGAGGCGGGGTACGCCCTGGACAGGTCACCAGTCTATCACAGAGACAGATAACCATTCACACTCACACCTACAATTTAGTATCACCAATTACGAGCATGCCCATGTCCCACTCAGACACAGGGAGAACATGCAAACTCCACACAGAAAGGCCCCAGAACCTTCTTGCCGTGAGGCATCGATGCTAACCACCACACCACTGTGCCGCCCTCGTAAAAACTGTATTAAGCAGTAATCTGTAAATTTATTATGCTCATGGTTTTTCACAGTTCAAATCAAAAATAATTTTATTTTTACCACATTAGGTGTATGAAAAGGTCACAAAACCTAATGGTCTGCTAGTTTCTCTGGGCACAAATGCCTTCAAGAAGGGTCAACCACTATCATACGGGTAGCTGGTTTGATTCCTGTCAGTGACAGAAGGATTCATACTTGAGCTTGCATCTGAAGGTTATTACATATGACTCCCCTGGAGCAAGTGACTGAACCCCCCCACAGCTTCTTCAGGGCCACTGCACTCTGGCTGACCCTGCACTCTGATCCCTCTGATGATATGCATATCTGTTTGTATGTATGACGGGGAAGGGTATGCAAAGAGAATGATCCTTGAACTACAACAACAGACAGAATTGATGAATACATTGTGGTATAAAGTTTGTACTCTGCAAGCACTGAGGTTCACGACAGCTTACAAATACTGCACCGTCCCCTGACATGGTAAATAAGACAATAACAGTTTATTGTATCCTTGCATTTACCCCAGGAAAGGAAACCTTGCTGTTGCACCTTTCCATTTTACATTCTGAATCCTCTTCCTTTGTAGATGGACTTTCCATCCATTTACAGAGAAATATATACGATACAGGTAGCTCATAAGACTGCATTTTATGTGTTCAGTTGGGAGTCGGAATGATCTTGAGTGATGAGCTTGGTGAGGGAGAGGACTTTATTTTAACGCCTGACTAAAGGTGAACCTGCCCTCTCATGTGGGCTGGAAAGAAGGTACAACTCTAAGCAGTGCAGCATAAGCATACACAGCAAGTTCAGCGGCTCCAAGGGGTCATTACCCCAAGGAGATGGGCTCGGAGCACTGCCAGGCCGAGGCCATTATCAGTTTGTTGGTACAGGTGATTATGGTTTACTCTACCGTGAAAATCATAGAGTCCACTCATCCTAAGCTACATTTTGTTCCACTACATGGCACTGGCAGTATTTGGAGATATTACGTTTATGAGTCACTTTTCAATCATGTCCAAAAGACGCCAAAAATACTTACCTGAAAGGCCAAGTGTTTCAGGTAAAGGGTGTTCTGTTTGGTTTTATTTTTAATAAATATACGGGCAGAAGGACATTTTTGATGGACATTTGTCGCAGCGAAGAGTAATGAAATCCACAACAGCAGTCCTGTAGCTGGAATGAACGAGAAAAAATGAAATAGAAGAACGCTCTGCGGGGAATAAACGGGAACAAATGTGGCATTTAGAAACTATGCAGTAAATAAGAAAAGGCAACGCATGCTCGGATGCAGAAGGGTGTGAAGAAATTGGCCATTTGTCAGCTTGGATAAGGTCACGATCTAACTTGCAAACTGCACAGTAATTGACTGCAGTTGGGACGTTACACTGTAGCTAATACTAGCTCAGATGAAAAGCCACTGAACATATAATGATGTTCCATCCTTATTATTTAATTTACGGACAACTGAGTAGCATCACTAGCACCATCATAATTAAGAATTCAAGGTCTGGAAATGACAGGAGTGGTGTCAAACGGCAAATAAACTATGCTAGACACTGGTTTGAGGACATCACAGTAAACATGCTGGTTGATGAGAAGTACATTAAGAGTCACTGTGTGCATGCTCCCAAAATGAACAGAAGACCATAGTACACCATCAGTATTTATAGAATGACGTGCGGCTTCTGGTCCATGTCACAAAAGGTTACGTTTCTGACATCTTACTGGCATTTGGTATATAAGCACTGCTGTGGGTCGCCTTCTTAATTAAATTTGCAATGCCTGAATGACTTTTTTTGTTGTTTATTTAGATAGACCCTAATTGCTTTTTATACACGTGCACTTCATTTATATATTGAGGCGAGTGTTTGACTCTAGTAAAGAAAACACCCCCTCCAAAAAATAGTTGTGCACTCCACGTTACGATAAAAAAAAACATTTCACATGTTTACATTAGTGACCATTGAGCTAATTTATATTCCTCCATACTGTTTCAGTATGCAAAACCACATGAGGTCTTGTTACCACTGCTTTCACAAACATGTGGGAGTATCATAATGAGTTGTGTCAGAAGGCAGGAGGTTTTTTTGATGGGACAGCAAACATCCCCGCAGCTGCACACTGAAGATTACTAATTATTATCGCAAACTGTAGACGAATTATTACCTGCTGCGCGCGGCCCTCCTGGCAAGCAATACATAAAAGCCACTTTCACAGCTTGGGAGCATCTTAGAGTGTGGAAGCAAAAAACAAACAATGAGTCTTTGCAGTATTTGTATTGCCAAATATAGTTGTACATTGTAAACTCTGCCTCTAAGCTCTAAAGGTGTGCGTGCAATCCCCTTGTAAATATCCATTTTTTTTCCATGAATATCTTTATGATGTTTTAATTTCATTTCATTTCATTTTAATGTGTATTAATATTACGATCTGGGACAATAATGTCATTTTTGACTTGAAAGCTGTTTTACTTCAAAAGCACAGCACCAGCCCAATTAAGTGACCATCAGCAACAAAGCTTATTAGGACTATATATTCTAATTATTGGCTTTATTTTTTATTAGAGATCCTTAATGTATTCACCCAGGCATTGCTAACATAATTATGGTAGTTACCCGTAGTCATGCCTATATGCCCTGTGCCAGTAAAATGTGGCCAAACCAAAACACAGTGCTCAACGGCCCATAGCTAATTACAATACATTACCTTCTTATATTAATTTTAAGTGCATAATTTTAAGTGTGATTAACTCCCAGTAACAAAATACAAAATCTACTTCACATATTGCTATGAACAGCACTTTTTTCTTTTGCTGGTCCCTGTTTATTCATCTCATTATTAGGTTTGGGCTCAACAGCAAGGGGCTTTTAGCCCGGATATGGTTCTCTTTTACAATGTCACATCAATACATACATCTGTCTGCAAGCAGAAACACTTTTTATATGTAGCTTATAAAAACTGCTCATCCCAAACTTTTACGATTCATGTTGGTCCTGGCTGACTCACCACATATAAATAACTCAAATAAAGATTTGCAAGGCACAAGAAAAAATGATGAGCTCAGTGTTTTTTTTTTTCTTGTTTTTTTTTGGAGACACAAGTTCAGGAGGGAATAGTTCATGTACACAAGTACTTCCACTTCATTTACCACCACCAACAAGCAAAAACGTTGACGTGGTTAAAGGCAGAAGAAAACATGATAAGAACAAGTGCATTTTTTATTACTACCACAATGCCATTTTGAATCCTGAACTTTGTGTGGTGCAGAAAAATATGGTGGGTATAATGGAGATGGTGTTTACTGCTTTTCCATATCACGCAGCAGCTGTTATTTTCCACTTCTGTTGTACTTCCAACATAAGAATATCTTAAGAGGACAGGCGCCTCTTGTGTTGTGCGTGCAGTCTGAGTTGTTTGTGTTTTTGTTGTCCACTCCCGCATGAAAAAGTAAAAACGAAAAAAGATGGATTGTTCGTGGCTGTTTCTGTCGGCCCTGCTGTTGTGATTGTGCTGTCAATCTGGATACAATTGCAGCTGTCAGACTGAGCTTCTATTTAATACTGTCACTTGGTGAACCATTCCTGACTGCACACATGTTGCCCTCAAGGACTTAATAACTAGGTTTAGTCGCCACTGAGAAGGATGAATAGCTGTGGTGTCGAGCAGCCAACTCTCTATGGCTCCCTTATCTTTAAAGTTGTCTTTCCCAGTCTTGTTTTAATTATATTAAAAGTTCTCTGCACCTCTGGGGAGTAGCTGCGGGCCTGGGGGCAACACTTGAGCCACTGTGTGCAGAATTCTATTTCATTTTATGCTCGAAGCCTGCCAAACTGTCCCTGTTTCCCTGCTGGGGAGCTTAGGTGGCTCAAACTGTGCTTGGGCCAAACATCATGCAGACTTGTTGGCGCTGGCATTTTAAGGTGAGTCAGTGAATAAAATGTGTTTATGAAGCAGCAGGTTTAACCTATGTTGACTTTGACAATGTGAGGAGGAGTGTTTTCCCCCTGTACAACTTAAATAAAGTATATCATTAACTTGTTATCTTCGCATGTGGAAGACTTCTTTAGTAACTGGATTATTTCTTTCCTCAAACACATACTTCATTGCAAGTGATTAAATATGGAAATTAAGCGCAATTAGCAAGCCTGAGTAAGTTTAAACTCTGAGAAAGGATTCAAGATGCCTCACTGTGAGTGGCTGTCATGGGAGATCCGGCTCAGATTTCTGTTTGTTGTTTTTTTTTGGCTGCTTAACAGATGGCTTATGTGCACTAGGCACCGTGAGGCTATTGAAACTCCATGGTTAAGAAAAAAAGAAAGCCTTGTACTATGAACTAAAAAGCATCTCAAGCTATTGTCCAGGAGACCTCTGACTTGTTTCAAATGAGTAACATCTGGTAAGCAGTTAGACAACTACTTTCCAGTTAATCAAGCCGCATTATAGCTTTAAAAGGTTTTTATCTGAAAAGAAATGTTTAGTGCAGAAGTAATCCAAACTAAACAAACCAGTAAACCTCTAATGAAAAAGTAAAAATACAATAATGATCTATAAAAGTGCAATGTTAGATAGTTTGATCCCAGTGGTGTTGTGTGTGAGAGGTAGCCAGAACTATTAACTAATGCACTATGCACTATAAACTGCACTGGTTCAAACCAAGACCTTACTGTATGAATAAGTGCAGACATGGTTCCATGTGAAATGTCTGCGACATCAGCAAATACCAGGTGTGACGGTCTGAGTCATTTTTTTTTATACTCAAGTTGCATAATATTGATCTGAGAGCGATTCTTTATGCTGCAGATAAGCCCAGCTTGTATTCAAAGGACACCACGCCCCATAGCAGCACTTTAGCTGTTGAACCCCAAAGGAAATCCCGCTGCGTTGGCTGGAAAACTGAACTGACATGAACTCAGAATAGCTCTTTTAACTTTGGCCCGTGTGCCACATTCAAAGAGGCTCGCTTCGCAAGTCTATCTGTGGTTGTGGTTTGTGAGAAAGGCCTCTGGAGGTCTTGTGGACCCAACCTCAGTTTAACAACCAAAGATATGCCACACTATATGGTGAGGATTTTCTTAAAGAATCACGATGTAATAATAAATAATAACACTCAAGGTCACCTTACATAAAACAGTAATGCATAAGAATAAAACATGCAATGCAATAAAAATAAAAGCAGATTTAAAAAATATATAGAAATAAGATGAATGCAGAGTAAGCTATTTTAAAAAAGATGAGTTTTGAGTCTGGATTTGAAGCATGTCAGAGACTCTGTTTCGGATGGAAGGTGGGAGGGTGAAAATATCTGAAAGATGTTATTGAATGCTAAGAAAAGCAATAATAGATCCTAAAATTTAAGAGTGATATTTTTTATGGTATACAAGATATTTTTTTTTTATATTTATTTCGCATATACTTAAGCCCTCCATGAGACATAGCTGGTCAAGTGTGTTTTTATGGTCCGTGGACATATTAAAGGAGGATCATGCTGATTGTGTGGCAACGTGCTTCGCTGGAAATCACTTATTTGAAAACAGGAGGGGCTTATAGGCAATTACACATGGTGGAAAGTAATGACACAACAAATAGAAAGAGGATTTTAAGATAAGCAATAATGTGCCCAGGGAGTTCAGCAGTGCCGAATGGAGATTGAGGGCCTCCAGCATGCGTTAACATCCAACCTGATGATTAATATCTTGATAATGCGGCCTACCTCTCCTCGCTCTGATATTGTGCTGACAGCAGGAAGACGTGTGTGCCAGTTAAAGCGGTTCGAACGAATCCGGTGACAAAGCAATATTTTATTTTATTTATCTTACTTCCGCCGCTTTTCATTGGTGCTATTCATTACCCCAGTGACAGCACAAGCCGTGGCGTACATTGATATGTGGGGAAACGAGTTGTAAAGTGTGGGGGAATGTTCCGAGCCAGACATTTCCATTCATTGTAAAGAGAAATCCCATCACACTGGAGGTGAAAGGAAAGAGGTAAGAACGGAAGGAATAAACCGTGTTTCATGTCCTTTGTGTATTGATTTGAAAATAATTAGTGATTTGCATTAAAGCGGAGGGGTTGGATTTTATTGGCCAGTGAGCAGTTTCTGAGAATAACCTGAACTGGTCTTAAAAAGAAAAAGCCTCTAGCAGTGATTGTTCTTTAATCTTCTGTCTTTATGTTGGAAAAAAAATGAACAGATGGACAGGTGCTATATGTGAAACTATAAGCACTAGTCAGCTTATCAAGTCTGTATGCAAACGTCTTTAGGAACTGCTGATGAAACCAGAATGTTCTTTAATAAGCGGATACCAAACAGCTCCAGGTTCTTCAATCCCTCAGCTCCTTTGATGGAAACATCCATTTAGCTCAGCTGTTGTTTGTTTCTTATGGGGTGCAGTTGATTAAATTCTGACCCTCATCACTCTATCATTAAACGTGATTTATTAGAAAATAATCAATGTTTGCCAGTTACTCTGCAATCTCTCACTGTGTCAGTTGCAGGATCACATACTTGTGTGGCCGAAAATGAGTCTGCGTCATTTGCATAAATGTAGAGTGCACTTGTTCCCTCTTGCAGGACTGACCTGTTAATAAAGCCCGACCTCTAGTCAGAGATTAAACAATGCTCACAAATGTGGCTTTTTGCTCCCTGTGACAAAGAGGACAAGATAATGAGTTTTGGGGGAAAGGCATCTTGGCACTCTTGAGTGAAATCCCTTCCCTGCAAAATGAAGGCTTTTGGCAGCACATCTCTGTGTCTTTAACTGTATTTACTGAGAGGAAAAAAAGAAAATGGAAAACGAGGAAAGGAGCCCGACTTGACCTCGCACTGTGTCAATGCGACCGGTTGTTGTTTATCTTTGTGTGTTCGTCAGTATTGAGGGCATTGTTTACAGGATTATCAGGCATCCGCATGGACCAGCTATGAATGCAAACTGTGATAATGTTTCTGTCCAGCCAAAATGAAAGTGTAAAACCCTGACAGATTACCAGTGACTGTGGCTGACTAGGGGTGCCGACCATGCCACAGTAAGAAGCCAAGTAACACCAGGCAAGCAATGAAGCCAGTGAAGCTCTCCCACAATTAAATGAGTCATTTGAAACTCATTCATATAAAAACTGAAACAATTAGTATATTTTAAAAACAGTAATACCCAGTCAGTTCGAGTCAGCGTAAAAGCACAGATCATTGAGATTGCAGTAAGTCTGACAGAAGCAGTGAGATTTAATTAGAGAAAGGAAAAGACTCGCATAGATCAGACTCCGTGAGAGAGCCAACATGGCTGCTTTACAGTAATGTTATTTTATGCTTGTATCTTTGTTGTTTTTGCACATCCGTGGTTGAAACATGACAGTCAGAACATTCGAGAGACACACAGAAAACACGAGAAGAAGGTTAATAAAGGCAGTGAAGGCTGCCTTGCTTTGGATAAAGATATGGCCCTTTGCAGATGTCTTGTTAAAGCTGCAAAGGATGAGTCAGAGAGCAGACCCCTAACAGAAGCCCTTGTTGTTCAGAGTTCAGTCTGGTTTCATCTCGTCAGCCATCCTCAGGGCAAGTTTTTCTTTAAAATATATATATATATTATATATATACTGCTGCAGAGAAAGTCTTCTTCATGTCCCCATCTTGACATTTTCCTCTCTATCAAAACAAAATCACCTGAAAGCTGCACCATCATGTCGTGTCCCTAGTTAATATGTTCCCCAGACTGTGTGAAACTCAAATGAGAAATTGGCCTGTTTCTGTGCTTTCATACGTAGTAAATTCAATACAAACATTATGTACAAATGTATAATATGGCAGTGACAGCTCTCACTGAGGATTTTAACTGAAAATCTCTGTAATGGCCATTAAGCGGTCTAAATGAAAAGGCATTTTGATTTACATTCGCTGTGAAAGCAGTGCTATGATCAGATCACAGCAACAACTTCATCATCTGTTTAGCCCAGAGCCTAAAGTTTTACTGAAGCATGAACAGGGCTAGAGAGAGGCAGCGCTTCATTAAGCCACGATTAATACAGTATTGACTGCAGTAGTAGAAACCAAAGCATATAGCTTTTCATAAGTTCATTTTCTTTCAAACAAGAATGTCAGAATAAACTCCTGACCTGACAGTAGTAGGTTTACTGCTTATTTTTAATTTAATTTCACCAGTAGGGAGTAGGCCGGACGGTTATTGTCTTGTTTGAGGTACAGTAAAGAAGTTGATAGTCCCTGACAGGTATCATTGAAATGCTAAACATCCACGAGAAAAGATTAGAGAAGAGAATCAATCCACAGAGACCTGGATCACTCACTTTTTTTTTCTTTTTTTTTTTTTAAACAAAGCTAAGCCTCTGCCCACATTGTTTGGGCCAAAGGCAAAAACCGATGTGTGACCAATCTTTATTTATTTATTTTAATGTAATGCAGCACACAATGTTGTTTCATGTGAAGAGCTTTATTTTTTTCGTGTCAATTCGGTGTTTGTGTAAGCATGTTGAGGAAAAGAGGACAATGACTCCACAGTGAAAGGGAGAGCCATCCATACTGAGCTCTTAAAACATTCAGTGCAATAAATTAGAAAACCCTCCTGAGAAAAGTGCAATCTGCAGGCTGAAATGACGTCTCATTAAATGGTCCTCATGCTTACCTTAACTGTTGAATATTGCAGAACTTTAATCTGTCCCTTTACTACCAGTGATGTAGTGCCTCACTGATCTGTTCCTGATCTATTTTTTACAATGTACTTATATAAAAATGTCATTTGTAGCACTCTACTTACAGATAGGTAATAAGTGGGTAGTTTTATAGCGATGCAATTGTGCATTAAACAACATGTTTCTATGGTTTACGTCCATTGTTAGTAGTCAGAGGGTCTTCTTCTGTACTTTCCCATGCTCTGATCCATGCTCAGTTCAAGTGCAGATAACTTCTGTCTTGTTAAGAGAGCCAATTGGTGAGACTTAACAGCTGAATTTGCTGTTCAAACGACTCTGGTTTTTCTTATTTACTCCTGCTTGTTTGTTTCTGCTTGCTTTGTTCTTCTGATTCTTTTGAGATTTTTTTACTGCTGCGTTACTGCTGCTTTGATCACTTCCTGTTTTCCCCAAACTAGTTGAAGTAATTAAAAAAAAAAAAGAAACGTGTGTGCATTCCACATGTGTTAATTTTTTTTAAAATAACGGAATTGACTCAAGCGTTATATATGATTATGTAACCTAACATCAGCTAACAGCTTATGAGTAATATGTCACATCATGTTGCTTGCTATCCACAGTGGGGCTGAAAAATGAAGGCAACAAAGAAGCACCAAAAACTGCGGTAGCTCAAATGACCTCAAATGGCATCAAAAAGCTTGTAATGCCTCATAAACAACACATGAAATGGGCAAAAAGTGGTGTTATTGTAGGGCATAAGAAGACTTCTTCTTCTTTAATATTTTTGACTAATGGTATTTACTAACCTGCTGTATCAGATCTATAAATAAAAGTGCCACAGTGCCATCATTATTTACACAATCTTATTTTGTGGCCCCCTTTTTGACACCATATATTCTTCAACTTCATCAACTTCTCAATCTTAGGCTTATTCAAATGCAGAAGTAAATAAAAGAATATAAGATGCCTCTCATTTCATTTAAACTTGATGATGTATACTAAATTGAAAATGTACCATAGTAAAAAAAAGTAGATATACATCTATACAACATGCACAGGATAGCTAATACAAGGAATATATCTACATTTCGATGACATGTGGACCAGCTGTGTGGCCCCACCAAGCCTTCTCTCTGTACCAGATTGCAGGCAGTTAATATTTCAGTGCTGTGGAGCTGTATTTGGCGACAGCCAAGTAGTTGGGTCAGGTTAACAGAGTTGTTGCGTGCCAGTGCCCATGAGAGTCTTAAATATTTGATAGTCTTTTTCTTCTTCAACTTCCTCTTATTTTAATGCACTTCGGAAAGAATACAGATATGTATTGTTTGAAAATAAGCCTGGTTGTGTAAAACTATACTAATGTTATGTTACTACTGTGTTTTAGATAGAGAACTGTATTTTCGCAGACCTGTTATAATCGTTAGGATTAATTCAACAACAAGGGGGAAAAAAGCCTGAGCCTGTGTATAGTTTGTATTATTTTTAATACAGCTGGGCTTTATGTAAATGATTTAAAGCCGCTTTAGTCAACTTCACACTTTGTATCCTCCCATGACAGTTAAAAGTAAAAAAAAGTCTGGATGTCAGAGAGATGGCAGGTGAATGATGGAATCTCATTCTCAGTTTACTCTCGCAGGACACTCTGAAGATAATGGTGTGATAGATTAGGAGGTGGGCCATGCGAGTTCTGCTCTATGAGACAGAATGGCAGGTTCAACAAAGATATTTAAATATCAGCTTCCAGCAGCCAACTGCAGCAAGGAAGTCAGATTGGTTCCACATGGTTGTTTGACTCACAGTGAAATTTGAAATGTATGTCTGACAACACTGGGTGTATGAAAGGAATGGTAGAAAACACAACAGCAAGAGCAGCTGAGGTTGTAGAAATTCTGACTTTCTTGTTCAAAAAAAACAACAATAAGAATTGGACTTCACCAAAGAGTTAATACTCTTCATGGCTTCCTTTCTTGATTGTTGAGATTCTGACTACATAAGATGATAAGCAACAACAACATCAAGTGTTTCAGGTTTGATATTTGAATGTCACTGTATTTCAATCCAAATGTAAAACACATAACATTCTAAAGACTGACAATTCATCTTGTATATATAACAAAATTATATTTACTTTGCATGAACAAGAAATAGAATTAAAATGTTTCAAACAAACTAACAGAGGTGTGACCTGTGCAGTGAGAACAAAAAATACACACCGATCAGGTACAACATTAAAACCACTCACAGGAGAAGTAAATAACACTGGCCATCTTGTGACAATTCAATGTTCTGCTGAGAAACGTTTGACACCCTCAGAAGGCCCATGTCCATTCTCTGATGAGTCACAAGGGAGACCTCCACAATATTAGGAAGGTGGTCATAATGTTATGCCTCATTGGTGTATACGATATATATTTCACTCTCTGATTGATGTGAAGAAAGAGAGAAAACGTGCCACTTTCACACATCCCATCGTGATATGGAACATGTTTATCACTGGACATGTCTGATCACTGCTCCATCACTTCCCTCCAAAGAACCGTTTGTCCCGAGCCTTCTTTGTTGTTCTATCAAAGTAATGTCGCGCAGCAAATTGTCCCAAAGGGTGCAGTCCGAGTTTTGGGCGATGAAGATGAAGAAGAAGGAAGTGACAAGAACGTTGCCCCAAATTGCTATTGATTCAGCCGGCTGAAGCTTTTTTATCCAGTAGGTTAAGAGTCGGGGTCTGATGTTCAAAAGAAGGCGCTGTCACCCAGTCTTAATGCAGAGAGATGACTGTTGCATGCTGTCACCCTTCTACAATTGTCCAGTTAGTGGGGATTCAGAAAGTGGAGGATTTTTGCTAAATTGTCAAGTAGCTGTCAACAGATCAAATGCTCTTACAGATGTTGCTCAAGGGTCGTCATTATAAACCATTTACCATTGCATATTTTTTGTAATTTAATATCATATACCAATATTTTTTTTCCCCAGTATCCCAATAAGACCTCAGTCACTGGCAACAACACAGGTCTGCACAGTGCCAGTAATACGGCTGGATAAATGTTTAGAGCCATTGATTTCTAAATAATGTACTGTATTATGTTTTTCCACAAATATTGATACAAATATAACTTGAAGTTCACTACCTGTTGTAAAAGTTATTGACTGAAATAACAAGTGAGCCTTTGCACTCCCTGCAGAAAGCTGACAATGCCAAATAGCCTAAGATGGATTATGGCCTCTGATCGATAAAGATGTCTTGATAGTTTCTAACTGAAAGAGATCAGAACTATGGGATGCAAGTGCACACAGACAGGCAGACAAGTGTGATTGGATTTGAAACAGGAGAATCATAATTTAGTATTTTTGACCCCCTATGTTTAACTGACGCATAATAGATCTGTAAGACACATGACTTCCTCCTTGTTCAAGAGCTCTCTAACTGCTTTCAGTCCAGTATATCTCTACAGGGATAATAGTGTTCCAGCAAGCATTTGAAACTGCACTCAGTTTCAAGGCTTTAAAAGCCAACCCATGCTCAGAGTGGATTTTCTTTTTTCTTTTCTTTTTTTTTTTTTTTTTTGCAGGGGCTTGGCATTACAAAACGTACGTACATGCTTCTGAGAGACATCAGAACAGTGCCCTGCGTGAACGCAATATTACCCTGCAAAATGGCTCCTTTGAGTTCATTTAACATGTACTCACGGTGGTACACATTTTTCATCCATTATTTAAAAACGGAGGAAGAGTCGGTAACAGCTGGTGTCATATTCCACGAGACAAAACTTTATACTCATTTTACTCTTTCATAACTCTCTCCTCCCTTCTCCTCTCTGCCTCTCCCCTACCTGAATCTATCTCTCTGTGTCATTTTCTTCCGCTGCATCAGTAACATTTGGAGAATCAGAAATATTTCATTGCCATGCCTGTGGAAGGCTTCCATCAACTTGATTGGATTCCATCAACTTGAGGCAATTTGCATTTCTTAAACTAGCCAAGTGCAATACATTATGCAACACCGGCAATGCATTCTGCATAAATCCAGCAGTTGAGTACATATTTAAGAAGTAGCATTTTATGGATTCCTTTTATTTTCTGTGGTACTTGCTACAGAATAGACCTTACAGAGTATTTTTGTATAGATTTCAAGTGAAAGCAGAGCAGATATTTTAAGGCAACTTTTTTGTCTTCCTATGATGCACATGGGGAACATGTTTGAAATATGTAGCTTGTGAGTGAATGAGAGAAATCTGAAGTAGCATACTGTAGACACAGGGCACTGGCTATAGTGTGTGTGTCCGCTGTCCATCTGTCTATCAGGTTGTACTCTTGTTGCTAATCGAGTCGTCAGTGAAGTGCTTGGAGAGTAGTTTTTTGTTTGCAGTACGCTGAAGTCCTCTCACGTTAACTGTAGCTACTATGGTCTTAGTATCTTCCTCCTTTAAGCTTGTGAACATTACAGTAAGTAGGTGATGTGGGACATAACAGCTGTTGACTGGTAGATGAAAGCTGGCTAGTGGCTTACATACAGCAGTACTGTACAAACTGCAGTTTTTCTCACAGAAACACATACAGTAAAGCACCTGAAATATCCAGCCATATAAATCATAGGCTTAGCTCAAACTGTTTAAGACACCACATTAATTTCCACATAATTAATAATGATTTAAGTATCAAAAAGACTATCAGATAAATCACCATTGCTTTAACTCCATCAGGCTGCAACTAATGCAAGTGACAAAACCCAAAGACGGGCGACTTCCATGGACACAAACCTTTATTAGTCTTACTCACTTCAGGTCAATCATTTATGTAAGCCTCTGGATAGAGGCGCTTGTTTTATCACCAATCCAGATCCCATTATGGTCCTGAGTATGGCTTCTCCATATTACCTGATGAGGTGGTAGTTTGCATCCCTACCTGCGCAACTTTTTGACAGTTTTGAGTGACTGTTCACTCGCCACCAGTACTGGGCAGTAAGTGGTACAAACCGTTCCAGTCACAGCCCTTTGCTTTCTGTCTGATACTTTCTCTTTAACTCTTATTTTCCATCTGCTCTGTTATGTATTTATCTATTACCATTTACGTAATGGAACAGCATGTGCTTTGTAGAGAAAACAACTTGTTTATTTCGCTCATGTTTCACCAATCGGAGGGCCAGCATGATAAGCTTATTGCACTCTTTACTGTATCAGGAGCAGACATAACGTTTTGAAGGCGCTGCCAGGAAGCGTCTCTCACCGACAGATTGTTCTGTAACCAAAAGGCATTGTTGTCTCTGGAACAATACGATATATAACACCAGAAAAGCTGAATTTTCATCAGCTCACAATGAAACAACTGATATTTTTTTATTTTTTTACCTTTTTTTTTATTTTTTATTTTTTTAAAGCACAAGTCAAATATCTACACAGAGATCTGTGAAATGGGTTACATTCTCAAGATGACTTTGAAATGCATCAGATACACCATGCGTGTTCATTTCCACCGTATATAACACATCCTGGATATGGATCTGTGGTGTCAAGAAAATGTGGCAGCAATACCTCAAGCACATTCAAAGAGCACTCAGCAACAGGTTCTGCAAGAAATGTAGAATCAACCTCATAGTGTATTTGTCTGACTAAAGCAACATATATAGGCGTGTCCAGTGTTCACCTAGGTCAACGGCTGTTTGCTTTTCCATAGGAAAGGTAAGCTTAAACGCAAGTGCGATCCTGCAATACATATAAAATTTTTAAAAAAAATAATAAATTAACTTGACCTTCAATGGAGTGGTGGGTGCCGTTGGTGGCTGGGGCAACCTTAATATATTGGCAGGGGAGCCTTTTTTTGTACTTAACTAAAAGCTGTCTTGTCTAATTATGATGCAGTGCCATACAGTATGTATGGCACCTTTCCTCAGTTACGTCTTCCCTCTACATTAAACTTTTAACCCCACATGCCAACACCTTAATGCTTGATGTATTTCCTCAAGTATGTTAATAATTGAACTTTCATGTAAATTTTTAATGCTTAAGACACCTCTGGGTGTTAGACAGGTTTCAATTTAAAAATGTGACCATCTTACTAAAAGGTACTGAATCAGGTGAGACACACTGATTGTAAAGAAAGAATAAGGTTGCAGTAGATATTTCGGCATAAATATAGCTCGACTCATGTTTGTCAGCTGTAATACTGTCTTCATTTAAATTTCACTTTAACCAACTTCTTCTGTAGCTTAGTTGTCTATCATAATATTTTCATCCAGTGACGGTATATGAATATAATTTCTAATCAGTCGGCATAATGAAGTGATGATGAAGACGGCACAGTTTGCAGATGAGCAGTGCGACAGCCTCTATGATTTATAATTCAGATTTTATGAGATTAAAGAGAAGAGAAAGGAAAAAAAGTTTGATAAGTTTATTGTTAATTATTCATTCACATGGAATTATCTCTCTCCTAATATTGTCACTCTCTGGAGAGGCATCAATTTAAATTTAATAATGGAGCAAGCAATAACAATTTGGCTTAATTCAGTGTCTGTAACTATTTTGAAGGTGTAGCTCTATTTTGTGCCATTGTGCTTTCACTCTGTGGGACATGAGGGACAGTTTCTCAGTATTTTAGGTTTGTGTATATTTTATTTAAATCTAAAACCCACTGAAACTCATAGTAACTACATTCAGCTGTTGAAAAATAATAATAATAATGAGGAGAAAAATATTAATATCAAAAAGGCTGAAAGCGTGTCTGCTATAACAGGTTAGTTAAGAACAAACTTGAAAGGTTATATGTCCTCTTGCAGAGAACAGTTCTCTCTTGAAGCTGACCAATATATGGAGAGTTGTTTTGACATAACAAGAATCTTTTTCTAACTTACCACTATTGCCAACCAATGAAAACAATTCTATAAACTTACAAACCAATTAGGAAATAAGTTTATGTAAGACTCATTTGCAACAGCAAGTACACTCTGAAAGAAATGCTCAAATACATTTTTTCAACCTGATGAGAAAACATTTACAGTGAATATATATAAAAGCAGTTTTCATGCTTGAACACAATGTCTAGATGATCATGGCAAGGTGGTGTCCAGAGAGTTAAAGATATGCAGAAGACTATGGGAGATTGCCCGTGGCATGTGTTCTCACTACTTTAAATAGTAGTTTGGATTAAGTGACAGGTGGCATATTGGTAAAGAGTGCAGGAGGCAGCATATGAGGCACATCAGCACAAACACTTACTCACCAGAAGGTCTCTGGGCACTTACCTGACGTACCTATCTGCGCACACATGATATCAGTTGGAGATGACACAGACTGGTTCGGTTCAGTCTAAAGAGAGACAGCCTTTCTGCTCGCTATCCTTCTTTAAGGACAAAAGGGACTTTTTTGTTGCTTCCCCTGGGCTACAGCTTGCTCCCCTGCCAATCAAGAATCAGTGATTGAATTAGTGCCAGGTCCGCTAGCTGGCACTTCCGCTGAACGACAGACAGATCCAGAGTAGAGATTAGGCGAGTGTGAAGTTCACCCTACTTCAGAACTCCTCACATGCACCTCTTTCTCTCAAGCTCTCAAAGGCACCTCAGAGGAAGAGAGCTCTTGCCTGACAGGCCCTGAATCGCTCAGCCTGCGCAGAATGCAAACTAGGCGGATGCCCATCTCTTCCTTCCCAACTCTCTAGGAATGGAAAAAAAAAAAACTGCATAGACACAAGATTTAGGATGCTGCTGCAGTTCTCATGCAAGAGCTCTTGGACTTGACATGAATTTGCAAGATAAGACTCCGCACAAGATGTAGCCTATAGCAAAAATACGGTGTGGCTTTTCAAAGCAGATAAAAACATCCTTCTTTAAGTGTCTGTCTCAAAGGTAGTATCTCAGCTCTGTGATATTTAGGTAAAATGTTACAGTAGTGTATATGTCAGTTTAATTACAGATGGTTAATCAGGTTATCAGTTTTCTTGGATGATCTTTCTCTGCTGAGATGGGCACATACCCAACACTCTTTGTCCTTTACAGCCTGAAGGAGACTTTGCAGAAGTTTAACTCTAGCATCAGCGTGTTGTATGGTGCCGAGAGCACCAGAGAAATGCCTTAGAGAGCAAACTAACAAAACACCCTCTGGTTTGACAAACAATTTAGGCAGCATCTCTTCAATAATCCACAGCGCTCTCAGTGTTCATTGCCATTTCTCAAAACAAAAACAGATTGCATGTCACTGAACTAAAGGCCTTGCACGAGCTGTTCAAGAGAGACATGTGCTTTGTTTGACATTGTTTGGACAACTTTATTACGTCCGATCTGGTCATAGTCCTCTACTGAACATAAATAAATAAACTTTTTATGACGCGTATGCATCACAGACACATTTTGTCTGACAATTTTCAATTTCCAATGCATGAGAATATGTCAACTGATGTTTTATCTGATTATTTGTATTTATACATTTAACTTCACCTGCTTCACTGAATGCTATTTTCATTTACATTTTCTGCAGCTATGGCTCTTTGTGGAAACTCCCTATAAGCGAGGTTTAAAAAAATGTTTTGAGAACTTTTGAGCAATCCTTGTAACCTTAAGATGCTGGGAAATGGGCTAACCTGGATGCAGCAGAGAAAGAAAAACTGTTGTTAGAAAGATAGACGGGATGGATTTGTATTGTCTTATGGTCTAGAAGACATGAGAAAATGTATTATGAGTTTATGAATGTCTTTATTTGTAGGGTGTATGCCTATCAAATTATTGGTGAACATTATTTTATCTCTATTAGAAACTGGCCAGGTGACGACCCATTTCCCTAAGAGTTTGACAAAGTAAATGAAGGTTTTTAAGATTCTAAATTACAGATTGGGGCGGCACAGTGGTGTGGTGGTTAGCACTGATGCCTCACAGCAAGAACGTTCCGGGTTTGAGTGTGAATGGTTGTCTGTCTCTCTGTGTTAGCCCTGCAATAGACTGGTGACCTGTCCAGGGTGTACCCCACCTCTCGCCCGATGACAGCTGGGATAGGCTCCAGCAGACCCCCCGACCATTCACAGGCCAACTGGTTACAGAAGATGAATGAATGAATGAATGAATGGGCTAACTTATTTTTGAATGAATGAATTACAGAATGATGATAAATGCATCCAACATATAACCCTCTACATCACTGATGACAACACAGACAGCTGTGCTGGCAGTCTTATCACTTCGGTACAGAAAATTGCAAATGATAATCACATTTTATGCCATCATTTCTGCGTAATGTGATACTAGCCAGCATCCCATTATCATCATAGTTATTATCGACCACTAACTGTGAAAGCCCTACAAACAGAGTGTTAGTGACTGCCTGAGAGTTGTCTGAAACAAAAAAGAGGCAGAGAGAAGAATGGGTTTACTGGAAGTCTCTTTGAGTCTTTTAAATCATCACGTATTTGCAGGTCACAACACGTCCTCAAGACAAAGGAGTACAAGGGACATAGTTTATATTTACAAAAGAAAGATTCGATTAGACTACTTTTGTGACCATAGAACTTTTAGTTGAAAAATGAAACGCCATTGCTCTTTTATTTGAAGGTGAGACGAAACACGTGCAACAAGCAATACTAACTAACAATGCAAGGTCTCCTCCAAACAAACCATGCCACCCGTGCTCCACTGAAAGGTTGTTGTTGTTTTTTTAATCATGTGAAAGGGTTTATTCTAAAAATGTGACATGTTGGCTTTGATCATGACATTCAGAAACTATATCAGCATGTACTGGTTTGGCATTTGCTGTTTGGGTCTGCATGCTAATACCCTTTTCATGTGCTGCTTTGGAGAAATTAATCTATTTAAAGCCATTTTATGTTGGGACTATAGTAATAAGAGGAGGATGTTCATTAACACTAAACCTCATCTGACCTCCAGTCTCTTCAGTGCATCGTGATGCTTTAAATGTTTCGCTTGAGATCAGGAAAAATAAAACCTGTGGCGGTGCAGCCTATTACAGTACAATCATTGCAGTGGAATGATTATAGGGGACTTGCTCTGAGGAGGCATAATCTGCTGAACTAATCCGTTTCTATACCTGATATGGAGGAGCTGTACTCGACATCAGTTCAGAGAGCTTAGCTTCTGTGTAATATGAGCAGATACAGTACTATAAGAGCTGTAAAGGGTCTGTCAGACTTGGGAAAATCCAAATAGAAATCAATGTTTTAATCTTTGAATCTGTCTAAAGAAACATGATATATGCTTTCAGTGTAGATATAAGACAGAAGTAGAAGAAAACACTATGAAAACAAAGAAAACTGTGCAAGTGCTCTGCAAGATTTCACTGTTTATTTGAATTGGCTTTTTGACTATTTCACCTTTCTTTAGCTGCATTCTTTTTGATCAGTTCATGTTAACAAGTGAGAAATGGTAATTTATCCCAATAGTTTCGAGCGGTGAAAGTATAGAACCACTGCAACTATAGTGCCGAGCTAATACGGAAACCATCAACAAGAAATCTTTCCACGGACAGAGTTGCACAGTGCTGAAAGAAATAGTTTTATTCCAGGGTGGATGTATACTTTTCTATGTGTGCACTATTCTAGCCATATCCTCCAACAATCAATTTCTTGGAGTGCTGGATGCACTTGAGTGATGGGAGCGCAAAAGTAGTGACACTCAGCCATCACGGGATGAGAGCATCAAATGATTGCCTCAGAGAAATTGCTGTATCTTCAAATGTCTTTGTGAATACCTCCCGTCTCTGTCTGCTTTCCTCTACTTGCTACACTCCAACAGTTGGAGAGTTTTCCTTTTGACTTATGTTATCAGCTTGTGGTTCATTGTGGTGCACAGTCTTGTGAAATGGCAGTTTGGTCCTGCAGGATGCCCATAGTGGAAATTCCATTACCTTTCATGAAGATCTTAACCTTAGATTTATAGTTACTAGACAACTTTGAAGACCTAACAACACTTCCTGAGCTCGAGTATTTCCTGCAGTTACAAAAAATAGTTGTACAAGTCTGACAGTACAGTTTTTACTATAAAAATTTCAGAATCACTAAATTACATGTATTAAAGTGTACAAATACAGTGAAGTTTGAGTGTATATATGCACAGATACACATTACATTTAACAAATTCAATTAAAAACCATCACATTTCAGTTAATAGCTGTATGTACCTCGATCAGACATAACATTATGACCACCTTCCTAGTATTGTGTAGGTCTCCCTTGTGCCTCCAAAACAGTTGTGACTCATCAGAGAATGGACATGGGCCTTCTGAGGGTGTCCTGTGGTGTCTGGCAACAGAATGTTGTTAGTGGAGGCCTTTGGGTCCTATGGGTTGAGGGGAGGGGCCTCTGTGGATCATCCCACAGATAATGATCAGTTTAGGATCTAGTGAATTTGGAGGCCAGGTCAACACCTTGTGCTGTTCTTCATGTTTTTTGAGTTGTTCCTAAAGTGTTTGTTTGTGTGTGTGTGTGTGTGTGTGTGTGTGTGTGTGTGTGTGTGTGTGCGTGTGTGTGTGTGTGTGTGTGTGTGTGTCTGTCTGTGTCTGTCCGTGTCAGGCTGCATCCTGCTGGGGATGGATGTTGCCATCAAGGAGTGTCATTGCTATGGGGTGGGGGTTTCTGGTCTGGTCTAGGTGGGTGCTACATGTCTAAGTAACGTCCACATGAATGCCAGGTCCACAAGTTTCCCTTTAGAACATTGAATTGTCACAAGATGGTCAATGTTATTTACTTCTTCTGTCAGTGGTCATAATGTTGTGGCTGACCAGTGTATAATATAGCTTCATCAGGTATATAGGTCTTTTACTATTTACTGTATTTGCTTAGTCTATCACAGTAATTTTCCTGTTATGTTTTCATGTACAACACCTGAGAAACCTTGTACATTAAGAACCAAATGCAAATGGTTTCCAGTATTCATCAGTCATTTTACTGAATTGTCTTATATTGGACGTGTACACTTTATACATATTGGACTGTGGAAACATATATTGGTCAGTGGAAAGGCAGGCACAAAAGAAACACGCGGTTACTGGAGTCAGCTTTCCAGCTAAATACCGCAGCTGTACAAAGTAGTATAATTAGAACATTACTAAGACTACCATAAACATTATCCCTCTTGAGAACCCAAAAACTAGGTTGCTCCCCAACTGTTTAATGACAGAATGGAGGAGGCAAAATGTCTGGCAGACAATGAACCCATTCTCTTTTTAGGAGTATAAGGGCTTTAACTTTTCCTTTTTTTCTTCCCCACGCTGTCCCTCAGTTCTGACATCCAGTAAACGGGTCTTGGTGTCCTCCCTCAAAGGACAACACACAAAGGATTCATTCCCTAGAAATAATGGTTTTTAAACTGCCTTCTGTCATGTGAGCGCTAGTAATTAGCAATAACAGAGACGAGCTACTGAAAGGAACTGGAGTCCTTGAGATCACTTTAGAGGATGGCGAAGCCGAAGGACTCAAATTGGAACCTTATTAGTATTTCATTAACACGCCTTTTACCTTGTTCTCCAGTGTTGCCTGGGTAATTAACGCTCTGTCGTGTGCTCCCTCGGACCACAGGAGGCTTTTCACGGAAGGCGATTCCTCAGCTGACTTGGTGCTGTGGAGCTGGAAATCAGTGCAGCCTACTCCCTGTTCTTTGATCACACAGTCCCTCCGAGCTAAATCGTTTTACGCCGACTCTCAGCATCTTAACATGTTCTAAATATTTCAGTTTTTGCAAAGCAGTTTCATGAGTGAGAAGAGAGGGCAAAAGCGGTTGCCACCATTTAAGTATTATTATTGTTTGTGCAGTTATGAATTGTGCATTGCCTGTATGAGTGGCATGCTGTTTTTCTTTTGTCACAGTGTAGAAGACAAGTATAGTCAATCACATCAGGAGGAAGCTATTTGAATTAGAATTTGAAGCAAGAGCATTTTCTGATTTAGAGAGAAAACACATTTGTGAGTATTTTCATAAACTAAAGTCGCGGGAGTGTTATGTGGCTCAGTGATAACAATTTTATTTAAATGCAAAAAAATGTGCAAATATCCCAGGGCACTGTGAGGTGAATGGGCTAGATAAAAGTGATGTCAACCAAGGGACTGAACATTTTTCACTATTTCTGTTGTTTGTTTATTGCATGGATGTTTATTGAATTAGACCCCAAAACTGCACATCCTTATTAGGATGCAGGGCTTGCACCCAATTTACAATCGGTGCCTCATCATTTAGTATTCAAAGTAATTCTTCTGATTAATTGTTGTTATTGTTATATTATCGTCCATGATTGGTTTGATTGAATTTGCCTGGAGTCACATGCAAGGTGCTTATCGCCCACAAAGCCCACTAAATAATTACTCGGGCTTATCTTTGTGACCTTTGAAGGTAATGTTCCGTGCCGTGGTGCCTTGTTGTGAGTTCTTGGAAAGGAAAATTCAGTACTTCCAATAATGAGTAGTAATTAAGTCTCATTCCAGAAGAATGGATATTAGCTCAGTAGATCGTACAAAGTCCCATCTCCTCACGAGAATCACAGTGCAGAACCTTGCCAATCCACCACCCCACATACACACCTTCCCACCATCTTCACCCAATGTCTCCATTTGCTTCTTTCACACTCCATCGAAAAACTGCCCCATGAAAGATGTATGGGGTAGACCAAGTATGAGGATGTCATTTTTCACCCTTTCCACTCACTTTCCGCTCCCCACATTGGTTGGTGGCTGGGCCGACCGGGCCAGGGAAGCTATCACGCTGTAAAATGTGATCCAAGGCGTCTATATATTTAATGTTTGAGAGTAAATCCACATGATGCATACGCTTCCTGCTGCCCAGAGCTTTTGCGGGGAGAGTATTACAGAACCATTGCAGACATACAGTACAATGAAATCTTTAAATTGCTTATTTGTAGGCTTAGCTTACATATTTGGAATGTTTCTCTTGAAAAGGTATTTTAGATTTACTCACTTGAAATATTCTTTATAGCCTGATTTCAAATATTTTAACTCCATCAGCAGTTACCAACATCCAATTGGGAGTCAACCAGCATAATACTGAAAAACACACAAAAATATCACAATGTAATCTGTGTGGGGCCCCTGACAAAACACATGGAACAAGTGGTAACCGAAACCTGTGTGTTTCCTTAGGTGTAAATTAACAAGTGAGAATGACTAAAGGCTACATTATTTGTTGCGTTTGTAATATACTCCCAGAGGCTTTAACTTTATTCTCTCTTTTTTCTTCTTCTCTGCTGCACTTGCTGTAGGTAAGTGTTTTTTATTATTAATGTTACTGTATGTACCTATGTATTCATCCATTTCTTTTTATCCAAATTGCTTTCTGTAAAGAGGAAGTAGAATTTGCAGATGCTAGGAGTAGTTTGAAAAAATGGAAATCACATACATGCACACACACATTCCTTGAGGCAAACAGTCAATTGAAAAAAATTCTCAGGCTCTAATTGAGCCACTCACACAAGAATTTGTCCAGCGTCAGTGGCATTGTAGTTACATGTTTATGAAAGCGTATATGTGCTCCTGCTGTGATTCACAAGTTAGTCTTGTGTTGCCATGGAGATCTTGGCATTTGTTCCTATTGCAGCCTAAGTCTGTGTTTAAATCCCTAAAAACTACTACTACTAATAATAAATGATACATTCTCAGTGTCATTCATTTTAGTTTGTAATAAAAATCCAACACCCATACATTCCCTCAGGTTATAAGCTTACAGTTATAAAAATCTGGTTGGTGGCGTGGAAACACACTGAACTCCTAAGAGGCTACAGAGGAGCTCAGAGTTGGAGCAAAGGATTGACTCAGTTGTAACTTAGATGAGTGGTGTAGTGTAGTTTCAGTGGGATTGAGTCTAGTACAGCTCAGAGAGGTCATTAGGATTCTGTGCAGTTTTGATCTGAGCGGCTTCAGCATGTTCCAATGGGTTGTGAAGGAAAAAGGTGGATGTTGGAGATGTTCTCATGTTGTTACGTAAGCCAGGGTTGAGACCAGGCTTTTCGGGGATAGACGACGATACCATTGCACCTTTTCTCTCACCTGCTTTATATTTCCCATTGTGTAGTTCCTTCTCATGTTTAGCACAAGGTGATCATGCAAGGTGTTGCAGGAGTATTTTCATTTATGGATGGCCCATGGTTAAATATTTTATTTGTTTGTGTTCTACAGGCAATGCATTTTTAAATTGTGGAAATAAGGTTAAGACAGTAATGAGGGAGGGAGATCGAGTTCACACCCACGGTGAGCATAATACTAGCTATAGAGCATCTGTTAGCCAGTAATGAATTCAAACCCTTGCCCCATAGCTGTCTATCTAGTCCAAGAAACTTCTAAAAAGACTTATTTGCAATACCTGAATTTCTGTGGGCTTATTGGAAGCAGTGTCTCCCCAAAGCAAGCCTAATCTGGGAGCCTGACCCGTACCGCCCTGGGCTAGATCAAACTGAGGGCTGAAGCCACGGCTCTCCCACAGTCCCAGCTATGCCACCCTTTGATAGTTGAAGGCCCAAATCCTTTAATTGTCGGTCAGACTTTGAGAGACACTACAGCTCAGGAAAAGCAAGCAGGCACTTGCTGGGAGCTTACATTCTCTGGGGAATAGCAGTGTCCTACTTTCAGTAAAGGGGGGGGGGGTACCTTCACATCTCTCTGGGCACCACTCGGAGGAGGTGGCAGCAGGTATGAGGACATTCATAGTCCCAAATGGTTTTGTAGAATGCGGAGAAGTGGCCTCCATCTTACTTCCTCCCGTCTCATGCATCACACTTATGAAGTGATAGAGGCGTGGGGTTGCATCCAAAGGGAGTTCAGCCCACAGAGCATGGAACTTGCTTACTCCTTGCATTCTTACAACGGTAGTGCAAAACATAAGTCCACACAGCCATGCATCATGTTTAAATGCATGAGCTTTTTTTTTTTTTTAGATTATCATTAGCATGCATTACAAATTTAACAGCCTGGTTATCATGTTTATTGTCTGATAGTTGAAGTAGTGCAGTCCATTTCTTTCACTCATCGTTATTATTTCACAAATGTTTTAGACAGTAAATCCTTTCTTCTGTGTCTTTAATGTATAACAACATAAATGAAGACATAAAGCTGTAAGTCTTATTAGTCCCCCTCAAGTTCACAAAAGGTTAAGCTTGAACAGAATATTTTAACATGTTATAGCTACCACATTAAGGCTACATTTCTCAACACATCAATAACATTAAGTCCTTAATGGTATTACAAATTCAAATTTGCCTTAGATTTGTATCTTTGTTTCCCGATTTGCCTCGTTTTAGCACTACTTAGAGTTTCTTAGGGAACACATTAAAGCAGCAAGGCGAGTTTGTGGAGAAGCCTTTGAAGGACATTTTCAAGGGGACCCCCGGGGGCTGGGTGGTTGGGGTCTGGGCTTCGTCTCAGAAGTGGATAAATGTTTCATTGATATTGGGCAACAGGGAAAAATAAATTTTCCTGGGTGTCGAAGTGGATGAGAAGGGTGAAAGAGGATATGATCCATTGCAGGTCATAGAAAATTGAAAAGAGAGAGAATGATGCAAAGTTATTGAGGAGGGACTACAGAAATGAGAACTAGGAAAAATGAGACCAAGGAAAATGGGAAGGCAAGAATTGTAGCAGCAGTGACAAGCATATTGTAGAAGAGGAGATGAATGAAAATGATGAATGTGCGCACTAACACTTCAGGGAATATAGATACAGGACAGAAAAAAGTTCCCTTGTGCTCTGAGTCCTCGGGATGCTTTCTGTAGCTACATTTGGGACTTTTCCACTTTGACTCGCATTATCCGATGAAACGACAAGAGAGTTGTTGGCGACAGGTCAACAAGCTCAACTAAACTGACAGCAGATTGATTTTAATTGATTTGGTCGTGAGGAAATGGGACTTGGACTTGCTTGTCTTTTCAGGGCAATAAAACTGACTGAATTAAGAATAAATGACAATTTGGATGCCTGGGGTATAAATGGGTATCCTTGTAACATAAGCAGATAGGTGACACCATGCAAAATTGTGCACCATTGACATGTGTCCAAAGAGAATAGTTTTTTATATATTTTTGATGTAGAGTTGCATAGATACTTATGTGTGTTATTCTGTTTCAAGAATTTTTATTTTTTTTTTATTGAAATTACAAATGTATTTCAAATTCAATATAGAAGGTACAAACATTTTCACCCATATCCCCTCGAACAGACCAAAAAAATAAATAAATAAAAAAATTAAAAAAGACAAGACATCAAACTGACGGTGCAAAATAAATAACTAAGAATGAAATAGGACAAAAATAAATAAAATACATTTAAATCAGGTTAGATTAAGATAAAAATAAAAGGCAGGATCACCTCATAGCCTGTTGTTCAGACAGTGTTATCTGTTCCATTTGTCATGAATGACATGAATGATTCCCAAATACAAGCAAACTCCTCCTGTTTACCTTTAACAATATACGTCAATCTCTCCAGTCCAAGGCAGGTTATCAACTCCTTCTTCCATATTGCCAATAATGGTGGCTCGAAATTTTTCCAGCATAATGCAATCATTCTCCTTGCATGTAAAAGTCCAAAGTCAATCATTTTCGATTGCTTCTTTGTTCTGGTGAAATCCTTGGGGTATGTTCCAAGTATACAGATTGTTGGCATCAGAGGAATGTTACACTTAACCATTCGTGATAAACATGTAACTACATTTCCCCAAAATGCTAATATTTTAGAGCATTCCCATAAGCAATGAATTAGAGTTCCTTTTTCAGTCAGACATTTGACACAAACATCAGGGATATTAGGGGAAATGTGGTGAAGTTTTGCTGGGGTTATATAAGTCCTCATTAGCCATTTATACTGAATTAGTTTTAACCTTGTGTTAATCGAATTCTTTTGTGCTTTTAAACACGCCTTTCCCCAATCTTCTTCACTTATATCTGTTTGTGTGTCTGTTCTCCAAGCATTTAATTTATCTGATGTTAATTTTGTTGGGTGTTCCGCGAGTAGGGTATAGAATCTGGATATGTGTTTTTTATTGTTCAAATTATTAATTATCGTTTCCTCAATAATCGATAGCGGAGGTGTGGACATGAATGCCCTATATTTTGATGCTATAAAGCTTCTTAATTGTAAATATTTGAAAAAATGTTTTTGAGGAATTCCATACTTATGGTGAAGTTGATCAAATTCAAGAAGGGTACCTTCAGAGTAAAGGTCCGAAACCATACCAATTCCTCTCTTTGAATTCGGGGGAACTCCAACAATTTGAATCCTCTATCCAATCTACCAGGTTTGAATTGTCTATTGCCCCAGATAGGAGTAAATTGCGACAAAGATATTTTTTCATCAACAAAGTTATGTACAGCGTACCACACTGATATTGTATTTTTAACAAATGGGTTCCTTGTCTGTTTTTTCAGTGTTTTGATATCCGAGGAATATAGATATTGCTTTATGGGCAGATCAGACACAGATTTTTGTTCAATATTTACCCAAACGGGTGGGATGGATGAAGAAAAATAATATCTTGCAGAGCTTAATTGGGATGCCCAATAATACCATTTCAGGTTTGGGACCTTAAGTCCTCCCCTTTCATAGGGTAAACATAGTAACTTTAGTCGGAGTCTACCTTTCCTATTGTTCCAAATGAACTGGCTAAATATACTATCAGTTTTTTTATAGAAGTCACTTGGTAATGGAAGTGGAAGTGCTTGAAAAAGATATATAAATTTGGGAATAATAGACATTTTAATAAGATTTATACGACCAATCATTGATATCGGTAATTTAGACCACCGGTCCAGTTTTTCTGTTACTTCGTCTATTAGAGGGTTATAGTTTACAGGGACAATTTCGCCAATTTTTGGGGTAATTTTAATACCCAGATATTTAAATCCATCTTGCGTAGCCATAAATGGTGTATTTATTTTGGGATTGCGTCTTTCTTCTTCATTTAAAAATAGCAATACTGACTTAGATTTATTTATTCTGTAACCAGAAAACTCGCCAAAGTTTTCGAGTAGCATAGTCAGGTTGGGAATACTGTCTTTCAGATTTGTTAGGAAAAAAATTATATCATCCGCATATAATGCTATATGATGTTCTATGTCCCAAATCTTGATGCCGGATATGTTTCTAGTTGTCTTTACTGCAATCGCGAGAGGTTCTATTGCTAAAGTAAAGAGCAGCGGGGACAGAGGGCAGCCTTGCCTAGTTGAGCGTTGTAGACTGAAAGGTTTAGAAATTGTATTATTGGTTAGTATTTCTGCAGTAGGGTTTGTGTACAATAATTTGACCCATTTGATAAACGTTTCTCCTAGACCATATCTAGGCAGCAGATCAAAAAGGTATTTCCATTCTATTCTATTCATGGGTTTCATCAGGTCCCTTTCCACAGGTGTTTTAATCAAGCACCATGCAGTCTACATTCATAATCTAGGTGCTTGATTTTAAACACCTGTGGAAAGGGACCTGGTGAAACCCATGAATCGAATGCTTGGCTAGCATCAATAGACAACATTGCAGTTTCTCTGGCATTATTTTTCTCAAACAGTATATTCAAAACTCTCCTGATGTTATGGAAGCCTTGCCGTTGTAACACGAAACCATTTTGATCATTACTGACCAATTGAGGAAGATATTGTTCCAGTCTTCTAGAAAGAGCTTTGCATAATATTTTTGTATCGCCAACCATTAAACTGATGGGCCTGAACGATGAACAGTCGGTTGGCGATTTGTCAGGTTTCAATATCACAGTTATCATAGCTAATCTTAACGATGGTGGAAGATTTCCTGTTGTATATGATTCGTTAAACATGTCTAGCAAAGGTTGCGCGAGTTTCTGCTTGAACTTCTTATAAAATTCTATAGGTATCCCGTCAGGGCCGGGTGCTTTCCCGCTGTTCATACTGTTTATGGCGTCATAAAGATCCTCAACTGTTAAAGCCCTGTCTAGTAACTCTTTTCCACCTTCAGATAGGCTCTGGAACTGCAGTTGGTCAAGACATGCCTGTTGTTGTGTAGTTCCTGCATATTCTGATTTGTATAATAGTTCATAAAAATTTCTGAAGGTAGTATTAATTTTCACTGGCTCTGTTGTTAACTCGCCTGACATCATCTTTATACTGTTAATTGTTTTTTCGGCTTGCATTTTCTTAACCCGCCAAGCCAATAATTTGCCTGGCTTTTCGCCCTGGTCATTATTCTGTTTAGTTTTAGCTTAGAGCACCTTACAACTTAAAATAGAGGAAATAGAGAGGAGCATGGGAACATGTTGGCAACATGGGTAAATGTAGATCAGGAGAAACGTATCGAAACGACAGCATCACCTTTACGCATGTTTTTCTTTGAATGTGCATCACACACCTTTGGAAAACCGGAAGCAGGACTGCACTAGGAGCCCAGCAGTTCCTCATCCCTGCTGCTCGCTCTCTCTCTCTCTCTTATCTGAGAGAATGTCTGAAGTAGGTTAGTACTCAGTGCCTGCACAAGGGAGGAAATTGAAATGCTGAAATAAGGAGTAGCTTGGGAGAAGATGGAGGAGCTATACCCGGGACAAAATTGCCCCACCATGATGAGAAGGAGAGACATATCTACTCAGACACAGGGGAGTTCCTTCACTGGCCAATCACTGCAGCATGTTGCCATCCGTTATTCTTCATTCCAATCTTGGTTTAGTGTCAACACCACTCTTATGAATACTTTTTTTTTTTCTTTCTTTTTCTTCGCTTGTTGTATCCACATAACCCTCCAAAATTACATTTCCACGCTGGTGTATACTGGTTTGTGAGTGAAGGGATTTAATACACTTCAGAATGAAATGGGCACCCTCCTGCCTGTCCCCTCTCTGTTCTTATGAGAGATTACTACAGGGACTTTGATCGAGAAACAAGAATTCAAGCCGCATCTTCGTTGGCTCAGGCCCTGTAAACAGGACATAACACATGCAAGTACACACCATTTTGCTCACCCATGCAAGCACAAAATACACTTGCACACACATCTTACTGTAGTATATTCCAGCTAAACCGTATTCTCACTCTCTCCTCAGCAGTTCTTTTATTAGAGTGCTCCCTTGTGGCATATATTCTGGATTTGTTTTGTCACACTACATCACTTTCACCTTACTCTCATTCAGATGTTGTTTCTATGGCGCAATATGAGATTTTTTTATTTATTTTTTCCTGTTGACATTGATAATTCCAATTTTATGCTGAGGTGTATTACACCCACTGCCCAAATTGGATAACAAAAAACAATGTACACTTCCTAGGGAATCCACATCTCAAAAGCCATTTGATCAGTTTTTGAAAAACACATGCTGAGATCTGCTGACAATGATATTTACGCTCCGGCTGCGTCGCAAATAGCTTGTTGTTTTATGAGAAAGTGAAAGAGACATGTGAAAGTGACAGAGAGAGTTAACATGTGGCAGCTCTGACTCTCATCAGTATGACTGTCCCTAAAATAGATGTTTGACACAAATTCCAGGCCTTTTTAATACTGGTTGATCCAACCCAATGTCTGGTAGTGGGTCCAAAGCAGAGATGGGAGAAAAATGTTAACATGCAAGAAGAAAAATGTACGAGAGTAAAAGAGTGTGACAGAGATCAGTAGCTGCTCCGCTTAGTAAACCAGTGCATGAGAAATGAACCTGATGTTACGAAAAGTAAGCAAACACACACAGAAAACTCTTCTCATTTTTATCTTCATATCATCTGCAAATGTTCATCAGCTGAGCAGCGTGATTCAGGAGAGGCTGGTTCTGTTGTTGTCCGTGTTCTACTGTCATACATGGTTGGCCTTTGTTGCTGGTAGTTCTTTGATGTCAGTGTGGTGTGTCTGGGCCTTTAAATGTTGTATAGATATGCTTAACTAGAAGTTTTCCCTTCAATACAGTTTAGTTCAATAAATGGGCGGCACTGCAACTGTCTCTTTTTATTGAGCACCTCTTTGCAATTGACAGCTGGCTTTGTTTTAGTACTCTGTCAGACTCTGACTCTTTTGCCCCAGCCTGATCTCCACTGACCTATGTCAGGGCAGAGTATTTTCAAAGCATTTCCCCTATGGAGCCTCTTAAGGAAGAGGACAGTGAGGACAGAGGTGGTGGCTTGTCTTAACCTTTTGCTCTCTGACCAACCACTGAACAAAGACTAGCTGCTGGGTAAATATAATTAGAGTTTGTCATCTATCTCTTCTGCTACAGCATTATTTTCTGCCTCTGTGAGCAAACATCAGTCATTAGCGAGACAGTGTGTAGTACACATTTTGGCCAGAGCAAACAGATGGTTTGAAAAGGAGTAAAGGAAGCCATATGTCAAATTGGAGAAGTCTTCTCTGAACAGGGGAGGTGGACAGAGATATAGTCTGCCATCAGTTTACAATACAGTCTGAGCATCTGTCCCTGAGACGTTTCACCCCCGTTCACATCCTGAGTCTGGTGTCTCTGACCGATAATGGCTCATTAGAGTGCCATTCATTAAAGCAGGATTAAAACATTTTCCCCCGATTACAAGTAAGTATCTGGCCATTTACACAGTCATGCAAGTTTCTGAGGGGCAACACCCACAGATGTTCATTTTTATACACCAGCTCCCCCAGTCCTTTAGAACTCAAGAAGCTATTTGGATGAGTGGTGAAACGTATTCAAGAAACTCTACAAGCCCAGCTCAACTTAATTCAGCTTGTCTTTTGGATAAACAATGACCTGGATGACTGATAGTGTTCATAAACTGTGTGCTATGTAGCTTTCCACCAGAGAAGAAATTGATCCTTGTCTTATGAAAACTGTCAAATAACAAATGTCCTTAATTTTATACATAGACTGTTTGCAGACAGTGTGTGTGTATGTGTGTTTGTAGGTTTGCATGTCTGGGTCACTGCAGCCTTGCTCGACTTAATAAGACAAAATCAACCATATTGCATCTGTTTTCATGGAACTTGACTGCAACACATAATTCCTGTTTATTGTTTAAAATTACAAGTCACAGAGGACATGTGGGCAGGTAGAAAATTATGCACAAGGAATAGAGAGTAAATGAGAATTTGAGGGTGTTTATTTGATCAAGTTAATTACCGCTGCTCTTCTGAGATGCCGTACCTGATCAGAAACAATGTAGAGAGATTACAGAGCACCATGGCCCTTGTTTCCCACTATAGTCTATGACAATGTTCACCCATTCTTTTTATTCACATGCCTGCTTTGTGGTTTTTTTTTGGTTTGTCTTTTTCTGTTCCTCTGACACACCCCCACCTGGGAAATGGTCTGTCAGTAAAAGGCGACACTGTTTTTAATGGACTCCACAACCTTCCTGTAAGAAGATTAAGAATTGCCCGGTCGGGAGAAGGCTCAGTGTCGTTCCCTTCAGGATCAACACGTTTTAAAAAAGTCATCTTCCCTAGGGCTCTTTCACTGTTGGAGTAAATGCCACAGCTGTCCTAATGTACACATACCAATGCATGCAGTATCGTTTTATAGCTACATGGTCTAGATGGTAATGACTTACAAAATGTGGCCGTGGGCTACAACGAGGAATTCTACTTCACATGAAAAGATGCATGTTTGCAGTTAGTCAGAGCACCCAAGCAGAATCATATACAATATCTTAACAAAGGCAACTATATGCAAGATATTTAATATAGCATATCTATTTCTATTTATCTATTTACTCTATTTGGAATGGAGCTCTATGTGAAGAGAAAATATGGAATCCAACAGTATTCAGCAACAGCGACATCTGGTATGTATTCCAAGCAACATCAGCAGCTCATTGTATATGAGCCTATAGTGGATGTGTTCATCCACAGTGCTAAAAGCATTTTGTAAATCCCCACATCCCAGTGTATATGCGTGTGTCAGAATAGTGAGTCTTAAATACATGTCAGGTTGAAGCAGCATATAAATGTATCGGAAGCATGAGTCGTTATGTGGCCAGTGACGACGGCTGCATTGATTAAAAGTGAAGCAAATTAGTTCCACCAGATGGACAGGAGACAGGGGACTGGCATAACAGTGTCATTTGTAGAGTAGTAGTAGATTGGAGAAAAGAGCCTCAGTTTTTAGTCACACCGCAGTAAGAGAGGAGACTGTGGGTCCGAGATCAAGGCCACAGCTGGTGGGATCGTGTTACCTCTGGGGAATTGTTTCAGAGAGCTGGGGCTGACTGTGGGCTATGGCTTTGCTGACACCACAACGACGAATGTCTAGATTGTGCTTAAATTGTGTTCACCTTTCCCTGGAGTCCATTGTTGAGATCCAGGCTGTAACTGAGCTCATTGGTTGTAACATCCTCTCCAGGAGCAGTGAGACCTGACAGTAAATGCATTCCGGCAGGATCAGATGATGAACTTCACGTTGGAAACAGGTGTAACCAGAGCTGCAGTGAAGTTACATAAAGGGAGCTGGTAAAGACCCGGCACAAGGCAGTGTTGACTGCAGGGCTGTATGGGAAAACTGTCACCTGTGACGTACTGCTGATTTGGATTTGCAATTTTCATGCTATGACAACACATACACACATGTAAACTACAAGTAAAATAGCAGGCAGTTCATACCCTTTCAGTGCACATACCTCGCACGTACACGTTTAAATAGAGAGCAGATATAAATGTATCCACCATCAGCACCATCATTACATCCTCAGTCAGTCCCACAAGCCACAGTCATCCACACAAATATACAGAACTCATCTCTCTCTCACACAATAACTGCCCGTGCTTACACAGTGTAAGACCTTTTATTACATGTAAGACAGACTGTGTGACACTAGGCACCCAGTATTCACCCTCCTCTCTCTTGCAATCTATTCTTACCTAATTATTCGGCAGTGTTGGCTTGAGATCTACCTTAATTTGCCACTATGCAGTGTGCAATTAATCAAGGACCTTGCTAACTGACAGCCTTAATGGACGCACTCAGCTCCTCCGTGATTGTCTGTTTGCTGCCTGTTCCCTCAGTGCGTAGCCTCAGAACTCAGACAAGCATATCCTTCAAGAGCTGCTACACATACAAGGACACTTCCACTGAATTGAATGGTGGGGTGGAGTGTGAGTCTGAGTACATTCATCTTTGCTTACCCACACCCACCTCTCAGTTGCACCGTGGTAATAACTGTGTGAGAAATATCAACCTTTGATTCTGCATGACGGTGAAAGGCTTATACCCATCTGAGGCGTTTGTGGTTGTGATTTAGTTTGACTTCAAATTATTCCTGTTATTTTTTTGTTGTTGTGCACTATTTTTTTTTCTTTTGTTGAGTAGAGGAATGAAGATTCTGCGATTATATAAAGGAGGGAGAGTAAGTAAAAGAGAGACAAAAGCTTGCATGGGTGCTTTTAAGGTTTAGTCCTCTGGCACTTAAGATTTCTACTGCACTCAGATGGAGAGTGAGGATGGTGCCGGAGGTATAATGCAGTGATAGAGATGTGGCTGCATTTACACTTGGAAAGAAATAAACTTCAGAGGACGTCTGCATTTATACGGTTTTGCCTCTATGAGGGTGTGATGGACTGTTGTATAAGGCATTAGTTCTAAAGTCGAGGGTGCAATTCAGGTATATTACACCTCCAGAGAGACCTTTTTATGTTGTACCTGAGGGTCAGAATAGGGTTCACCGTGACACTTAAGAACCACTACCGCTTTAATGCACAGTAGTATAAATGCACCTTACTTTTTTAACATTTTATATAAGATCGCATATTGCCTGTCGACTAAAAGACCTTTCAACTGTCCTGTAGGTTCTTCATCTCTCACTCTGTAACTCATGGGATGAAAATAGTTGCTCTTTGGTCCCTTGGCGTAATGACTGACTGTTAAAGCACTGAGCTCTTGGTTCCAGTTAGCCACAAAAACTGGAGAAGCAACTGTGAGTGTGTGACTTGAGGACTGACCCTGTTCCACCCTGAGTCACATCTTAAGTCTTCTGATTTCAGTGGCTAGGTGACTTAGTCAGTCTCAGTTTAAATCCGCCACAATATTCTTTCCAACTTTGAGATGAAAAAAATTCAGAAAAATAAACTTTGTTTGAAAGAATGTGAGGAAAGCCATTACACAAATTGCCCATTTGCATTCAACAGGGACAGTGTTAAATCCATTCCCATAAGATTCATTCACTCATTTTGATGCACAGTTGCAGTCACAATTACTTTAAAGAAGAAACATATCCTTTTATCTGCCTCAGTGCACACTGCTGTGGACCAAGACAAAATCCCAGCCATACTTATCATTGTCTATTTCCATCACTGTTGCTGCTTTACGGCCCCACAGGCAACTGCAAATGGCAAATTACTGAGAGTACATGAAGATGAGTTGTTATAATGAAAGCACAAACAATGCCAAATATGAGAGATGGGTGGAGACAGAACTGCCACTGTGATAGTGCATTATAGAGCTGGGTGAAAAGAGGACAAAATCCCCAAAAGCAGCACCACTGACTTTGTTGCTCCTGACAGGATTTTTGAGGAGTGCATCTCATCTTGCTGTGAAAGTTCTTCGTACGTGTACAAAGTAAATGTGAAACCCGAATGGCAGGGAGCCTAACTAGGTCCTTTAAGCTTTGTGCCAATCTTTTTCTTCCTCCTTATCTATCCTTCCATCAGGACCCATCAGGAGTTTTACAGAGATGAGTTTGGATCAGTGTGCAGCATTTGGCACAAATTAATAGCATGACCTACAAACAGTTAAAATGGCATTATTTGTGTCTATAAATAATTTGAATGCATCACTAAGTTTCCAAACTTTACAAAGAGTGGTTTGAAAAAGTGCTGAAAATTAGTAAAGCGAGGTTGTTACAAAACGGATTTGTGCTCCTGAAAATCCTGTCTTTATAAAGAAAAACATTTAATTTCTCCCTCATGTTCTGCCAGGAGCAGTTATTTGCTCCCATGTTGAATAGACAACCATGGATAGTAATTATGTGAAATCATGTGAATTGTTCTTCAGGCTATTTAAATATTCTGCTGCTGTGTCATGCGGTTATTGTTTTCCCGTTTATGAATAGGAAGCATCCTGGCAGTACTCAGTCATCATTTAGCCTTAGAGTTATCGTGCACTACAGCGCTTGACCTGAAGAAGAAATAGGATTGCATGTGTACGGGACTTCTGTTTTTTGCTGGAGGCTTCTGATGTTTACTGTAATGACTCACGCACATGCTGCTGGAGCCTTTTTAAATATACATATGATTTTTTTTGCTTGAACTTACCTCCGTCGGTATGGTCTGTATTTTCCTAGCATCACTGTTCATCAAATACAAAGTAGGACTTCAAGCTTGTTTATCACAGTTTCCTTGATCCTATACTGACATCGATATAATGACTGTTGCTGCCTGGCGTCATATGTGAATGGCCTACCTATGCTATTTTGTCCGCTCATGTTATTGTAAACAACTTGCGCCAGATGGGATATGCTAATCCAACTGCGACAGCATTGTTTGAAATAGCATTGACGAGAAAACTGCAGAAAGTACCACTCCCAACAATGTGTGTCTCGACCTTTATGGTCTCGCACCCAGATGGAGAGTGAACATTGATGGAAAAGCCCAAGGGTTATGGTGATATGAATGGCCAAGTACTGACCTTTGACTCCGCTGCGCTTTACCCCCGACTGTGAATAAATGATTCTAAAGGGCTTCATCCCAGAGGATTAATGTGCTCAGCAAGACTTCAAGCTGTTCACTGTGAGCAGACACAGTGAAAAATGTGCCACTGACTCAATACAGTATAGTGATACAGTGACAGTAAATGTTGAAACAGGTCAGGGAGAAATCCTGGATTTTTTTGTCATTCAGGAATCGTCTCTGTAGCACGGGCAATAGGGGGACCACAATCGGTGTCAAGGTGAGATTAGACATAATGTGCGGAGCTGTGAAGTAATGATCATGTGTGAAGTAATGAATCATAATAATCAAGGTGGATGATTGCTACCAGCTCATTTTACTCACGTAAGGTAGAATATTTGAAGTTTGAATTCTATGAGTAAATGAGTAGGTCACCAAAGGACATAATTATCAAATCCCTGTTAGTCAAGTTGGCTAGCAGTTTTTTGTTGTTAAAGTAGGAAAAGTATGAATGATGCATAAGACTTAAAATCTCAAAACTGCGTGGAATACTTGTCAACTCTGAAAAGAATAGAAGAACAGCATCAACATCTGCCTACAAGCAACTATAAGTAACTGCTCACAATCACTATGGTAAGCTATGTGAACTGGCATTTGGCTTTCTATCAAATCCCATCAAGTACGATAACAGTTTTGACATAATATAATTAAAATCACAGTCTAAAATCAACTGTGCTCTCTACTTTTATGTATGTATCTATTGTAATTCGATAAATAGAGTATGGATAAGGATAAGTAGGATCGATAAACTGATCTGAAACGCTGGTCACATTATTGGCAGAAAGTTGGAAAAGTTTGTCTCAGTGAGGGACAGGAGGACTCTGGTCAAAATTCTCTCCATCTAGGACAATCCGTCATACCCACTTCACCAGGCTTTAGAGGGGCAGGAGAGCTCATTCTCCAACAGACTTATCCATTCAACACAGTGAACGCTACAGGACTACTTTCATACCCTACTCAATCCAGCTTTACAACAACTCACCTTTCTGTAATAGATAACTCCTTCCATATAATTGCACCTTACCATTTTCCTTCCTATGTATATAGTATATATTTACTCCTATTTCTGTTTCTTGTCCGTTTGTACAAATGCAAGTCGTGTAAAATGTTTTGCTTATACTATTATATCCAATTGTATTTTACTGCATTTATTTCATTATTATTATTATTATTACTGTTACTAGCTACCAAGCAAAGTCTATCTAGGTCTAAATGACATATTTGCTTTGGCTTAAGTCAATATGTCCTTATTTACACACAATAGAATATATTGACCCCCAAAATGACATGTATGATTGTTTGCGCAAACTACCTGTATGGCCATTTGATTCTGTGTAGAGTGACAAAGTCCATCAGACTATCAACCCTAGACACTGGGGTTTGTGTCCTGTGTCCGATCATGGACCATTATTTTAATTTTGAGTTACTCTTTGGTTAGGTTTAGGCACCAACACTATTTGATTCAGTAAGATAGAGTACTTTACTTGTTTGAATGTTAACATTAAGTCTTTTAGTATTTTAATTAAAGGATCTTTTAGAGTATTGCAGGATCTAGACGCCGTAACTTACGCATGCAGCCTGAATTTCTAAAAACGCCACCCAAACACTAGTCGGCGCTATGTATTTTTTGCCAGTCGGGTTAATTTTTGTTTCTACCGCCTGCTTCACTTTCCACTTTTTGCTTCACTTTCACCAATGGCAACTCAAACTTTCGCTGAAATTTCGCATTTGTCATGCAAATGTTTTTGTATCTCCGACTTTTCCTCGATGTGTTCCATCTGTGTTTATCCAAAACAATCAACTTGAAAATTGCAGAGATGGAGAAGTAGCCGGAAGTACTAAAGCGGAAACACACTACTACCAAGCGGACCAATCGCAGCTCTTGCGGTCTACGTCAGTTATGGCGCTACGGTCTGCGTTTGCTCTGAGCTGTCGCTATAGCTACAGCATCAACTTAACACAGAAGTCTAAACCACCTATAAGTCTTTTATTTATTTAGCTTATTTAACTAAATCTGCACAGATCTCTGAGAGAAACCACATTTCATTTTGTCTACATTAGTTGTATGTATGTCAAAATGACAATAAAGCTTAAATTGATGTGATTTGATTTGGTTTATGACTAAAAGGTTAAAAGTAACCATTTCACAATGTTGGAGAATGTTAGAGAAACAGGCTTCTCTAACATTTTCTGGTTCCAGAGTGCCGCCCCAGCAGGGAGATTTTGCATGCACTATTTCACACGGCCGCCCTCAGAAAGGTGCATAGCTACATTTCATTTCTGTTACATATTCAACCACTACTTTCTAGGGAGGACGTGCTGCAAGCTAACAGGTCAAGGTGTCAGATAGACACACATGCCATGGATTTGAAACATCTGAAAAAAGAATCTCAAACTCATCTTTGCATTACATAAAACGCTATTGAGTAATGTATTTATTGAGATAATACAGATGATAAATGTTACGTCTGGCAAAAGGTGATCCATTGTGTGAAATATTTTTACTGAGTCTGAGTTAGTGATGAATCTCTGACCACAGTTGTTTCATGGCGTGTCAAACTTCAGAATTGCTTCTCCGCCACTGAAATGTGAATAGCTGGAAGGAAACCAACCGGATATTAAGCAAAGAAATAATTTTAATGTGAAATTGCTATTTTCAGTTTTCCTTCTACATTTTGCCATCTATCATCTGCCCAATGTATGTATGTTATTGTCACATTTGATTCCTAACAAAATGGATGCGGTTGATATGCTTTCATATTCTGATAAATTTTCCAGCAGGAAGATAAATAGTCCAGATATGTTTGTGCTTGTACAAGCATTTTGCAGGGCTAGCACATTTGTCAAGTGCTGCTGACACTATTGTGGAGGAGTCCTCATGGATCACTCGGTATCCAGGAGCAACGTAGGCCAGAACAGACGGACAGAGTCATTTTAAATGGAGATGCCACTCTCGCGTGCCTTTAAATAGAACCAGGACCACCTGCTATGTCAAACATGTATTATATGTATTAACAACCTCAGTGTATGCATGCGTTGTTTGTCAGTTGCTCTCCACCCACAAGGCGAGCCACAAAGTCAGTGGTGAATTATGGAGTGTCAGCAGAGTTTTTTGTGTTATAGTTTTATATTAGCTGAATATGAACCTCCCCCTCTCTTCTGTGCCGCTCTCTATCTCAGTGCTGGTAAAATAAGGCCCTCGCAAGCTGAGAGCATTGTTTAACTGTAGGGCCTAATTAAGCACAGGAGTGAAAAATCAGAGAGGGAGCTTGGAGGAAGACGGTTAGGGATGCCAATAGAATAAAGGCTTGGGTGTGTAGGGAAAAGATTCGGCCCATAGCACAGAACATAATCCTAGTGTTGCTTTCTATGCACTTCACTATCCGTGGCATCGCGATCACCAGCTTTTGATTCGGTTTTCCTTCAGCAAGTCCTAGTTTGTATTCCTGTCCACTTCTTGATCAGAAACCCTCAATGGGCAGCTCCCTGCAGCCATCACTGCAGGAGTAAGGCTGGTTGGAGTTAATTAAATCTGAGCTAAGTGAAGCGGCAGAGTTGGGTGGGAAGGAGTGGTCACCCATCTTCAGCTAGGATTGTAGTATCCTGTCCAGTGAGAAAGCAGAGGTGATGCACTGCCCTGGAACAGCAGAGGCAAATAGTTAAAGGGAACGAGGGCAACATGGCGTTAAATTGAATGGGAAAGATCTTTAAGCCGGGTTGCGACTTTAAGGCAGCAGGCAGAGCTGATAATTTCAACGTCTACTAATCACATAAATGCCACTGAGTGTTAACAGCACCTGAACATGATGTTTTTATAATATTTCGTTATCTGAGTTAGTGATATTTTGTTGTTTTGTTCTGCTTCCACAGTCTTCGACAATTTAATGAGAAACTACAGCACTCACTAATAAGAAAAACAGAATTAAATAGATCCATGAATGCCAAGATGCATATATCACTGTAGCATCTTGGCATTCACTGATTATGCCTGAATAATTACCAATTTTCCACGTACGCACACACATGTACACACCTAAATCCTAGCCAGTGTGCTAGTTTATTAAAAGGTATATTTCTCCCCCCCCCACAGTTTAGAAAACTCAACAATTCCAAACATTTTTCATTTTAGGTATGCCATGGGGAACTAAGCTGAAAATAATAAAAGATCCAAGTTATTTGGCTGTTTATCCTGGGTGCACCAAACACGCCAAAGGAGACACCTTTGATGGCTGCATCTGAGAGCCTCAGCTGCAGCTCAGCTCCCATCCTTAGTAACCTTGGATTATACTGACAAAAAAAAAGGAAAACATGCATTTAAAGCTGCTTCATACTCTACATAGGTGAATATGGAAGTGATGTCTCAGTCAAGGTTATGTCATGGGACTTTTACTGGGAATCTTTGTATGCATTCCATAGTTCACCCTTAACTATTATTTTAAACCCACTTACGTGATCAACATTAACTATCATAAAAAAAAGTACAGCTTGCATCACATGGCTTTTTCCCCTAATTAATTTAAGACATTTAGCTCTTGCTTTATGTGGGAGACAAAACTAAGTCTTGCCAGTTCCTGCAGGAGCTCATGTAGTGGTCACTCTCTAGATCACAAAGTCTTGTCTGGCATATTGGGCATCGATTCATTCACCGAGTCTTCTTGTAGACGTCAAGTCACAGTGGGGGAAAAAAAAAACACATCTTACTTTTGAATTCTCTCAGTGCTATATAGTAATGGGAAAAGCTTTTTGGGGGGCAAGCTATCACAACAAAACGCCTAAGCATTTCAAGGATTTGGAGTGCTTCTCATGTCACAGTGACATATTGAGAAGGGTCGCGGGTGGATGAGTACATCTTTCAGTGGCGACCTAATCTCATCTCTAGGAGTGAATATGTCACAGTGTTCTCTGCCACAGCTGATGGAATCACGTTCAGCAGGGCCACTAAGACAGGAAAATTGAGGCTCATTTTATCTTGGCTTATATTACAATATGTTATGATCCCAAAGCAAAAGGAAACTGGTGTCCTCAGCTCAGAGTTTACAGTGATGGAAAGACTTTGAAAGTTTAAGAAAAAAAAAACGAAAGCCGCCTTCTGTGTTTATGCAACATTTTGGCCTCCGTCTGTCCGTAGAGTGACCTTGCGGTTCTGACCATAATTGCTTCACAATGTCAAAAACATCTTGGGGAGATTTCTAGAGATTTCTAATTTGTCTCAGGAGGGAAATGGACAGTTGAGCAATGGTCTGTGGGAGTCTGGCTGAGCTGTAATAGTCAAAAAGTCATTGAATGGAGTCATGTAATGAGAGCATCACAGTGGTCTTGCCTGGAGGTGACAACACTATGGGCAAGGAGCTGATAACAGAAGGTGTGATCCAATGAATGCTGTAGAGTGCAAATCTGCAGGCCTGAACAGTGGCCACTAGGACAGGTGGTTATTGAAGATCACACAAATGTTTTTTTTGTCAGTGACAAAGGGTGTTATGTCTTATGTCTGATGTTACAAAGGAAAACAAAGCTGTTTTTTTTTTTTTACCTCTAGCTGGTGGGAAACCTCCACCAGGAGCCTGACTCTAACTAAGCACCAGCGCCATTAAACAGAGGATAGGGACTGTTCCCTGAACTCATCCCGCACCCTTATATTTATTTTAGTTTTGACCATGATGGAGAGCTTTTAAAAAATGCACTGAACCCTGCCCTACCCTGCTTTTCAGAGCTGCTGCAACTAGCATGAATTTCTCAGTATGTGCTTTAATGAAGGGTTTGTTTATGATGTACTCTGACTACCTGCATAGAATTTAAACTTCCTGATGTGTTATTTAACACATTTTGAATTTGGCCTTCAAATATACACAATACATTGTCACATAGGCTTTTATTTTCTTGTTTTTATGGGTGCTAAGATGTGGATATAAAAAGTCTACACACGTTTAATGTGACCTATAACCTGTGCAACTCAGTTCAAATAAAGAAATATTTTAGGACTGGGGAAGTAAAAATAAAAAAATAAAAAAAATAAAATAATGTGGTTGCATAAACGTGTGCATCCTCTTATAACTGGGGATGTGGCTGTGTTCAGAATTAATAAGTCACATTCAGACTCATGTTAAATAGGAGTCAGTACACACCTGCCATCATTTGAAGTGCCTCTGATTAACCCTAAATAAAGTTCAGCAGTTTTAGTACCTTCTTAGTCACATCTTACAGCAAGAGCCATGGTCCACAGAGAGCTTCCAAAGAATCAGAGGGATCTCAGTGTTAAAAGGTATCAGTCAAGAGAAGGGTACTGAAGAATTTCCAAGGCATTAGATATACCATGGAACACAGTGGAGACAGTCATCATCAAGTGGAGAAAATATGGCACAACAGTGGTATCATCAAGAACTGGAAGTCCCTCCAAAATTGATGAAAAGACGAGGAGAAAACTGGTCAGAGAGGTTCCCAAGAGGCCTGCAAGAATTTCCGGCAAGTGCTGGCTGTGTTATACATATGACAACAATCTACTGTATTCTTTATATGTCTGGGCTATGGGGTAGGGTAGCAAGACGGAAGCCTTTTATTACAAAGGAAAACATCCAAGCCCAGCTAAATTTTACAAAACCAAGGTTAAACTTCTTGGTCACAACTCTAAAAGATATGTTTGGCGCAAAACTAACACTGCACATCACAAAAAGAACACCAGTTTTGGAATGACCCTGTCTGGGCCCAGACCTGAATCCTATTGAAAATCTCTTCTCTGAAGAGGGCTGTGTACAGGAGATGCCCTCGCAATGCAACCTGAGAGATTTGGAGCATTTTTGCAAATAAGAGTGGGCAAATATTGCCAAGTCGAGATGTGCCATGTTGGTAGACTCCTTCCCAGAAAGACTGAGTGCTGTAATAAAATCCAAAGATGCTTCAACAAAGTATTAGTTTAAGGATGTGCACACTTATGCAACCACATCATTTTATTTCTTTATTTTTTACTTCCCTCCCCCTAAAATATTTCATTTTATTTATTTTTTTTCAATGGAGTTGTGCAGGTTATAGGTTACATTAAAGGTTTTGGTCTTATTTTTTTGCATCACAAAAATCTGACATTTATCATGGGTGTGTAGAGTTTTTATATCCACTGTAAGTCTAAATTCTTATGACATGTCCTGGACCTGTGGACAGTGTTGTAGGGAATTTCATTTCATTATTGGTGTGGCCTACAGCTACAATTACCCATCACTAAAGAATAACTTCTAAATTGTTAGTGTTTGCCTTTACTGTTAACTTTCTGCCTCTTTGTTTTCTCATGTTTTTAATCAGATGGAATGTGTTTACATTATGTATCTCAGCTTTGATGAGGTTTTTGGGATATGTCACATAAATAATAAATGTGCAATTGGGACCCATCTTAACCTTGTGCAGGTTAAGCCAATTGATGAAATGGAAACATTACAGCAGAGAAAGCATCTCAGTTTGGGGGCAATGAAAAAATTGTCAGAAAAATCAGAGATGACATATTTAAATGTGTGGAACTGATTGGAGAAAGGATTGTAAGACTGTTATTCATGTCTGTATACACGATAAATATAACGGAATAAACCAGGTCAGCAGCCACAGTCAATGTGAGGTTAGAGGTTATGGAAATGTAGGAACAGTGAATAACAGTCTGTTTGTATGTGTAAACCAGAGAGCCCTCAAAATGTGATACCAAGCTTCTTCTTTTTTTTTCTTTTTTTTTTTTTTAGGACTACTTTTGCTTTACCTCAAAATAACTTTTGTGTTACCTTGCAATATTTATGCAGTCCCTCACCATATGTTTTATGTTCGTTCTGATCCATCTGTTGGCTCATCTGGTGTTTTGGTCCAGTTCAGTTATAATGCACTGACTGTTAAGGGAAACAATCTGAGGATACTAGGGAAGGCAACAATGACGTGACACTTTACGTGAAGCATTTTCTGCTTGTTATTGATTTTAGAAGGCCCATCTCCGACAGTATACGTCTGTTGGTTTTGAGCATCTGTTCTGTCTGGATGTGACAGGTGAGGGTGTGGTTGGATATGATTATTGTTCTAACTTCGGCTGCTGCTATGGTTCAATCTGTGGACATATCCAGCTGTTACTGTCTGAACCTGAAGTGCTTTTATGACGGTTCTGTCACTAACACACCACAGGAGTTCAGGAATACTGTAGCTTAAATAGAACTGTCACCCTGCAGAACTGTTGGTGCAGAGAAACACTGCGTGTCTTATAAGTGTTAAAGTGTTATAACCATTAAAAATAAATATGTTGAAGCCAGAACTGCAATAACCAAAGTAAAGCTATGGCTTCAGCCATAATCACTGTGATAGCTGTGTCATCCCAAGGCTGAGGTAAGAGCTGCTTTACCAGTTCTCTTTCTACATTCAGTGGGGCAGTCACAACCAGTGGCTGTCTACTTTTTATACATGACACAGTACCAGAATACACTACAGCCTGAAAAATAAAAAGTATTAAAACGAGGTAACAAAATTTACTGCAAAAATAAACCTCTAAAAAGATCTTACCATGATCTTTCTGGTGCTGGGCAGTAAACATCACACGTGCATTCACAGACAGCATGCAGTAGTCAGAGTACTATTATCATTATCGAGGGATATGCATAACCAGATTTGCCATGTTATATAAACCTGGAAGCAGGCCCGAACTTCCCCCTCACACTAAAGTTTTGGTGCATCGACACACCAACTGAAAAGTTGCTCTATTGGGAACTGATTATTTCCTGCCAAAGATCTGCCTGGCCAATCAAAACGTTCAGACAGATTTTATGTGGTGATGGACAGAACAGCGACATAGTCATACACATCATCTGAGTGCAACAGAATGGCTCTGATTGGTTGTAGGACTATAATTATGTTTTTTTTTTTTTTCTCTGTAAAAGGTAGCAACACGGCCCAAAACGAAATTCAAATGGAATGTTACCAGACTTATGTTCTGATAATGATTAGATCTGGCTACACCAAGCTAATAAAGTTATATTCTAAATATCTAAACTGGTATAAGCTTCTTAACATGGATACTCTTGTTCATGTAAACATGGATGACCCTCTGAATATTGCTGCTATGAAATGGCTTCTTGCTTGCACAAGGTACAACAGAGCATGTTATGCACTTTCAGTTTCGCTTCATCTCTTAGTTATTGCTGAAAATCAGTAATATCCACACTCTGCCAGCCGTGAATGCCTGACTATCCTGACCACATACTTGCACGAAGCGTTTCTTTGCTGTCAGCTTCCCAAAAGAAGACCAGATGTCTAAATGACCTTGACTTTCAGTTTCACCCTTCTCTCCGTCTGTCTGTAGAGTGTGCTCCCTTTCTCTGGCTTGCCCACATTAGCGCTGTCTCTGTCTGTCACTTCAATTTTCCTTCTCTTCTCCTGATGCTGTTAGAGGTTCTGACACATTCACTGTGTCAGGTGTAAAGTTGCAAAAACACGAGCTAACAAAGGAATCAGCTTGGTTTTGAGAAGGAAATAGATAACCCAGTTTGTAAGAATGCTCTCCTTTTGTTTCCCACATCCAATATGACTGAGAAGCACCGCTGTATGTGCAATCACACATTTTTTTTTTTACCCTCATCGATGTGATTGTTAGCATTATGTATATTAACACGTGACTGCTTTTTTGACACAAAAATACATTGTAAAGTCTTAAACACCACTACTGCTGCCTCAATACTAGTCACTCTGTGTTTATGTGAAATCTAGAAGGCTGGTTTAGAAGGTGTGTGTGTGTATTCGCACAAAGAATTTAAATAACAATGCTTCCAGGCACTGCTGTTTTTTCCCCTTATGATTCATAGTAATATGTGTCACACATACACATTTAAATTAAAAAAAACAACGATAGTATACCCTAGCGGATGTACCGACTAGTCGACAAGTCGACTTTACTGCTGTACCATGACGGTTTAAGCAGGAAGTTGACTAGTCACTGATCACGTGACAGTAACAACACGGACGCCTCAGAGAAGACAGGTGAGGAGCCCAGTGGGTCACTGCAGCAAACTAGCAACGGTTCATCAAGTGTGTGGAAATACTTCACTAAAGATGAAGCCCATTCTACCGTGACATGCAGAATATGGAAGTCAGTCCTCAAATACAACAAAAGTACTACTCCAATGCACACTTATCTGAAAAGTCATCCGCTAACGCTAGCAGAGGAACGGTCCAAATCCTCTCAACTGCAGTCAGTTAAAAACTCCACCAAACGTCTTGCGGTAACAGAGAGAAGGAGGCTGCACATCAGCTATTTGCTGGTAAATGTCATTGTCTAATGTTATTTGACCTTTAGCTGCTATACACGGAAAAGAATTCGGAGATATAGCGCTTTTTTTTATTATCTCGGCTACATTATCCTATCTTACAACATGCTGTGAAGTACTATTGACTATTGGTATTGACGGTGTTGTGATGTTGCTGTGGTTGTAGAATGTGTTTTTTTTTTGGTTTGTTTTTTTCCCAGCCAGAGCCACTTATTATAGTGTTTATGGTGTTGACATGGGCTATGGCCATCAGTAGCTTCCTTGCAGAAAAGCCTAGTTAACGTCAACTCGACTTCCACCACATATTAGTCATAGAGAAGTTGTTCAACCCCTAGTATATCCTCTCCTTTTCTTCTTGTCATCCACACATGCTCAGATGGAGTAGAGTTATCAATTTTTGGCATTTAAACATGGACAGACGTAATAAAATAAGAAAACTGGAATGTCCGGTGCATCTTAAAATGTAGCCAGTTCAGTTTGATTATGCTATGAAATAGAATGATAATACTTAATTTAATGTAGAACCTTATTAATGAGTGCGGTTTGAAGATCCTTCCTTCCAGTCACTCTGGTCAGTCAGCTTGTTTCTTACTGGAGTTCCTGTATAAACCATCTCTACCCTGTAGCCTATCCTTCACCTCCCTCAAACAAGTGCTGAAGGACTTGAGAACTTGGTTCCTCGTCGTCACCATCCACGCCTCATCATTTATGATTCAGGAACCTCACATCAGAAAATTGGCTTTTAATTATTTATTTTCTGACTGTGTCCTGGGTAATTTGGGGGCAAGACCTTGTCATGATTTACAAGAGGGCCACAATGGATGATAAATTCTCTTCCCTGGTAATATGATTCAAACCTTTACTGTTTTCTCCTTTCTGCCTGTTCTTTTGTAGTTTTAATTTTAGAAAAAGTGTATCCTTCTGGGTATTTTAGTGCTCTCTTCCTTATGGAAGACGTTCTTGAACAAAGAGAAAAAGCTGCCAGTATTCAGCCTATTTGATTAAACTCGCATTTGCAACAGTATATCTCACCACAGAGCCCTCTTTGAAGTAGATCAGGAAATACAAACCTATTATTCATACATATTTGTTCATTCTTCTTCCCTTTTTTTTCATTAATCAAGCTTTTTCACAAAGAGCTGTATAAATATAGATTTTCATTTAAGTATGTTAAAAAGGGCCAGCCATCAAAATTCCCTAAATATACAAATATGCATATAGTGTAGATAACAAAGGAAATCCTTCATTCCTGTGACTTTGAATTAAAAGAAAAAGAGACAGCAGTTTTTCAGCAATAGAGAGGGGACAATACTATTTGGACAGATTACGCTCATAACTTCTGTAACATGAGACTGAAATGAGAGAATAGTAACATCACAACAGACTGTTAATGATCACAGTCTGTGTTTAGAGACAAAACATAGATCATTGAAATTGCCTTAATAGCATCATGCTAACTCTTTGCGAAACGATACCATACAAGGTGAAGCACATAATTAAAGACAAAGCAACATTTCCGGCAATATATTGTGATTTCTTCCCATCGTTTGGCAAAAGAGTCTCAACAGGGAGAAGCAGAAAGAAAATGTCACACAGGAGTTCCAATCAAAGACCAAGGGCCTGCTAGTTCGCTGACTTTTAAGTCTTTTTTTTCTCCATTCTTCTCTTCATTTTGTGCGGAGGCACCATCATGTGTGCACTGTGGTTTGATTAAGAGTTCCCCAGGGTTTGGCAGAGGGAAGAGAATGTGTTTACTACAACACTTTTATGCCATATACAATGTTCAGTTTGTGGTCTTGATTGAGCCCAGTAGGCCTATCGAGATTGCAGCCTCTGCTCTCTCCAAACCTCTGGGGGTTAATTAACCAGACTAGGTAACTAGCTAGCAGCCTCTGCTTGTATTAGCAGACAAACAGACCTATTCAGTCTTCTGTGTCTGTGTTCTGCTTCTATTAGGTAGTGTTTGCAATTTTTTTTTTTCTTTGAAACTACAAGAAAACTGAAGAATAAATAGATTTTTTCCCCCATCTAATAAGAATGTCCAGTCAGTCCTTCGCAGTGCAGTTTCCTGCAGCTGTCATACTCAGGAGAGATTGTTCTTTAGTCGAGATAGAGGAAAACACACAAGATGAAACTGAGGATTCTGCTTTCTCTGGGACTGTTTTTCCAGCTTCGTTTGCTTCGTCTGCAGCATATCAGTATCAGTGGGCTACTCGCTGATTTAATGTGGTAAGACACCTGTATTTCAGTTTCTTGTTAAAAACTAATATTAAATCTGTCACTTGAATCTGTCAGGATCATGAAGGTTGATTTATAAAAGCACAGTATTTTTATTTGAAGTATATTGCATTGTTAATTATCTCATCATAAAACCTTGAATGGATTAATTTGTCAATGATTGTCTCCAACAAACTGAAAGGGAGGGCAGAGGGAGTCATATCTGAAATCATTTCAGTGCAATCCTCTTTAATTTATTAAGCTTAATTTATTTTTTAGTTGTTGGAGGGTACACATGTCTGCATTCAGTCAGAAGCTAGAAACATCCAGCAGCCTGATTTTTTTATTTGATTTTATAATATTTTTTCTTTCGTTTTAGTTTTTTCATCATTCATACATGTATATAATATCGTCTTCATAATCTGTAGCTTAAATCGGAGTTTTGGATCTTCCCCTTTGCTTCCTGAAACAGTTTTTGTGCCACTCAGAGATTGTCTCTGTCTCCAGAGAAATGATTATTTTTGACTCTTGCACAGATGGGTGTAAAATCCACGTCATCCCATAAAATCTGTACCAGTGCTACCAAACTTTTTAGAAACGTCATGTCGCCAAATGCCCTTTCTAGAAAGTCGGAACAGCTTGCAAACGTCTGCGCTGCTTTACTCAGACGCATCCATCTTACAGCAGAACTTTTGTGTATGCTACCCATCTTATTATCCTATTACTCATCTGTTCATGTGGAGCTTATGAGTAATAGGATGTTGCAGCAAGGGAGAATGGTAGAGTGAGTGATGAATTCATCTTTTCTACATGAATCGTCAGTTATTACATGAATACCTTAAAACCGGCAATCCTTGCCTTCCATCCTGTATTACCATGTCACTCAATGTGACTAAAGGAAAACCATAAATGTCTTTTATCCGGAGATTCAAACACTCCCAACTAAAACCATCCAAACGTATCAAAGCTCAAAAAGAGACAAAGAGCATTCCAGGAGCATCTTATTCATGGTGCTTCCAACTGAGCCGTACTCTAGGCTTAATCTTCCTTCTGCGAAAATGGTGTGGAAATCGGAGCCATTGTTGTCTTGAGCAGCGAGGTGTAATGAGCATACAATGCTAGTCTGAGAGGTTTCACCAAAGTGCTGAGGCTTAAGGAAAAGAGGCGCATGATTCATCTTGTTTGTAAGGCGAGCCTTTATTAGGGGTAAAGCAAAAAAAAAAAAAAAGGCCTTGGCTATAGCTCTTCCACCCAGAGGCTCTGTAATTGCTTTCGGCTGCACCTTGAGAATTTGATGAGTCAAGTCAAGACTTTTGTTCAAGTGACTGAGCAAAAACCGAACACTTACAGTGAAAGTGAATTATCACAGGATCAGTGTGGAAACACGAAAGTGAAGGCCATGAGGCGTGAACAAGCTTTAATGCGTTAGACATCAGAACTCCTTAATTTTGCTTTCATATGCATTAATAAAAGAAAAAATGCCTGAGCCTTCAAATAATGTGATTTATGACATTTTTAAAAGGCAACACACAGCCAGCTCTCACATATACCAGTTGTACATCTGACGACATTCAGTTTAGTTAAGGATCATCTTGACATGGAGGAGTAACTGGATGTTGTGACTGCTCGTGTCTCTTGTGGTTTTTCTTTTGTATTGTAGGTGTCATTTAAATACTAATTTATGCTGGCATGACACAACTTAGCATCTTGTAGCTTCTAGTAATGATGTTGAAAAAAATGGATGACACATGTAATGCATCCCGTTAAAAAAAGCATAGCAGAAATAACCTCTGTTGCACGAGGCAAGATGTTCACTTCTCCCGTCAGTCTACAAGATCACGCCTCACTGATAACAACAAGTACTTCTGATTGGTCATCACAATAACTCTAACACACTCCCTTCACAAAATCTACCACCTCATTGTAAGGTATGCTCTCTGCCAAAAATAATAAGTCCCTTTATGTTTCACATCTACAGATGGCTCCTGACTCTATGCGCCCATTGTGCCTTGTTGTGCTGTTTTCCTTTGCTCTTCTTTAATTACGACTCTATATTGTCCCCTCCCTTCCTTCTTCTTCTTCTTCTGCACTTCGCACCCCTCTGCAAAGTGTACCCTGCGTTCTCCAACTTGGAGCATGCTACCAACTAGTAAAAATAGACTTCTGCAGGGGAAAACACAGACAGCTCACTACTCTTATTAGAGCAGAACGGAGTGTACTGTATCTGTCGAAGGAAGATAGGTTCTGAAGTGTCTTCACAAGACCCTTTGGATATCCTGGATGTTATAATGGGCCCCATGGGCTTTGTCATACATGATATATATCAAATTAATTGTCACATCAAAAAATGGTGGCCAGTGGCCAAGACAAAACCACACATCATCTTCATATTGTTGGGGGAAAAGTTGTCCAACTCTATGTGAAACAGGGGATGAAACTCCTACTATTTGACCAGGGAAAATCAGAGCTCTATTTTTTGTCGTCTCATGAATAGGGTGCCAGAATGTTACAGTAACCCCAATTTAAAACCATACCCGTGTCTTATAAATTTCCCCAGAATGCGCTTTAATTGTCTTTTCTGAGGCACTTGTGAATAATCAGTTAATCTTTTGTGCACTGACTTTGGTACAGTATGGTCGTGCATAAAAAAGTTGTGTTTTAAAATATTAACTTCTATTTTTAGAACTCTAATAGTTTGAACCAAAAACAATCTCATATACTTAATAGGAAGGGGTTGCCTGGGCTTTTTTTTTATTCTGGCAATGTGTGGCACATGGACATTCAGTAATTAATTGTTGGAAGTCCTACCTATTCAGACCATCTGGACTATAATTAGGCCACTGTAGTGCCCTCTAGCTTAGAGTCCTCATGCGTTCTTTATTCCGCCACCAGATTGGAGACAAGAACCTTTTCCCCTGAACTTATTGCCATGACACAGTGTCCTCAAAAGCACCTTGGAACAGCTTTGTGGTGCCGTTTTGGCAGCATGGTTTGTGGCAACACACACTGAAACCTTGATGAAAAGGCTTAGAATGGGGTCAGTAGTGAAGGATTAAAGGCAGATATCCATTCCTAGAATTATATTATACAGATTGACAGGTTGGGTAAGAGAAACAAACTGATGCACTCATAGACCTAAATAGAAACGGTAACCTTCAAATTGTGCACAATTCCCCAGCCAAGATGTGAAATAATAAATGTACTAATACCCTATATAATCTCATATATCCTTTGTATTCTCTTTTAGGTAAGTATAGTTGTGTGGGAACCTACAGAGAAGGGTACGCTTGGAATGTGTGATGGCTTCCATACACGTGCCAATAACTGTCAGAGTAGACAAGATAAGAGGACTTGATTGACACCTAATAACCATCTCTAGTGAAAAACAACTCCATATATGGCACTGTTGAACCTTGCTCTTCCTCTGTTTAGATGAAACTATAAGTACTGCTAATTCTCTGTAAAAGCCAGAGACACGGCCAGCTTTTGCTATAGAGGTGACTAATATCATGATTTTATTTTATTTTTTTAAATTAGCTCGTATCTGTTTTTTTCAATTTTTGTTCACAATCACTTTTTCGTACTCGCTGGAAATAATGCTTCATATCAGCCATGTGATAATTTTAGGGTTTGCATTGGCTGTACATTTCAATATCAGTTGTTCTAGATTTAAAAAGCCAAGGTACAAGAGGTTAAACAAAATTATGTTCCAGATGGATTTGTGATGCTTTGCAATATTGTGTTGGATATATATAGACACGTAAAGTGAAAGAGAACTTAAATTACGGTGCAAAGGATTCCTAAATCATCACTATGTTTGCTCAATGACATATTGCTTAGGGCCTTGCTGGATTTGTTCATAGGTCAAGGTTTAAAGTTGCTGGCAAGTATAAACTTGGCCAAAGGGGTCAGAGAATATGTTGCACTTGCTATAGAATGTCTCGAGTCACTATTACAGAAGAGTCTGTTTAAATCTTTTAGTGAGTAAACATTGTTAGCAGACGGCAGCAGATGGGCTGTGAGATACAGCAAGGTTTGGCCGGACTGAGGCCAGAAGGTGTGGCTGAGGTATAAAACAGCTGCCATGGTAGATAAGCTCAGAAGTCAGGATCCATATCCTTCCTCTGCAGGCGTTTACCTGGAATACTGCATCTTTCAGTTTTTTTTCAGACGTCAGTAATTTAAAAAATTCAATCAGAATTGGGGAAAAATAATGATTTGGAGTATGGACAGCAATTTGCATGCTGAACGAATGTCTCAGTAATGCTGCAGTGTTGTGAGGGTACTATAATATGATTTTTGTGAGGAAGTCCATAGAGCAACTGATTAATCCAAAGATTAAGTTAATCTGTTTTCATATTAAAACATTATTAGCCATCCCCCCCTTTAAGCATTACCTTTCAGCCTTCTTAAAAGATTAGACACTTCCCAATCACTTACCTGGAAGCAGTCAAGAAAGTCATTAAGTTAAGTAGACACTGTCAGTGTTCAGGATACTGACAACGATGGGAGAAATCGGTGAAGTGCCATGAGAAATGGCCATGTTAATGATTACATTGCAAAAGGCTCTGTCTGCAGTAGAGTAGGTTTCAGCTTATCTTCAGTAAACAGACCCTTGATGAAACCTGCCCCAGGTCTCCAGGTAGCAACAAACTTAATGTGAGAAAGTCAAAATCCTCAAAGAATCTACTGTATGAATACAGAGATGTTTACGTAAGTAAGTTTCTCCAAATCTATAAAATATTTCTGAAGCGAAATTCGGCAAATGATCACAACCTCTCTGCTGAGAAATATAAAATAGTTTTCACTTATTAATAAAGGAAAATATTTGTTTCTTTCTTTATTTTTTCTTAGTTTAAATAAAAAGTTTTATTTTTATTTATCATTCAAAGCATACATTGTCACTTTGGAAATCTGTAGATAACAAATAACAGAAGATCAATCTGGTGAAAAGAGTCAGTAAACCTGCACACACACTCAGAGATTAGCCTTCTGTATCATGAATTAAAAAAAACAACTTTCATTGAGTCTTCATTTTTTTTTTTTTTTTTTTAGTTAGATTGGCTCAAGCCTGTGTGTCATTGAGAGCAAAACCAAAACTGCCAACACATGTGCCAGAACATTAATAAAACTGTGCTTACAGAGATGCTGGCATTTGATAACATTTTAGAATCTGATTGACTGAACTCTTGTAAATACTTAAGGTCACGTGCTATCACATGCGGCTGGATTTACACACATTGCAACACCAGGCGCAGGCATGCCGTGTGTGTCAAGAGTTTCCTTGATAGGATTTTTGAGATATTTCAAAGCTGCTACCCTCAGAGCTGCTGTGGTGAAATTTCACAAGCTTAAAGGATAAGTTCATTTTTCAAGGTTGTGCCTTGAAACAACAGGCATGTGCCCCTGTGAACATTGGAACAGGTTTCTCGCTGCAATCATTCATCTTGTTCACAGATTCTGTTCAACTTTTCTTTCCAAATGACTTTCAAATGTACAGAAAGAGATGAAGGTCAAAGTTAGTTTGAAGCTAATGTGAGAATTCAGAAGTCTGTTAGTCAAATGGAGGGGTGATACAGGATGTTTAGAACTGAGTTATGCCCTACCATTACCATGTGTAAGCACATCCTTAAATAAAATGGAATAGCCTTCATTTGTAACGCTGTAAATGGCTTGACTAACTAATAAAATGCATTTCCAACATTTAAAATGCTGTTACATTTAACTGCGCTCAATTGTCTGTTTTTAGTCTACTAGTTCCCTCATTTAAAACAACACTGGCACAGTATAGCAAATGGAGAAAGAACCTGCAGAGATTTCACGTCATTGGCAAAGAGTACCTTTCAGTTGTATTAAGTTAAATTCTTTGTATGATGTCTATGAGTCTGTTTGACCTTGTATTCAGTTTGTTTTTTATTTTAACTGAATCGTATTCATGTTCTGTATGTGGGCACTGAAGTATTTAACTTTCTATGGGGAACTTTTTGATTGAAATTGAGCAGCTGTGTGTGTAATTTGAGGTGCGCGTTCACATCAAACATTTCTGCGTTGGCAGACCTGCTGTTAAAATATTAGTTTCCCACACCTCCTCCTTCCTGGTGCTTAAACCAATCACCCAGAGCTATTGTTAGCTAAACTGCTGCTGTGTAGAGAGCCACACAGTCCCTGGGTGGATCCTTCCTCCTTCACTAGGAAAGCAACTTCAAGGAGACATAAAACAGAATCAACAGAATAAAAGGAAAGAGAAGGTGGAGGTCATTTGGGATTGCCTATTTGACACTGTATATTATAGCAGGAGCAGTACTGGCTGGAACTTTAACTAAAACATGGTACCATTTCCATACAGTGTTTGCTTCAGAAGATTTTGCTGCATAAAAAATACAGCTGTAAAATACAGCTGTAAACGTGAACGTCCGACATTGCAACATTATATTAATATGACAAAAAATAAAGAAACACATTCATCCACATTTTTCAAGCCTGAGCTTCAATTATGAAATCATTGAAATGTTGTCTTTTTTTTTTTTTATTTAAGGATAACTTCAAAGTATTTAGTAATTTTTGTCAACTATAATCACAGGATCCTAGAGGGACTGGGACTGTGTTCTAGTGATTAGTTCATAAGATGTTCCCCTGCTTCATTCAGTCAGCACCCAAGGGAGCCAGCGGAGCAGGAAATATGTTTCAGTTTGCCATAACGATGACAGCCAGCCACCTGAGGAAGGCCATTTGTCTCAAACATGAGCTGAGATTCTTTGAAACAAAAGTAATTTAATGTAGCTGACATGTTATTTATTTATTTATTTATTTTACAGTAGTGCACTTTTACAAAGTTCTCCAATTTGAATATTTCCAAAGTTACTCGAACTATGCGCGTTATTCCAGTGTTTGTACTGGAGGCAATCTGCAACGGAGAAAGCGATTTAATTAAACTTGAACATGTTTATTTTGATTGAATTCTTGCCGCATTGTTTTGTACTGTTTTCACAAGTCAACACGGTTTAAGCAGTGACGTTACCTGAGCACCCACCGGCAATGCAAACACAATCCTACTCTCGTATGTTTGACTGAAAGCAGCCTGTGGCTATTGCCTTTGACATGCAGCTCTGACAGATGCATATTCAAATTCACGGATCTCTGTTTTTTTCTTTTTTTCCCTTTGCGTTCTCTTTTTATTTCACTCCCACCACTTGTCTTCCATACATCATTTCATACGAGAGGTTTGTCAAAGATATAGTTAGACCACCCAGAATTCCCCTCATGAATTATTCACAAGCTCGAGATGGGGAAGTACTGTGGTAGGATAGTTAATCATACCACTAAATATAGAAGAGGGGTGTGTTCTGTTGCTCAACTTTCTTGTTTCTTGGAGGCAATACATACAGTTACGCTATCAGAGCTGTGTCAGTCATAGAGGCGTTCAAAAGACTTAATGTTCTACTCAGTGTATATCACTTCTTACATGGAGCTGTAGAGATAAAATTACATGTGAGTCTGGGGGGAATCACAGCATGGTGGCATCTCATGAATAACAACAGAAAGAAAGAAAAAAGCTCTGTCTGTTACTTTCTTATAGCTCAGTTCCTCATTTCTCTGTTTCAGATGTAACATATTCAATTATTTTTCAACACCAGAGTTTACAGGCCCAGAGGGTCTGTGGTCCTTATTCTTAACACTCTCTCTGTTAAACATTTTGATGAATCAATTAGTTGTTTGGTTATTTTAAAAAATGTATATCAAATCAAAATTTCTGCAGTCCCCAGTCATATAAAAAAAATGATAACATTAATTGAGAGTTGGCGTTTTTTTGCTTTTTCTAAATTTCTGTAAGACAAAAAAACTCAGAACCGGACATTTGATAGGTTACATTAGGATATTAATTCATTATTTTGTTGATTTGTGTGGGTGATAACCGTACTGCGAGTTTTGATCCAATTATTCTTATTGTTGCATCTTCTTACATAAGAAAACTGTTTCAGCAGAACTGTGTACTGAGTGATATGTTTAGTTGGAAAATGGATGTATCGATGGGGTCTCGTGAAAATATGTTAATGCTGAAATTATGACAACATGGCTAAGTCTTAAACTGTGCTTTGCCACCTCTGTAAATCCGTATGAAAGTAATATAGAATTAATGGAAGGCTGATTAAAATTATATTTCCATGGTATTTCTGCCTGACTCTTATTTCAATTATTCTGTAACTCATATTGTGTAGGTCTCCCTTGTGCCTCCAAAACAGTTGTGACTCATCAGAGAATGGACATGGGCCTTCTGAGGGTGTCCTGCGGTGTCTGGCAACAGAATGTTGTTAGTGGGGGCCTTTAGGTCCTATGGATTTAGGGGAGGGGCCTCTGTGGATCATCCCACAGATATTTGATTAGTTTGGGATCTAGTGAATTTGGAGTCCAGGTCAACACCTTGTGCTGTTCTTCATGTTTTTGAGTTATTCCTAAACTGTTTTTGTGTGTGTGTCTGTGTCAGGCTGCATCCTGCTGGGGATGGCTGCTGCCATCAAGGAGTGTCATTGCTATGGGGTGGGGGTGCCTGGTCTGGTCTAGGTAGATGGTAAATGTCTAAGTAACATCCACATGAATGCCAGGTCCAAAAGTTTCCCAGCAGAACATTGAATTGTCACAAGATGGTCAATGTTATTTACTGCTCCTGTTAGTGGTTTTAATGTTGTGCCTGGTCGGTGTATACTGCACTATTAAACTACATTATTGTTTAGAATAATGGCTTGTCTGCTGTCTTCATATTGCTTTTTATAATGACAAACCATTTCATTGATATTCCAAACATGATGAGAGCGTTAGGAAACCTGCCCCACTGTGTTTGAAGTGAAAGTGAACAGAGTGAGGGGCCGTTAATGCAATATTGACTGAGGCGTTCCAGACAAGAATCAGCAGGACCATCATTTTGGACATTGTCTTTTGCCACCTGCTGTATCTTCTATTTTATTTTGCGACTGTTGTTTTACAACAACTGAATCATGTGACCTGATCAATATCCAATAAGGCTTTGTGATCCTTGCATGGACCATAATCCCACAGGAGAGACATATTAGATTGGTGATAATGGCAAGCTATAAAACAGCCTAATCATTCAAACACTGCCTTTGATTTGTCCTCTGAGTATTCATTAACTCTTCGTCAACAGTTTTCAGCTGTAACTGCAGTCAGATTAGCCCTGTTGTGTGAATTCCCAGGGGGAGTAGTATGTGTAGTATAGTGCGTATGATCTTTTTTTTTTTTATGTGCTTGTTTTGTGAGGTTCTTTGTGGTTGTTTCTTTCCTTTTTTCTTTTTTTTTATTTCAATCTGCAGCACTTTCACATCAATGTCTTTCTAATGTAAAAGCATGGTTGAGTGCTAAATTTATGCATGTATGTATATCAACCTGCAGCAATAATACTACAGCACTGACACTATGATACATCATCTTACACCTATTATGATATTTGCAGTTGCCTCATTGTTCCACCTAAGGATAATCTAGCTACTAAACTTGTTCCACAATATCTGAACACCTTTAGTTAGGAGCCTCAAGAGGCTTTATGGTCTGTTCATCATTGTGTATGAAACCTCACAATACGTGAGGAAAAAGACATGAGACACAACAGGACACATGCAATAGATCTTGTGTATAATGATAAAAGTGATAGAAGGGCAAACACACAGAAGCTGTACTGAATGAACAGACATGGACATCTGACATGCCTTAATCTTCTGAGCCTTTGCTGGTAATGTGTGTTTGTTTAAGTTCTTATTTGTGTGAACATACAATAGGTGCATTGGAATCAATCAATACATCATTACCTTTCTCCGGATTGTTTGAAGTGGCAGTGTGAAACTGAATAATCACTTTATGTATCCGTAAAACCTTTTTTCATCAAATACCTCACACCAGCATATGCTTGAGGCCAAAACTACAGAAAAACATCCAAGCAAATATCAAGGACAGCAAACGGCAATGATGTCTTTCACTACAAGCTTCACGACTGAAAGGAGTTTAATGGCATTGAGCTGCAAGGTCAGAGGGCACATCTCTTGATTGGGCGAGGAGAGGAGGAAACCAAAAAGGAGGGAGGGAGAGGGAGACAAAGAGAGAGAGAGAGAGAGAGAGAGATACGCAGAGGACCAAACATCACATCCACTGAAAACAGTAGCACAAGAGAACGAGATTTAAAACAAGACAGTGGGAATCCATTTTGATTTTGAAAAGGAGATGGAGAGATGTTTTGCAGATATTTGTACAAGATTTCCTGTCAGGTATACTGAAAAACTTTTGGGACATCACAGAGATGCATGGGTACGTTAGAGCTGCATGTGTTACTTTTAGCTGTAACATCTTGAATAATTTCTGTCCCTTACGAAAATGTTTAAATTTTTATCTCTGCATCTCTTTTGCCTGTTTTTGTCCATGAAATGTTAGCTCAGTGGATGTGCTGAAGACAGTGCTGTATGTGATGAACAGTGCAACGTGCACAAACAACAGTGGTTCCTTTGAGGAATTTTCAAAGCTTTGTATTTGCACTGTTTCATTGAAGCACTGAAAACCATCCCTCAGCACAGTACTTGGTCTAAGCTGATGCACTTTTGACAATGGGATACATGATGCTTTCATTATGCAGCTGTAATACTGTTTGTTCTTTCTGAATTTTTGCTACAGGCTTTTTTAGAGTCAGCGTTCCATGTTTTCCTTTTTCACAGCTGATTGTTGATATGACTGCAGTGCTACTTTGACCGTGCAATATTTTCAGTCTTTGGATTCAGGCAGTGCAAGCTGTATGATATATTTAGTTTTGATCAGAGTGTTTAGATGTAAACATAGGCTAAAATGAGGTGTGTGGGACGAGGGGTTGGGGGGTAAAGGGGTTTGCCAGCCACCATTATCTGTGAAGTAGAGACTGAGTCAGAGTACAGATGAAACATCCCCTGACTCAGACCTGATGTGGGCTGTCCACACGTGGAGGAATGATGGGCACCAAGAAGCAAATACACAAGGGCTCTCAGGAGCCCACACAATGCATTAATGGCAGTCGTAGATACATTTTAATCAGTCCACACAATTTATCTCTTGGGGCTTTTTTTTTTTTTTTTTTTTTGGTTCAAAAGAAGGAGAAGGAGGATATTCAATCAATGGTTCTGCTTACCCTTTTAGACTTGAGGCTGAATAAAAATACAGTCTAGGTCAGTAAAAATATAAGACATCAGTGAAGAGAATATGATGCTGTTATGCAAGCTTATGATGAAGTTATTAAAGGAAAGCGACGCTTAAGGAGAACTCTAAAGGCGCTTCTTTCTTCATTTTCTGCCTGACTCTTATCCTTCCCTTCCCTATCGGAGCCTGGCATGTTATAGGGAGCAGGTCTCTAGCCCCTGCAGCACCCAAGTTCAAGTCTTTTTGTTGGCAAGCAGTACACACGCTGCTGGTTGTACCTTTGAGCAAGAAACATCATTTCTTCATTCACAGCTTCAGGGTTGCTGTTGTGGGCTAATCTCTCTGTGGGGGCAGCAGGTGGAAAAAAGACAATCCCTCCAGGCGTCAGTGACTTATGGCAGCAGCGTTGTCTGAAAAGTGAAATGAAAAATGTCAAACCTGAATCATACTTGTTGTCAATCTCACACTGGAACATCATATAGCCATAACATTTTATTTAAGCCCCGGGTGTTGTTGGTTTGTTATTACAATTAGTCAATAATATACTTGCACTCATCTATACAAATACGTGCCTTAAGCTTGTATGACAGGATTTGAAGTCTCTGACGCAGGTATTGATTATCACTCAATAGAGCTAGTGTAGCTTAGTGAGATAAATGTAATTTGTAGTTTATGTGCAGAAGAATATACTACATATTACATATTTAGTATATATTTTGCATTTTATTGTTATCTGCTAGGCCAAAGCGTAGATGGTGATAGATCTGTTTGTATTATCTTTAAATACCATGATTAATGAAGGGGGTTTTGCTGTGCTTACTGAAGCCTATCAATCTGATCTAGTATTTCTATCAGTTGTCTTCATGTTACAGAAGATTGAGGTGCATGTGTAAGGATGATGCAAGGTAATTGCAGGCAAATACTAGAGTCGTTGGATCATTAATTTGCAATATGATAGGTCAGGTTAGGATACACATAACAAGCACTGTTTTTTTTTGTTTTTTTTTCTTCTGTCCTCGCCCCCAGAGAAAAGACAATTAACATAGGAATTTCAAGAAGATGCAGTGAACAGCATGACTCCTCTGTGCACTTTATTAACACCAACATTAGCCCATGAAATTATGTATTTGCAAAAAGCTAACTGACTTATTTAGAAAAAACAAAGAAAAGAAAAAACTAAACATGGGATTGATTAAGAGATTGATTTTTTAAGAAACAGCAGTGTTCTGCATCTTTGATAAATCATTTCTGTAACATGTGCTGTGGGCAATTTTCCCCTCTTTATGTGAGACTAAATATGAGTCCTGAATGTCCCAGTCAAATTGAAGGAACAGAGACTCCCCTCTGGAGAGCAGTCTGACCTGCTTAAGTGGTAAAATAAAGCATAAAGACATTGCTTCACTATCATCTAAAGATGCATTAATGTTTATCCTGTATTCTAATGGAAGTGGAGAGTGGGTGTCATTTAACTCAAAAAAATAAATAATACTGCCATAAAACTCTTAATACATAACACAACGCTCTCTAATGAACTGACAAATTGGCTGATTTTTCTGTTTCACTCATCGCAAATGCAATAACATGACAATGCCGTGTTCCACACACCTTATTAAGCCCATATTGTCACCATTTTATTTTTATCCTCCCACATTTAATTACCAAGTTTTTGTTACCTTTTTACAAGCCCGTGCTGTTCTCCAAAGTTTTCGGATTTTAATAGTTATTAGACATAGAGGATTAACTCTCACCTCTGAGAGGCTTTTTCCTTTGGGATGAATCGAGATCTGACAGTTTGATGCGGTCGCCTTGAGTCTTTCCCAAAACCGAGGGTTATCAGACACAAAAAAACAGCAACTGACTCAATCTACCAAGTTTATCTCTAATTAACACGGATTAATTGAGCTTTGACTTCGCTCTGCAAGCCAAGCAGAAGGGTAATTTGAGCATGGAAGCCTATTATTGCCTGAGGCTGTTGATCCTCACTGTTAAGGGTTCTAGGTCCCAAAGCCCTCAGTCATGTGACTATGATCATGTTTCTCTTGCACCGTGTGACTTAATGAATTATACAGCTTGCCACACCAAATCCAATTTATAAAAATGGAACAATTACTAACATGGGTGTTTTGATTTTTCACTGCCATATGCATGCATTAAGTATAAATAAGACTGCTGCTGCCCTTGTTCTTTTGTTTTCTCGTATCCTCCTTCTACCAGTACAAGTACCGCTGCGTTCCACCCTTAATTATTTGTGTTTGGCAAAATTGAAGGAGGCAGTGTCGTTTAATCGCATGCAGGTCACATCCTGTGGAGGCATTCTGTTCCATGAGAAGTCAGATTGACAGTGGTTTATTAAAGGACCACAGTGTCATTTTGCATGTTGGCAGGCTCACCTTAAAGCCTCGCTGCCCTTTACAAAGATCCTCTCAATAATGGATAAGTCAAAGAGCATTGCAGTCTCTTCCCTCTCATTATGATCCCATTTGATTACTCGGCGATGCTCTTTGAAAAGGTGGGTTAATTGCACACTCTGACTGTGAACTAACCTGCAAGTTAATAACATCTTTCCTTCAGGGTAGCATCATTATAAGATATAAGCCTCATTAAAATAAAATGATGATTTAATAACTCTCCCTTACAATGACCCTTATGAGGATGTGCTGTTATTTTGTACTTGTGTGGGAAATTAAGACATCAAACACTGGGGTTCTGATGTCCTCTGCTGTTTTCAAGAAGCAAAACTTTAGCAATTCTCCACCACAGAAACTCAAAAATGCAGTATGCTTACATTAAAAAAATGCAGTGGTGGCATGGTTTTCTCTCACACTTGAGTGATTTGAGTAATATTGTGAGCCTTCGTTTTTGTCACTTTCTGAAAGAGCCTTCTTTCACATTCGTTCCTTGTTATAGCCAATTACATTACGATGAGTTGGACCCGTTGATGCGGGGGCAGCCATGTCAGATGCTAATGTACAAGAGAGCTTGCTGTATAACTGCTGCACCCAGTATGTAGCACATTCTCTCCCTGCATGATTACACATAATGTTGCTTTCATTATTGCTTTATTCCTCACACAGCCCCCTTCCTCTGCGGCTTTGCTTGAGCTCTCAAAGTTAATTTCCCTCCTTTTCCTGCCTTCCAAAGTGGCTCTTCCTCCGAGCCATCTTGCAAAGTCAAAATATCAAAATTTGACGCTTTGATTATGCTTTTTAAGGGGTGTTGATAATTGCTGGGTAAAGAAAGCCACTTTCTCCCACCATGCACCATAAACATAGGGAGGCTTTTCTGTGTGAAGAGGAATCACATTATGTGCGATGATCAGTGCCTGGGGGCCACATCAAACACAGTCTGAAAACCTTTCCAGAGGAGATAGAGGCAGGCCAATTTCACAAGTGGCTTTTTATTGGTTGATTGCACAGAGGCCAAGTTGTTATCTAAATCCTCAAACTACTTGGGCAAAATAAGAAGTGCCTTGTGAGCATTCAGGGTGTGCAAACTTACCCCTCAGATAAATGCTGAAGGGAAGTATTTACAACCAACAGTTTTGTAGGATTATGGCTTAAGAAACTATGTGTAAACAGAATGTAGTGGTTACAAAGTCAACCAGTGACATATAGTGTGATTGCAAGTGTATAAAAAAAAAAACGCACATTTGATTTTCATGTTTTCATTTTAACTGGCTAATCTCATAACAAATAAACTGCATTCATGCTTCATATAGCCTATGTCCAAAATAAACTCAAAACCTTTTACAGAAGTGCAAAAAAATGTTCGTTTTTTACAGAGTACATCGGTCTGCATTAGTGAGTATTTTCCCTTGCCAAGTTCACAATGCAGTCAAACAAGCCTCCTTCCTGTTCAGGCAGATCTACCATTAAGTGATTTAATTTATCATTTTGCATAATTACATCCGCTCCATATTGGAGCTGTGGGGGTAATTAGTTGGTAAATAATTTGAAATCAAACATGGGTAATGGGTGTCCACTCAGCCCGGCGGGGGGAGAGACACTGATGAGCAAACTGACCCTTGATTGCTTGACTCAATTTGGTCCAATTAAAACAAAATCAACTAGGGTGTTTTCTCTCTGCTAGACTCAAAATGATCTGCTTTGGATTCTGCCGATATACCCGTACACGTAGACTCTAAAATCACCCGTACATTACAGAATGTTAATTAGTTGTCCATATGCAAAGAACACACAGTTTGTATTTTATTTTTCCCCATAGAAGAAAATTAATTAAAGGATAAATATAAATGTCAGACTTTAATCCTGAAATCACCTCGTACTAATTATATAAACTTGATGATAATAATGATTGCTGCAGTTTTAAAATAAAAACATTAAGTTACTCCATTTGTCACTGTCATCAAGTGACCTTTTCAAGTAAAGAAATAATTACGTCTTAATCACCATGGTATTTAATATATTGTTTACTTGCTGTACACATCATATAACCATTGTTTTAGGGAATTATGGCAGTTTTATGTCGTAAAACACATGGTAATGAACCACGTTTAAGCTGAAATCTTACTGCTTAACACTTGTTAAAATGTCATCATCATCTCTTGATGTGGTTGGGCCTTGCTTTGATTATGAACATGCAAAAAATAGTGATAAACAGCAGTGTAATGCTACGGAATAATGCACACAGGAAGTAAAAGGAAAGTGTCATAGTGTGAACGTGCAAAACGAAGATACAGAAAGTCTGAGATAAGCCAGGGAAGATATCAGTGGACGGCCTCAGGAGCAATTGCAATCCCCTGTAAACAGTGGCTACGATCTTATTTTTAGATTCGTTTTTGATAAAACCTCTTGTAGCGTTCACTTACCTCAGCACCAAGTCAAGGGTTCTGAGCTTCAGTAACCTCTATTAATATGACATGCGAGCAAATAAGCTTTTATTTACCGTATGGTTGTGCAGCTGAAATATAAACAGAAAGCATTTCAGAGACAGGCAGTTAGTGGAATTATGACTAACGGCGCATGCAGGACTGTGTTTTGCCTCTCTGGTAAAGACAGACGTCATCTCTACTCATCCTTTCAGTGGTTAGCCCTAGGCTGTGTTGAAAAGTAAAGAGCATCAACATGGGATGGAAGCGCCCCACATGTATTCAACAATTTATATGGAAATTAGACTGAGATGGCAATAGAAGACTGTATGCGTGCAGAAAAATGAGCTAAGACAAATATGTCTTTGTATATTCATCCTAGTGAAAGAATACATCATGAAGTATTACGTAAGTCTGAGATTCAAATTGGGCCCCTTGTGTACATATGCTTGGGATGATGGCATTGCGCAGGCGACCTCAGCACCCCTACGAAATGGCCGTTCACGGATTTACGCTGAGTCAGATACCATTAGCCGTTATCATTCCCCTCTCAGGATCCAACCCTGCACTAATGTGGGTCAGGGGCCACATTATAGAAACACCTTTACGGTGCAGTCTTATCTCACAGTGCATTGCAGGATCTCTGCCACTGGACTGTTCTTGAATGGCAGTTTCCAGGATACTTGGATGAAATGAAAATGTTTGCAAAAAATGTCATTTTATTTTGTGGCTGCATGTATTATTCTATATTGAGATGCGATAGTTAAAATGAACGTAGATGAAAGCCAGTGTCTTTATGACTCTGCTAATGCTGTTGTAGGCAACAAAATGTTTTCTACTAGAGTGCTCTTACCACAGTGCCGTACTGTCAAGGCAGTACTAGTTAGTTGCGGGAAAAAAGTGTGCAATACACTGAAATCATTTTATAACATTGTTGAAAAACGGTGATTTTTAAGAGTGTTTCTGTTGATATTTCTTCTGTACCTGTGAATATTACAGATTTTACCATAGTGTAGTTTGTCTTGAGAGAAAGGAAATTGTATCTGAAAGGCATAAGCAGCACACAATCAATCACTGCAAAAAACAGCTCAGAACATAAGACACATTCATTACGTGTGGTTCCCAGTTAAATTATCAAGGAAATGTGAAAAATAGGCAATGCACCCAGAAGTGAGGGGTGAAATCCACCCTGCATGAGCAGATAGCTGAGATTTTATTTGTGGATGTTGCCTCAGGGCATGTATCTAATTCTATGCAGCATTTGCTGTTGTTCAGAACACACTTCAGCGGGCACAACTGATGATACACTTGCATTATGGTTCTCTCAATTCAGGAGTGCACAGGTGAGGGGGTCACATCACACGCTTACTGTTCCTCTGATTACACAGTGTTGCTAAGAAATCCAATCATTATCCTGATTAGGCACCCTCTTAGTAAACCCTTGAATCATATGATGCTTCAATTCACGTGGGCAGCATGTGTGTGCGTAAATCAGTTACTCTGTGCGAAGATTCTGCTGAAACGTAAGCTCACAGATCATAAATGGACCAACTTGGAGAGTTGTCTTTATAAGAAAGACAAATGATTCTGTCTGTTCATATTCTGTATGTACAATATGATGCTTTACTCTTAACACAGTCTTTACTCTTAACGTCACAGCCTGTGGCTTTCCAAAGGCCACCTTATACTATCTCAGGATTTTCTTTGAATAATTCAGGAAGTATCATCAAAAAGCTAAGGTAAAGACAGACACAAGAATCTTTGGTTAAGTCTTACTGGCTCTGTGTAACATTAGCCTGAGTCTAGTCCTTACAGTGTGAGTCCCACAGTTACAATATTGAGATGAGGGGAAGGTGGATTTTAAACTGGTGACCCGCCTGCAGTTCAGTGTGCTGTATCATTAAAATGGTTACATGTCGGGATATATTGAGATATGGAGGATCTTGTACGCTGAGGCAGAGGCAGAGCTTGAGCTCTGAGCAGATACAGGGTGTGAGAGGGAGTAGTTTGTGTGTGTGTGTGTGTGTAGCTCGTTAAGTATTCTTAGTTGCGAGAGCCATGTTTAAATATCATATGTGGGGAGTTGAGAATCAGACTCTGTATGTGTCAGCAGTTTGGTTGCATGGATGCAATTATTTGTCCAATCTGAGGCTGGACGCTGGACCACACTTCTATTTCTGCAAAGTCTCTGCTTTAGCTCAGTCGAAATAACCAACAGTTCAGAAGAAATGATGGCATAGCTACATCTCGGCCATTTCATTTTAAACAAAAACTAAGCATTCATGCTGTGGTCATTCAGAAAAGTTGATATTACTGTATGTCCATCCAGTCTTGGGTGCAGAGACTATCTGGTTCATGCAAAAAGGGCTGGGTGAAGTGGAATATCAGTGCCACTGACATCTAACAGCAATAGCTTAACACATGAATAACTGGATCCTCCAGAAAACTAGCCTGTTGTCCCGATGTTGCAGGATATGGTATGAATCCACAGGACCAAAAATTATTGAATTACTCCAATGACAATAGAAATACATCATAAAATTGTTTCATGAAATGTCTGTAAACACCATGAACAATTGTGCTTAATAGTTCTGCGCTCTGGTGCCACTTTCCGAATCAGAGGCTGCAGATTTAATAACATATGTGTCCTGCTACCTGCAGATGGCTGCAGGGATTTAATGAACTGAAGGAGAAGCTTCTCGTGGACAGCAGATACCAAAACAGCACCAGAGTACAAACAATTCGCTCCTGACCGCTTTATTTGCATGAACCTCCCACTTCTTTGTTCCTCTCCCTCCACCTGTGCACTCTGCGTTCCAACGCTTGGCACTGGAGTAACACAGTCAGGCAAAGCGAGTTTCTAGTTCATGTAAATACCAGTGCCTCTTGCACTGGTCGTTAAAATCAATAACTTCATTCTCTTTCCCATACACGCTAAATGAACCTAGGTGAACTATTCCTCACCTCGTGGATTTGCAAAGAGCCTTAGCAAAAAATAATGTATGAAGGATTTTATGCATGTAGAACACAGCTAATTGCATTTGACATTTATTTTGTATGGAATATGGAAAATATTGGTAGAAATATTATGTTCATTGATTTTTATTTTAGTTTTTACTGAAAAATATCTCAAAAGGTGTTAAATTCTTAAAGTGTGCTGATATCCTGATAATACCTATATGACAAACCTTAGACAAGGGAAGGTAAATAAATACATAGGCCAATGACAACAAATACTGGAGAAAATGTATGTATCAACATGTAGATAGTATACAACAGTAGCATAAATAAATGTAAGTTACTAAAACCGTCTTTTAGTCAGCGATACAATCCAATGCTTCACTCACACAGAGCAGAGACGTTTTTCCATTGTAGTTTATTTGTGCGGTTGACATGCCGTTTTTCTTCAAGGGTATACCATCATAGCATTTTACATCTAAATCTGTCAGCATATTAAGAGCCCCATAAAATAATTCAGATTATTCTTGTCATCATTTATATTTAGCACACCAAATGAGGCAGGGACATGTTGCAATCACTGCAACCTGTTACCCAGTCTGTTTGTTGCAAGCCTTGCATTAGTTCATATACTGTATGTATTTCATGTGCTTATGACGTGTACTGCATATATGAGTAGGATGCAAAAGCAGCATACAATTCAGATAAACCAGGCTGTATTTTAATCCAAGTTTTCCCAGAAGCTGCACAACTCTGGCTCTGGAGTCCTTTAAAACCAGATTTAGTTGAATTGGTTTATGTGGACTTGTTTGTCTACAGTGTCTTGTTTGTTTTGTGGTTATGCTTATTATCACAATCAAAATATTCTACCAACCTTAAATGATTTGCAACAGTCTTTACTTGTTGATTTGGTGTGTGACTTCTTTGTTTCTGTCTGTGCCTCTTAGTTGCAGTTGTGTGCTCCAAGTGATACAGTTGATGATATTTCTGAGTGCTATTATTTCCAAGTAAAATAGTAAGAAAGCGTGTGTGTAACTTCATAGAGTGGTATTTTATATTCATCTGAAAGGAGAATCTGAGCTGACAACGTACACTAGAGATATACATTTTAACCAGCACTGTTGTGCCGTGATGGAGCATCTAATTGAAGAAAGGAAGGAAAAGATAGCAGATAGATTCAGCTGATGAAAGTGAAAAAAGTGCAAAATTCTTTAATTCAGTTGGAGATTAGTGGAGAACCAAAGACTGGGAGCCCAGCCCAACTTTCCTGTATTCCCAGGTGGGAAGAGAAGGCTAACTAACAGAAAGATTTAGCTATTTCTGTGAAGCGAGCTACATGAGGTCTGTTTTATTTCATAAAATTTTCATTGTGGGCATCTTAGGCCATTTTCTCTATAGTAGAGTATTTCCATAATATTTTTAAAAAAAGTTACTGATTCTACAAAACCATAATCAATATGAATGACTTACTAAATCTTTTTTTCCCCTCTGTGTTCTTTCTTGTTTTGCAGAACCGTGACAGAATGTTCGACTGTATGAGCAAAGTCATGCTGCACACGGTCGTCTCATGCTGGCAGCCATTCCTGGGATTGGCCCTTGTGGCGGTCTTTGCGGGCTCTACCTTGGGGTGTCCCTCCCGCTGCGAGTGTTCAGCGCAGACCAAGGCAGTTGTCTGCCACCGCAAGCGCATGCCCAGCATTCCAGATGGCATTCCAACTGAGACCAGGATCCTGGACCTGAGTAAGAATAAGATGACAATGATCAGCCCTGATGACTTTGTTGCCTTTCCTGGACTTGAGGAATTGGACCTCAGTGGAAATGTTATCAGCTATGTTGAGCCTGGAGCTTTTAATGCCCTGTTTAACATGCACTCGCTCAGTCTCAAGAGCAATCGTATAAAGCTCATTGCTCTGGGCGTCTTTGCAGGCCTAACAAATCTTACCCGACTGGATATAAGCGACAACAAGATCGTCATCCTCCTGGATTACATGTTCCAGGACTTGCACAATCTAAAGTTTTTGGAAGTGGGCGACAATGATCTGGTTTACATTTCTCACCGTGCATTCAGTGGACTTCTGAGCCTGGAGATACTAACCTTAGAAAGGTGCAACCTTACAGTTGTACCCACTGAGGCCCTTTCTCATCTGCACAACCTGGTCAGCCTCCATCTACGATACCTCAGCATTAGCACTTTGCATCCATACTCATTCAAAAAGTTGTTCCGACTGCGGCATTTGGAAATTGATAACTGGCCTTCACTAGACCACGTGCCAGCTAATACCCTGCATGGCCTCAACCTGACGACGCTCTCCATAACCAACACCAATTTGTCCTCCTTTCCTTATCAAGCCCTGAAGCATCTGCCCTACCTGACGCACCTCAACCTGTCCTATAATCGTATTAAGCACATTGAAGGGGGAATGCTGATAGAACTGGTTCGGCTGCGAGAGCTGCATCTAGTTGGAGCTCAACTGACCGCCATTGAACCATATGCTTTCCAAGGCTTGCGGGGTCTCAAAGTCCTCAATGTTTCTCACAACCGACTAGACACACTGGAGAAGGGTGTTTTTCAGTCCCCAGAGGCTCTAGAGGTTCTTCTGATTGACAACAACCCCTTAGTGTGTGACTGCCGTCTCATGTGGATCCTACAGAAAAGACACTCAATCTTCTTTGGGGATTTGCAGCCAGAATGCAGCACACCTGAAGGTATTCGTGGCCGACCTTTTAAGGAGTTTAAGGAGACTCTTCTGTCTTACTATGTGACATGCACCAAGCCAAAAATTCGTGAGAATAAAACACAAACAATTACTGTGGATGAGGGCCAGCAGGCGATGTTGCGCTGCAGCGCTGAGGGGACACCAAGGCCCACAGTGTCATGGCTGTCCCCGCGTCGACGAGTTCTGACAAGCAGGAGCCATGGTAGAGTGATGGTGCACAACAATGGTACACTAGAGATCAAATCAGCAGAAGTACAAGACAGTGGAGTGTACCTTTGCCTTGCCTCTAATACCGCTGGGAATGACACCCTGATGACTTCGTTGGCGGTGAAAAGTCTGGGATCGCTGTATGCTAACAGGACCCAGTACTACACAGATCCCAGCAACACCACTGCCAATGGAACGACCGGTGTGACCCTCGGTTTGGACCTCAAGACTATTTTAGTCTCAACAGCTATGGGTTGTTTCACGTTCCTGGGAGTGGTTTTGTTTTGTTTCCTGCTCCTTTTTGTTTGGAGCAGAGGTAAAGGAAAACATAAAAACAACATTGATGTTGAGTATGTGCCTCGGTCAAAGTCTAATGGCACTAATGTTGACTCGGCAGAAGGACAAGCTGGTCCTCGCCGCTTTAACATGAAAATGATGTGACTTGTTTTATAGATCCAAGAATCTGGATTGTGGAAATGCCTAAAGTACAATGATTTTTTTTTTCTTTTTCTTCTTTTTTTTTTTCCCGAAAAAGGACAACTGAACTTCTCACTGCTACAAGGAAAGGTGGTAGTGAAAACATTGGGGCATCATGACACAATGAAATCACAGGATCTTGACAGAACGTTTGGATACTGTGTTTCAAATATGAAAAGCATCAGTAAACTCTTACATAAATGCCAGCAGGCAACTTCTCGGATGAGGAGGGGAAACGGGTGCTGCCATGGGAACCTGGAAGGAATAGTGTCATTTATCAGCTTTTTGAAGTTTATATGCCCAAAAAAAATCCTTCTGTTTAGAGTTATCTCTACAGACTCAGCTGAACCATGTACAGTACAAATTTGTATCTAAGCTATTAACCTACTTTGTTTAGTCTTGCGCCATGCTTATCCACTGAACAAATCAATGAAGTAGACCATTATTTACTTTGTTCAACAATTTGCATATGTGTACCTAATGCTTCATTATGTACATGTATGTACATATTCATTCAAAAGAACTATTGAGTGCAATATTCATGGGATGCATTAGCCAAAATTGATATAACCCCACATGTTCAGCAAAAACACACTTCAGACTTTTGAAGTTTCCATTGATTCAGGAAGGGCTTCTATGGTTGATTATACGTCCCTGTTCCGCCAATTGATTGCTAAATATAAATGAATATATATTATTTAACAATAAAAATAGAAGAAAAAAAAAGATTTTATTTATGGAAAAAAAAAAAAAAATTACGAATACTACTAAAATCTGTCCTCAAAAGCTGTTCAGGATCTAAAATAACACTTGGATTATCATAAAGATGACTCATCATTGGTTGTACCTACATGAAACACCTCTTTGTCCTATTTTTGTCTCTTTTATTCCTTTAACTGTATCTTTGCTGGTTGGCAAACTACATGTGTCAATTCTGCTACAGTGACATTTGCATCATTTTCCCCAGCAGGAAATTTGGACTTTGTTGTGGTAGTTCTTCATTTTGTTGTTGAATCATTTAGATTGTGAAAACTTCAAAAGTGAAAGTAAAAAAAAAAAAAAAAAATGTATGTGAAAATAAATGACGATGTATTTGTATCATGAGTCTGACTAAATGACTAAAACATAATGAAATCTTCTTTTCCTCACATTCACTAATGGACTAATTATTTTTTATTTATTTTTTATCAGTGCAACCGTTTGAATATGACTGCAACGGTGAAACCAGAAATATGCTGTTATTGATAAAACGTCATCTCAAAATCTTCACAAACATTCACAAGCAAAATAACAAAGCCACCTTTTGGTAAGGCATATTTTTACAGAACTACCTCGTACATACCACTGTACACTGTACTTAAAAATGTCAACATACAGGATATATATATATATATATATATATATATAGACAGAGAGAGAGAGAGGTGCTGGTGACTTGTTCAGGATGAATGAATGAATGAATATATACATAAGTATGATACAGTGATGGAGAGCTGGAATACACTACTATAAGTAATAGGTTTCTCACGAGAAACAAACTTGTGAATGCATTATCACAGAAATGACCCCCCACTATTCTGACTTACACAATTGGGAGATTATCACACACTCTCTTGCCAGTTCATTAGATGCATTAGTGACAATGAATGCATTCTAACCTAACAGTCCTGCACTGAATCCCCCTTCATGACTATTACTATATACGATTTATGTCGAAACTATGTAAGAAAGTTGGTTAACTCAGCTGTATGTTAATTTTGGAAAATGTAGTTTGTGGTGCTGTTAAACTGTAACACTGACGTGTTTCAGTTAGTTATCCTAGCCCACTGACTGGAGAAATTGGACTAATATAAACATTTGTCAGTACAATACAATTCAATTGTACTACAAACCAATTTCCCCAGTTATTTGGAACAAATGTTGACTACCATGACATTCATGAAGCTATGTTTGTGCAGGATTGTTAAATCAGAATGCATTACGTTTCACTTGTGCACCTGATAAACAGGCAAGTCAGTGGAAATCTGTACAATGTTTAAATTTAAATCTACTTTCTAGTGTATGTGAATGATGTATATTTCTTTTCTAAGACCACAGATACATCTCTTTGGCTTGCTGATAGTGTGTTTGGCTTATCAAATGACTTCAGAGACCCAGCTGCAGTAAGTGATTAGGCTATGCATAGCAGCCTTGAGTGTTGATTGTTCAGCTGCTGTTGGAGTGATAGATTACACCTGCTTGTCTTTGTTGTTTGTTGTGAAAACTGTAAACTACAACCTTGGTTTTATTATGTACCAGCCACAAAGCAGCAAACCATCGAACAAGAATGTATTCTAATTTCAAGTTCACCCTCTGCTTGAGGTAGCTGCTCACTAGCTTAAGTCTCAAACAACACCCCACTGCAAGCCAGCTTTCAGTAGCTTTACTCTTGTCATTATCACTTTCTTTTGCACACGCTATGCTAGAAAGTGACAGTACCACAGATGTTGAGAAAACAGCTGATAGTTCTTGTAAAATGGTTTAGGATTCTTGTAATTAAGTCGAATGTAGTGACTTTTACATGAATATGTTTGAAACAACAACAGAGAAGCTAAAATTGAAAGCAATGTCTTCCTAAAAAGCATTTATGGTGAATTCACACCAAATATTATGTGCTTGTCATGGTGATGTTAAGTTTTGATAAGCAATAACTTGGTAGGCAAATCTTCATATTTGTCATTCAGACAATGTTAAAAATGAGCTCAATGAGTGCATCACGGTCCCTTGTATTGTTCTTCATAATGCACTGTGGACCTTCTGAACTGAAATGTATTTCAAACATTGGTTAGAAGATGGCTCTACTTCCGTTGCAGGGCAAGCTACACACACATACTTGCATGCATACTTGGTAAAGAACTGCAGTGATGATAATATACAATAATTGCTTCCAGCCTACATTAATAACATGGTCTACTTGCATGACACATCCAAAATTTTAGATTTGTCTTTTTTTTTTTTTTTCAGTTTTTGTAGAAAGTCATGTATCTCTTGTGCTCTCCCTCATTTGTGCAGTCTCATTAAGGGCCACAGAGAATCTCCAGTTAGAGAGCCTGCAGTCCCCTGGGCTGCTTCAGAAATCAGAGCACCAAATGCTACAGCTCCTTCACAAACACAAAAGAAACAAGGTTAACTTTGTAGGTCAGTGATGCTCCTGTCCAGCGTGTTCATTTTGTCAAATTACATGAAATTCTTTTTCCTCACACAACCTGTGTGCAGGATTTTGCATTGAAACACAAACAAGGCATCTAAAGTAGAGCCTCCTGTTTTTCTGAGGTCTGAGCTTGCTGGAGTGGTAACATATTCATATACTGTATGTCGACAACAGCTCTCAAATACCTATTTTTCCCAACATATAGTAAATTTTTACTATAAAATGTTACATAATTTTATTCTGGGTACAAGGTGTGTTCAAAACTTTCACAGATGTACTCTGTGTTCCCGTGGTGACATTCAGCATAATCCTTTGGTGTTATTCACATCTGTTTATACTTATTGACTACTTTTGGATTTGACTTATGCATCTGGATTGCATCTGACAAGCTGTTAGCATGAGTGGCTGTTTGTACCTCTCTTATCAGTTAGTGACTGATGTGACCACTCTTATTTTCAGACTAATTAGTGAGCAAAACAGATGGGAGTCCCAGCCTAAAGTGACTAATGCTGCTTCCATTAAAACAGTGATTGACTCATTCAAAAAAATTCAGACTGACATATCACTAAAACCATTCTGAAATATTCAGTTTATGTCAGTCACTTGAACTGAAATGATATAGCATTTCTTAAAGAAATTGATCCGTGTCCATGTATAATTCAAATTTGTCCTTTTTCAGCTGTGCCCTCTTTTTGCAGGTAGAGATTCCCTGCATGTGTCTACATTTGGTACATTTGGTACATACTACATATTTGAAATCCTCGCAAGGTTTTCCACAAAGCATTAGAGACAATGCCTCACCTGAATCTTCATAAGACGCTATGCTCTGTCTGCCAGTGGGTGAACATTATTAATTGGTTGATTACATCAAACGCTCACTTTCTGGCAATTCATTCCTGCATTGTAAAAAGTAAAGTCTGGCGTTCCACAGTTTGGAAACTTTCTAAAAAAAAATATATATATATATATATATATCAAGAAATACAAAAAGCTGATAGGGCTAGATCTAAACTCACCGGTTAATATAATTAGTCATGTGGAGGGGGTTCTATCCAAAAATGTCAACCTTATGGAGCAACGACAGAAAAAGGTGTCCCCAGAGCCATGTTGCGCGAACAAAAATCTGCAGACATAATGTTTCTGTAGTAGTACTAGTAGCTGTCTCCTGAAAAAAACTCATATATTACTTCAAAAGAATCAAGCATAGAAAATGAACAAAGTGCACCTCCACATACACACTCCTCTCCGCTACAAAATCTTGTAGGCATGATACACTGGCTCAGAATGAATGAATCAATAAGCTGTTTCAGGGAAGAAAAAAAAAAGATGTGGGGGCTCTGTGTTTATCTCTGTACTCTGTATAAATACACATATCTGCAAAACAACTTCCAGAAACAGAAAAAGAAATCACTGAGATGCCTGTAGTTTTGAAATTACACCAAGTTCTTGATTGATATCCAAGCCCCACGGGCCACAGAGTGCAACACATGAAACATCATATAGACCTGCAACTTAAGTAAGAAAAAGAGAGGCTATAAAATGGGAGCTGTGTGGCTTTGCTTTGAGTTGAGCTGGTTGTAGCTGAAGTCTGAGGCAGATGTTAGCCGGCAGGTTTTGGCTGTGTGTGCTTTCATTAGGTTTAGCTTTCATACGCTCCCCGGTGGCAGGTTGGTCTGCCAAATGAGCTCCCTGGCGAGCCGACTCCAGTTCCAACCTGACGTCCAGAAATTGTGGCTGGCTGCAAAAGAGGAAGGCATGCATGTGCTGCTATGCATCTTCTGCAAACATTCAGTAAGCTGGGATGAATGCACGGTTCCTGTGAAAGACGGCGCTCAATGCTTGAATTCGTTAACTTGGCACATGTTAAAAAGCATCCACAAGGGCTGCCTCCTGCCACATTGTTGATCTGCGAGTTAAGACGGCTTCTTTTGTCTTTGCTCACAAAACAAAGGTATATTTATGGGATTTTTTTTTTTAAAAAGAGTCATTTGCTTCTTTTTTAAATATAAACCCTTCTCTCGCTGCAAGGAAGCTGTGAAAAATGTCTCTTGGATAATGGAGGGAAAGCATTATCACCAACAAAAGCCCCTTCTCACCCTATGTCTGCCTGTAAGCCAGCAGTCAATATTTCTTTGTTAACGTGTTGCTGCATTCTGTAATTATGTTTTTGCCCTTTCTGTGAAACATGGCAATGGAGAAAAAGAAATGAGTGGAGAGAAATTGAATTCTTTGCCTTTGTAATTGTTTAATGATGAATGAACCTATAAATTGGAGCAAAGAGACAGAAAGTTTTACATTCCTCCTCTCCACAACATTTCCTCAGTGAAATAAAATAATTATTTATGCTGCTTATACAGTTCAAGTGGCGCCATCATCTGCAAGTATGAATTTTATATGAACCATTTTATTACCAGAAGTATATTTTGGTGAATTATTCAAAAATGCGAATACCTAAAACCCACAGCTGAAACCGAGAGTAAAAGAGATGAGGTCATATTTAGAAGTGTGGGCGGGCTTTTCCTTACATCGTGAGGTGAGATTTAAACTCCAGCAGGTTTCGGCGCTCGAGAAGAAGTCTCACACTTGTACTCATAAAGGCTTAAATGTCACGTATGCATTCATCTACTGTTTTCAGTGGAATGTACGGTATAGATAATTGGTCTAATGGTGCAGCTGCTCCACCTGAGAGGAATATCACGATCTGAATACCTGCACAATGATTTAATTAGAACATGGATTCAGCAAGTGGCTCTCTGTGGAATGAAGGTAATTAAAAAGTGGCCTTAGAAAGTTAATGTTTCCTGATATCACACACAGTAAGCCAATGAATTCAATTTTAAAGAACAAGAGAATGTTTAAAAAAGAATAAAATAATTCCAGGAAAATATTAAATGACTTGAAAAATGTAGCCAATCAGTCCACAAGCTTCTAACTAGCTCGTGTTACAGTTAATTTGACATGAATCACCAGCTTCGCACTAAAGCTAAAGTACTATATGGTAAAAATAATGAAAGATGTAGGTAATGATATGGTACACAATATGATATGTCATCACATTGGTAGCACATCTCTACTTGCATGTCACGAGTAGTCTCATCTGCTGAAGAGGCAAATATCCTCCCATCTAGTAACTGCAGAACTGTCATGTCCCCTTTGCTGCCTTCCATCTAGATTCTTTAGCATCTCATGTCATGTCACCGTTCCCTCTTTGTTGTCTGCCGCAGCACGGTGCTGCTCTCATGACACATCTTTGACAACTGTACCGGTAATGACCCCGCTAAATTTATTCAGTTTTTGTCTGGTGCCTTCTTACAGCACGAGGTCAGGCTTTTTAGTTTTTGCTTTGATTTATCAGGGTTAAAAAAAACTATTCAAAATGCTTCCATTGAAATGGGTTCGCTGAATCTGACCTAGAACACTACTAGAAACAAGCGTCATGGAAAAGGAAAGGGAACTTTAGAACACAAACTGTTCTTTCTCTATTGCTGCATTTTTTATTTTTATTTTTTTGTTTGCAAAGAAATGAGTTTAGACTTTTAAAATATAAATTATATGTTAGAGATTGCATGATTGTGTAAGATACAACAATATACTATAGATGACAGACATTTGCATTTGGCCTCTGTGACAGAAGTTGCAGCAGACCCATCCATTTGAGTTCACTGTGTTATAAACAGAAATTTGCTCATCCTGAGGCTTTATGAGGCCATGGGGAACAAAAATAAACAGAAATTTCTGTGAGATTGGTTTGACTATTTTTGAAACAGATCTTATAAGATTTTAATGCACAACAGTCTCTAGGGTTTACTCAAACTTTTAGATATGCAGACGAGAACGACTTGTTAGCAAGAAAGGAGGATGGCCGGAGTAGTTTGAACTAACAGAAAGGCTGCTTTTACTTAAATAGCCCCTTTTTACAACCTTGGTGAGTAGAAAGGCATTTCAGAATGCACAACATGTCAGACCTTGAGGCAGATAGGTTACAACAGCAGAAGACGACACAGGTTAAACTGTCGGCCAAGAACAGAAATCTGAGGCAGCAGTGGAAAAACTCAGCCTGGTCTGATGAATCTGAGATGGTAGGTTTTGAATTTGGTGGCAAGAGCATGAATATATGGAGCCAACCTGCCTTGTCTTAATGGTGGGAATGTTTTCTGCTGGGGCCCTTAATACCAATCAGTCATTTACCACAGCCTGTCTGAGAATTGTTGCTGACAATGTGCATTCCTTTATGGCCAGAGGTGACCTTCACTTCCAACATGATAATGCACCATGGCACAAAACTAGACTTGTTTCCTGAGCAAGAGGATGAGATCCTTGTGCGTTAGTGGCATCTACAGTCACTGTGTATGCATTGGATAGAACTCTTTTGGAATATGGTGGAAGGGAGATGGGGAATTCTCAGAACAAAGCACAGCAGACAAATCTATAAAACCTTTTTATATATGATTCATGCCATGTCATCATGAACTGAAATCTTAGAATAGTGTTTCAAACAACCCATAGAGGAAATTAAGGCCTTTTTGGGTTTACTACTGGTAAAGCATTCTGTCAAACTGCAGGGTGACTCATAAGATAAAGATATTGAGTAAACAATGTTAGCATGAACTTTATTGTCACATTTCTCTGCTGAATTTTTCTTCTGCATAAGACATCTATGAGGGTTCTCACTCACCCAAGTCATATTATATCCAAAAGACAAGCTGGAACAAGGCCAACTGGACTTGAAGAGTTTCTTGAAGACATTTAGCTACTCATCCAGCTGGGGTTGAAATAGACACATCCATGCTCATCAGAAACTTGCGTTACTAGGGTCTGTTAACGGCCAGATACTAACCTACAGTCGAAGAAAACCGTTTCGATCCAGTTTTGCTTTTCCAGTTTTGTGGTACTCTAACGACCCATTATCGGCCAGAGATTCCAGTCTCAAGGTGTGAAACGGGGGTGAAACTTCTACAACCCATTTTTTCACTACCATATTCTGTAGACAGTTCATTCAACTCCGACTCCCTGCTGTCCAACTTCCCCAATCAGGTGCTGTCACAGTTTTGCTTCTACCATGTCCTCACAAAGCAGCTACCTCGATTAAGCACCCATCGACCTTGAGTCTTCTGCAAGAAAGTACACTGTAAACCAGAGACAACATTTTTGTTTCCTTAGAACTCTCTTCCATGCTGTACATAGTCCCTCAATAGCCCCGTTTGCACTCTGTTCACTTCCCACACACTGCATGATCAAGTGGAACCTTCCCTTTACCACTTCTCTCATCCCTTACTTTCAGTAAAGGCCTTGGGATGTTTTAAATCACTAGGTACTGCTTTGTAACTTGTCTGCTAAAGAGGATTCTGGTATTGCAATATCATTAGTAGACCATTATCCCTCCCCCAGCGTCATTCAAGATCTACCTCCTTACTATTTATTGTGTTAGCAAACTCACTTAGGTTGTCCTTTCTCTGTTAGTCTCTTTATAATTCTTAACAAGTGTGAGACAATTTAAACCCTTTCACTACAATGAGAGGATTAAAAGTTCGCCGTTTCACTTTGCCATTGATCATTGAAAAGTCATTACATTTCTTTCGCAGATGCTTTTGTGCGTTGGATTTTGACTCGGTTTATAAGAAAATAAGATGTTAGCAAGCACTGGCATGATATGTAGGCGTATTTTTTTTAGCCGACAGCAGCAGATTGGCAGCACCTCTGCTGTTCTGCTCAGTGGGGAGTTCATTCAACCATTGCAGGGCCAGAACAGAGAAGAGCCTTGACCAAGATGAGCTATAACAAGGTCTTCTGAGTGATGAGAGAGTCAGGGGTGGATCCACCAGGGTGCCAGAAAGGCCTTGCCACAACAATTTTGGACAGTGTAATTCAAAAATATACAAATACATTGTGGGTGGTGGGAAACTTACAAGAACTAAACTTGATTGTCCAAGTGCAAATGAATGCAGAAAGAGATGACGCTCTTGGTCTTGTACTCTCACCCTATGTTTGGTGGTTCCTTCATCGAGCCTGACCCCAGCACCAGAATGTTTAACCTGATGCACTCTGCAACCTAAAGCAAGTGCAGTGAACAGGGCCATAGCCTGGCAAACAGCTGGATAAGCATGAAGACTGCCTCCTCATAGATGCTGAACTGAATCCTTCTGAAAGTCTGGGGAGAAATGCCAGTGATCATACCAAATGTCTTCCCTGTCTAAATCACTGCAGTACCATCAACAGTAATGGACAGTTCACCCTCTGGGTCTTTCGTCTATATTTCACTAAAGCAATTTACTTTCCCAGCTTATGCTCAGATTGCAAATTGCAGAAGCAACACATTTCACAAATGATTGTCACTCATTAATTGCAGATATTTATTATTAGAGGAATCTTGCATGCTCGTACAAGAGCTGCAAATATTGTGTGGGATTTCATTTGTTTCACTTGTCAAAATCAAGCAGCATGTGGCAGCCTTGGTGAAGCAAGTCCCCGAATCCCCCCCCCCCCCCCCCCTTTGGTGTCCCTGTTGTACTTGTGCCCTAAATTAGGGCTGCCATTCAAACATTGCAAACTAGCATCATTCCACCTCCTCAGGCCATTATTCTCTCTCTTGTATTTAATTTCGACACGTGGCACTGGTTGGTATCTGTGTTTAAATAGTGCTTGCTAATCACTTTGGTGAAACAGGCCGTGAATCTGTGACAGTCCAGATGGTGCATAATCTTCAGTCCTACACTTAATAATAGCCGAGTGTCATGTATTGTATGCCCACATCTAGTGTCTATAAGTGACAAAAGCTTTCCATTTCATGCTTTCTGTTGTCATTTGTCTTTTTTATCTCTGAATTCTATCACCCCAAGCCAAGCTTAAAATAACTGCTACACCAAATGGTATAAGATATTACACTGACAAAGAATACAAATGAGAGGGTCATTTAAAAGAGTGCCGTGTCCCATTGTTCAGATACACAATTGTCTGCTTCTCATTTATGTCAATAGACAATCATACTGTTTATTTTCTGCTGCATTTTAGAAATGAATGGTAGTAAATGAGTCTACGGGTCCAACAAAGAAACTGATTTCAAGATGCCTTTAATTGTGGCGCACAGAGTCTAAAGAAAACCCTTTGTGAACTTTTTATTTTCTGGAAAAAATAACCACACCTCGATGGCGAAAGTGCGGTTGTTGAGTCCAAAGTTGTTGTGCAGCATTAATGATAACCTAGGGCTATTTAATGTGCACATACACAGGCACCGTCACCTGGGGAGCAAATGTTTTTCTCTCATCTCCCCTCCTAACACACACATCATATAGAGATTGGCAGAGAGGTCTCCAAAACAATCCGAAAACACAAACTCAAAAAGGCTGATATGTGCTTGGTGTTACAGTGAGCTACAGTTAATTGTTTTTATGCACTAAACAAATGATAAAGATAGATGAAAGAAAAAGAAATGTTAAAAAAAAAATTAATTAAATCTTGAATAAAATATATTTAAATATAAATAAATGTGATTGTTGAAAGACAGTGGTTCCAGTACTAAAAATATATGGTGTGATTTAGGTCTTTTGAAACATTCAGTGAGGTCAACAGACTATACACAGACAGTGCTCGGCAGGAGGGAATAGCTGTGCAGTTGACAGAAATCCCTGCTCGACACTTATCCAACCTGCTGACAAATAAATGAGACTGAATGTTCCAATTGTGGAAAATAAAGCACAGTTTCTGCTGACATTTTGAATTGATTGTGCTGAAATTGAAGCTGACCCTACGTGTGCTGCACAGAGATAAGAGATTTACAATGCACACAGGTCTCAGCCAGTAGCATGTAGCTCTTTTCCAGTGTAAATTGAATAGCTGTGTGAAGAGCCTCCCAAGTTCGGATATGCTGGAACAAGGTACGTCACAACTCCACACGAGAGAAGATCAAAGCCACGCCTGTAGGCTTTGTTATATATTGAGTTAACTTCCAACGCTCGTGATGCATCTTTCTCCCTCAGCTCTTTCCCCTTTTGGCAAAACAGCGAATTAAATTCGACTTGTGTCATCATACGCAATCCGTCTTCATTTGTGAATGCGTCAGAGCCGCTTGTTACTGCATTGTGGGTTGAAACCAAGCAACACAGCTTGCTTCATGGCTCGTTCATACCACCAGGGCTGTTGCTTAGTTTTCAAGGTCCTCTGACAACATCCCATCTTCTAAGCGATGGATTTGTCATGCTGGTAGAGAGGAAGAAAGCAAAGTAAAAGACAAGTGGCACGTCCTTGTTCGTTTTATTCTGTTGGTACACAATGTGCACCAGTATGTTTTAATGAAGGTCTGAATATTCCGAATAAAGTTGACTGCCTTTTTCTTTCATTTTTCATTTCTAGTCATTTTTTAATCACATCTGTCTGAAAGAGGAAAATCAATTATTCCACAAATATCCCACATGTCAAACAGAGGAGAGGTGAAAAACCACACAAAATGCACCATGTTGTCACTTGTTTCATTGACATCAGTGTATTTTTTTGATACTCGTAAGCCTCCATCTTGTTTGTCTCAAATACTTCTCATGTTAAACTGCTGATAAACTGAGTCATCAGTTCATCTTGTTCATATCACAGATATGATTTGTTTTCCCGCAAACATCATAGATGTCTTCAAATTACTGCCCCTTTATGAACGATAAACCAACAATTAATCAGTCGACAAACAGAACCTCTGGATCAGTGTTGGCGCATCCACTGTAAAGAATGCTTATGGCTTACCTGCTTATGGAGGAAAGTGCAACATTAAAGGAGAAATGACTGGAATGGACACGTTCTAATATAAAAAGGATGATTACAATGTGTCAGTTTGGATCTGAAAGAGATTTAAGATTCTTAAATGGCTGATCTTTACCCTCTGACATCCTTACCCAACTTCAAGAATTATGCGTTCAGCATGATATTGTATTAGTGCAGAGCTTTGCAGATGCACATCTACTGATTGTAGCTGTCCACTGGAAATGTGGGCCACTCTGGTCCGGGTTTGTAGGAGAGTGAATCCAAGTCTTCATATACAGCCATGGCCCTTGCTGTAGTCAGTCTCTTTCAAGTTCAAGTCAAGCTCTCAACCAATCCGCATCGACCTACACCTAGTGTCATCAACTAAGTATGACACGCTGTTTGCATGTTGGACGACTGTGCACAAGAATGTGCCTGTAGCCTCCACATTGGTTGCATTCCCACAATCTTTCGCTCTGCTAAGATGGAGAGCTACCTGGGCACCTTCAGAGAACCATGACTCGACCTTTAGCATCCAAACAAGTGGCAAAAAAAATTTGATTTACTGAAAAATCTGGATTTGTGTTTAAACAAGATCCTTTGTTACAAATACTAAATATATGATTTTGGAATTGGGATTGGTTTTTTTTTTTTAAAAAAGTAGATGGGTTGACAAAACACTGACATGACAGACCACTGTTTGATGTCTGCTTCCGACTGATTTAACCAGACCTATTCCATAACTAACAATATGTTGTGTGGCTATTTTTAATGAAAGGGCAGCCTCCTCAAAATGGTGTGTTTCTTTTATACAACAGATAAGGATTGCATGAGGGGAGCACTTGACTGTGAGATGTCATTTTCAAATTCTAGACTAATCGTGGGACAAAAACTGCCAGAGAGTGACTGCTGTTATCACAATTACTAGGAAACCCCAATGTGGTCATTATAGTTCAGATACTGGTTATTTTCTTCAATGTGAACACTGAAAACCGTGACAATTAGGTAAACGACCCATTTTTATTTATACCATAAGTAAATAAACACAGCAGGACAACGGGTAAAACTCTCGTTCCCAACTTACTTCTTTAAAGGTAAAGCTGTCCTTCATCGTCTCTGCCTCCTTAAATTGTCTTTGCATGGTCAGTATTGCAGCACAGGATTTGCAGGAAAGAACCAAAGAACTATAATACAGCATTAAGTGCTTTTTGGAGTTGGTTCTAATGATCACCCTTAGGAAAAAGTAGTATGCTTGAAGTTTATTTTATTAAGTATACTTGAGTATAAGTACAAGTATAGTAAGTATACTACAGACCATGTACTTGTAGTGTACTAGAAAGTATACTAATTTAGTACTTCTTCCGGCTAAATTGGAACGTTTTAAGTATATACAAGTATACTTTAAGTTTACTTATAAACGTATACTTTAAGTATACTTTTATAAACTAAAATGTAGACTAGAAGTATATAACTAGTACACTAGTAGTATATAGATGAGTGTACTTGTAGTGTACTAGAAAGTATACTAATTTAATACTTCTTCCGGCTAAATTGGAACATTTAAAGTATACTTTAAGTATACTTTTATAAACTAAAATGTAGACTAGAAGTATATACCTAGTACACTAGCAGTATATAGATGAGTGTACTTGTGGTATACTTAGAGTACACTTTTATAAACTAAAACATGGACTAGAAGTATATAACTAGTACACTAGTAGTATATTGAAGAGTGTACTTGTGGTATACTTAAAGTATACTTTTATAAACTAAAATGTGGACTAGAAGTATATACTTAGTACACTAGTAGTATATTGAAGTGTGTACTTGTGGTATACTTAGAGTATACTTTTATAAACTAAAATGTGGACTAGAAGTATATACTTAGTACACTAGTAGTATATAGATGAGTGTACTTGTTGAATACTTGAAAGTGTACTTTTGTAAACTTAAAATGACCTTATAAAATATAAAGTATACTTTTATAAACTTAAAAATGTTCCAATTTAGTCCGAAGAAGTATTAAATTAGTATACTTTCTAGTACACTACAAGTACATGGTCTGTAGTATACTTTCTATACATATACTTATACTCAAGCATACTTAATAAAATGAACTTCAAGTATACTACTTTTTGCTAAGGGTAAGTATGAACTTAGAATTACTAAAACTGAAAAACACAATTTTTTGGTATTTTACTAGTTTACTTGTCATTATACTACAAGTATACTTGTAACTTGTGTTGTAACTTGCTTAGCATATCACTTGTAGCATACTATTTATATACTTGAAATATACTTCTTCTAATATTCTCTAAGTATTCTTAAAGTTAACCCATACTGTGTGTACTAGACTGCATTGTATTTACAAAATCACAAGACAGAATGTTGAGAACAAGTTTGATATATTTATAGAACATTTTATAACATACAGTGTATTTACAAATACCTGCTTAAAGATGTGCATTTCAAAAACAAAGAGCTTCTATGAAATCAAGTCCTTCTTTGCTGAAAAATTAAAAATGTAAACAAAACAGTGTCTGCAACTGAGAACTGAAGTCCTTCCTTGTCAAAAGAAAAAGGTAAAAGAAAAGTGCACGTCTTTGGAACCAAACATAATAAACACCTTGACAGAAACAAAAACGTTACTTTTATGACTTCTTTTCAGCTACTTGCTTGGCATAGCTTATACTGTTGCATTTCTTTCTTCTGATTGGTCTCACATCTTGCATGGTGGTGTCAGGGAACTTGGCCTGGACATGGACTGTGAGGGAAAAACACAAAACATTACTTCAGTGTTATTTTTATTCACCATCCACAATGAACACAATTGTTAAAGAGGCATGAAGGATGGTTTATCAGGTACATTTCTGAACTTAAATGCAATCAGGAAAAAACTCTATATAGGGAATGCATATATATGTGTGTGTGTATATATATACACATATATATATACACATATATATGTTTACTGAAGCAAACAAAAATAACCACTTACAGTTATTTTGTTTAGTGCAAAGGGCTCATGAAAATAAAACATAAAAATCACCATCCTCTTCAATGATGTCAGAAACCTGCAGAACATTAGACAAACATTAATTGCAAGAACTTATTTGTGAATTTTTACACTAAGAAAGAGTTGAACATTTTCCCTACCCACTCTACCTCACCACTACCAGCAGTGGCCACTGGTAAAAAGTCGCTGTTGTTTGTGTACTTTTGATTTAAGGTCTGCTACGATAGCAGCCCTTGCAGCTTCAGTATACTTCTCGTATTTATCTTTGTGCAACGTGTTGTAGCGGCGATTTAAATTGAAATCTTTCAAGGCAGATAACGTTTCTAAGCAGACTAAGTACATAGGTTTGCTTTTAAATTCTGTGAACAGATAATCTTCTTCCCATTTCACCTGAAACACACACACTATTTTCTCGATCAAGTTTTCTCTCTCCTCCGCTCTTACGGCTCAACGTCTCTTCTTCACTGGTAGAGAAGACCCGGTGGAAGCGTGTATGAGGCGGCGTCTGCATTAGAGGCCATCTAGTGGCCAACTGTGTCATTACAACTGATTCAGTGCCGCAGAGGACACATTTTTATAATTATCAAAAATTAATCTAAGGGCCCCTTCGAGTGAGGTCGCCGGCCGTGTGTGTCCCCGGGCCGCCAGTTGCTCATCCCTGAGCTAGAATGACAGAGTGGTAACTGATGAAAACAATGGGCAGCATGCAGGCGGTGACGTCACGTGCAAACAACTGGGCTATGACAAAGTGACAGATTAAATCAATGCTATCAAGGTAACTGGGAAGAAATAAAATGCAACAACTTACCACCAAACATTTTTTTCTTTGGAGAACAAGATCGTTACCTGCAGCGGTGGACGCCAGTTTGAAATTAGGCTCCCATTGGCTGCCAGGTAGGGAGGCGGGGACATGGACCGGAAGTGCAAAGCGCGACCCTGTGACAGCGAGAGCTGGAGAAGCTTCTGAATGATCTCATTAGAGCTAACATCGCGAAACGTCGTAGACCTTATAAAATACATTTGGAGGATTACACAGCAGAGATTCCAAGGACTACCAAGTAGGCTACAGATGGAAAGTAAAAGTAAGTAACAGATAATGATCATGATGTCTAAGATCAGAACACAGCAGCTAGCTTGCTGCTTACAGTGCAGCAGAGCTTTATGTTCTACAGAGTTGGTAGAATATTCCATTCCATTACTTTCCACAGGCTGCTGGTGATGTGAGGTTAGCTCCAAGATTATCATGTGACTAATTTTATATTAAATGACCGTTCCCAGGTGCATATTTATGTTGAACTGGTTTGATATGTAAGAAAAATCATCATCAGTTGAAAAGGTCAGACTGAAATGTAATGTTTTATTTTAGTTTATTTGGGGACTATATAAATTACTAGTTGCATTAATTTGTAATACATTTAGTTGAGCAACATTGATTGAATTCATCAATTTGTATCCTAGTTTTGAATGTATATATTGTTTCCCACAGAGAAGTTAGAGATGATTCAACAGTAGGAGCTCCTCCACTCTTAGGCTTTTGGATACTGCCTTTCAACAGGTAAATACACAATGACACAGTTTGTCCAAGTTATTACAGACATCCAATCTTGAAATATGTCAGGACATATTATGTTGCCAGGATACATTCCCCCATGTATCTTGGTAACTTTCTTATCCTGCTTGATTGAATTTTAAGAATCTGATTTATATAATACTCATCAGAGGGCTTCCAGTGACACCCTCAAAAAGTGTCAACAGTGCACACATGTAGTTTACTGTACATGTAGTTAGAGGTTTGCTGTAATAGTTGAGTGCATTCATACCATCTAACAGACAGTTTATCTTAATTGTGGTACATTTTGACCTATCCTCTAGTCCAACCCAAGTGTAGACGAATGACAACATTGTCAGCACAAAGCAAAAGCTACAGCAAACCACCTGCACAATTTCAGTCATCGTTTTATTAACTACATTTTTCATTCTCTTTCCTTGGTTCACATGTAGAATGATAATAAAGATAACCTAATCAACACAGAAGGACACTGGAGTAACACTTCCAACAGTGAAGAAGATGATGATGAAGTCAACACTGAGAACCCTACCACAAGTAAACTGGATGTGGACATTTCAGACTAAAGAAGAGATACAACAGTGCTGTATGCTTCAAAGATGATACATTTAGTTTAATTAATGACTTGGTTATTTTTAAACAAACGTGTTGACATCAAATTTCTGCTTTTTGTTCATGTGCAAAACTACGTTTTGTTTTAGTTGAGGTACTTATTGAATCAGACAGGCCTGTATGTAAAGATTCACAGTACAAAGTACTTTATATATGAGAATAAAACAAAACGAAACTGTTAATGCTGTGTGGCCTGACATGATTAAAACTAAATGTGTTCTTGTTGAAATAGATGATGCTGTGTACATAACACCATTGCCAAACTCTTATGAAAGGGACTAGAACTTGATCAATAAAGTCAAGTCAATGTTTCTGTTGTTGTGTATGTTTTTAAGGTATATAAAGATAATGCTAGTGAACACACATACCATTTACTGTAAACTTTTAAAGTTCAGCACTATATGATCTTGAACATGTAAGTTTCTAACAGGGGTAATACCTCAAAACAAATTATGTAGTGAAAAAACATTTTTATTCTGCTAAATCAAATATATGCACAAGTCAATGACTTGATCTTATTCTGTACTTGGACTAAGATATACTAAGTATTAGTACTTTGTGGCAGAAAGAAGTAAAAAGTATACCAAAGTACAAGTATAAGCTTTAGTCTTAAAGTATAAGTGTAAGTCTTAGTATATATATACTTAGTCTTAGACTTTTCTTTATACTTTTCAGTATAAGCTAAGTATACTTCACTATACTATTCTTAAGTATATGAAATATAGTATATGAAAAGTAAACTACTAGTATACAGTTCTACCTCAATTTTAGTATGAAATAAGTATACTTGTAGTACACTTGAATAAACTTCTTTTTGCGAAGGGACGATATACTAAGTATTAGTACTTTGTGGCAGAAAGAAGTAAAAAGTATATCAAAGTACAAGTATAAGCTTTAGTCTTAAAGTATAAGTGTAAGTCTTAGTATATATATACTTAGTCTTGGACTTTTCTTTATTCTTTTCAGTATAAGCCAAGTATACTTCTCTATACTATTCTTAAGTATATGAAATATAGTATATAAAAAGTAAACTTCAAGTATACTACCTCAATTTTAGTATAAAATAAGTATACTTGTAGTACACTTGAATAAACTTCATTTTGCTAAGGGCGGCCTATGCCCAAACAGTTCTGAATCAAAATCCATTTAATTGGCAATTATAATAATTAGAAAGGTCTGTGTGCTTACAACAGAGAGAGAGGGGGGAAGCATAAAAGTAGATCTACCTGCACTACAGTGCACAGAAACGTTTTTTATACAGATTTTCAATTCTGATTCTTCAGTTTTGGTTGTGCTGACCAACTTTAACCACATGAATTGACAGAGCACATACGTTTTATTAACATAAATGCATTGATTGGAAAATTCTTTCCTGTCGTAAAATATCCTGGGGCGAAGTCTCTCTAGTTTTAAATACTTTATTTACAGTAACTTATGCAGAGATCATGCTTTTTAGCACTGGAGACAGCCACTCTGGACTTTCTCTAGTTTATCTCTTTTTGGGGAATACTGATAATTTTACCTCTACAGTAAGTAGGAAGACATTTCTCCAAATCGAATTCAAAAGGAGGATCTATAAAATAATTATTGTACATCTGTAAATTTTGGGATCCACAACTGGTCATTTTAAAAAAGCTGTCAAATGGATGCACCGGCACCAGAGATAACTGTTCCATATGTTCCTTGCCCATTCACCCGTTGTCCACATTTATGAACTCTTGCTCGCCTTCACCACTCTCTTTGAAAAGAAATTAAATACAGCCAATTACTGCCAGTTACTCTGTCTGCTACAAGCTCGCCATCATCATGCTGAAGTTGGTGGCAGGAACCAAAGTCAGTGGACAGTGTTTGACGGTGTCTGCATCATATGTCAGTCAGCTCTAGCAGTTGCTCCCCGTAGCATAACTAAAGGCCAAAAATATGTATAATATTTCAATTTAGCTGGGCGCCAGACAGACGATTAAGTCTATAATTTAAATCTCATGATAGAGAAAATATATTTAAGGCCTAAAGGAAATAACAACAATTCTGCTACAAAAGAAATGAAGGCAAAACCTCTGGGCAACTGAAACACAGTAAACTCTTAAGGACATGATTTACAACAACAAAACACTTTTCAAAATTTCTCCATGTCATCCATCAGTGACATAAATTAATTCCCACTGGTGATGAAACCAAATTTCCCAAAAATTCTGTAAAAGTTACAGTACAAACAAAACAATTTCAGTGTTCCTCAAAATTCCCCAGTTCATAAATCCATCCATAATCCATTATGGGAGAACTTGCGGTTTGGAGAGCTGTTTCAGGATCAGGAGGTTAACAATCCACAGACTGGAGGGTAGTCCTGGTACCAGAAGACTTCAGTGCCCCCGCATGCAGAAGATTTCACTGTTGCTGCTCTAGGATTTCAGTGTTCCCATATAAGGCTCCAGATTACAAAGGCTGACTGAATTCACCCACTCTGGCTTCCTATGTGCTTTCTTTTTCATGCCTTGGCAGAAATATGACTTCTCAATACTATTTTTTGAGTACTGGCACTCCTTCTGTTCTTCTCCTTTTTTCCCTTACTCAGCTCACAGGTATCTACAATTAACACATCTCTTCTGCTACACCACACCTCTCTCTCACCACACTGCTGTGCAGTAGGTATCACTTATCTAATACATCCCATTGGTTGCAGTCTCAATTGACGTGTTTTTTGCCTATCATAGCTGAATTTCATTAAATCCCATGGTCTCTTGTCACCACATGCAATCTGACTTGTGCTTTTAGCACAGTAGTGGTGGGCCGTACATTTTCCACCTAGGCCTCCAATGCCCTCCAACCTTATTCAAGACACCTCTTAATGCAATCATTATGATGCCACTGTTATAGAAACCATCACCAATATACAGTACGCACTAACACTGGACCTTGTGAACAGGACATAGACCGGGTCAGGCTAGTTACCTGCAGGATTAGGTGGCCTCTCCTCACAATATCCAGCTTTTCCAGGAAAGTCTGCCGTGAAACTGGCTTTCTAAGAAGATCTCCAACCAAATCAATCCATCTTGAGTTCAAAAAATAGCTATTAAAATGTTAACAGGGACCATTTGCTTGTGCAGCTCGCAACAGATGAACATGAACCGCTAGCTTGGCTTATACCGCTTATACCCTCCAATCAGAGGACGCGAAAACGCTGATGCTACCGTAGAGAAGGCCTAAGAATACGAACTTGAAATGTGATTGGTTAAAGGAACAGCATCATCATGTGTTTCAAGCTTCAGCCGCCTGCAGTTTTAATTGTGAAGGCCCAGGAAGATTTCTTTGACTCCGGCAACACATGACGGCTGAAATATGATTGGATAAAAGCTTGAATGTAAAGACTGCCAGAAGCACCGCAGTTGAGAGATGGACAAGTGATAAAATGAAAAGATTAGGCTATTGGGAATAATTTAACAAGATTAATGGGAAAATATTCCAATGTAAGTCAGTGATTTTGATAAAGTTTCGGCCAGCAGAGAAGGCTTTGCTGGGACTGACGGTCCACCGCTGCAGCACAACAAAACCATCTTTAAATTGATATTACAAATTTTACCTGTGGTTCCATCTATCCATTTTAAAGCCATCCTATTTCATCAAAGCATTTGGTGAGAAGCAGAATAGACCCCAGACATGTCACCAGTCTATCACTTGGGTGATACACCGAGGCAGACAAACACATTCACACCTACAGGCAATTTGTGTGTCTCCATTTCACTTAACCTGCATGTCTTTGGACAGGAGGGTATAGGAGGAAGCCCACACTGACACAGGGGGAACATGAAACCGGCTGACTGTGAGGTGACAAAGCTTACCATTGAGCAACTGTACCGTGGTGACATTTAACCTGAGCGGCTGTAGTTAAAAGTAAACGTATCTCTCCAGCTGTCCCTTGAACCTCCACACTCCCACTTTCCACTGCACCATTTCGATGTCAGACTTCTGTCTGGTCCTATTTGTCTCCTGCACGTAATCCTTTTTGCGGTGGAAGAACACATTTCTCTCTCTTTTTCCACACAGCATGAATTTACATTTTTAAACATCACGGTTATTTCACAAAATTTCATGCGACCAGGATGAAAGCATCGCCAAGATAGAGCACGCATACTACAGTCTGAAGTATTTACCTCGCATCCAAAATAAGTGTCTCACCCATCTGAATTTCCTATTTATTTGTGCCAGCATTCAGAAATTCATGGACTTTCACCAAGTTATGAATACCATTTTTGTCAGCAGCAGATGCCTGGCTTACATGACAGCTCATATGCACAGAACCAAAGACACACGTGTGGAGTCTCATCAGTTGACAGTTAAGATTAAGTTATCCCTCTTAACCATAAAAAGAGATAGACAAAATGTTGCATTCTGAAGGTTTATTTGTGCACAAGCCCAGTAAGAGAACATTGGGGTTTATCCAATAAACCCTGCACATTTCTTATTTTAAGATTAAGATGAGCAGGGTTGGAGATTAAAGTCGTGCTCATGATTTTGTGTGAATCACACGCCTCAATCTTCAAATTAATTTAAAGTCATAAGTGTTTTGACTACAAAGGTCATAATAGGTGACCTTAGACAAGTTTTTTTGGTTGACAAACTGCATGTTAAGCATGTGTGGGTCAGAAAATGATTATAGTGCTGCTTTCTGTTCCAGCTGTTATTATTTATTTACCTTTCTATGATAATAAATGGGTAGAGATACTGTCTAGTAGGTATTACAAAAAGTGGCATTAAGAACTCTGGCCTCCCAAATCGTCTAGGTTCACTGACTTGGTATGTCCTTCTTTTGACTGAATTCAGTGTTGTCATTAAAGTTGGGCAAAATAAAATATTGTGCATGTAGACATTGCACTGGCACAAATTTGGGTGTCACTATTCTGCAGATAGACTGAAAACTACTGCTGTAATTTAAAGATAATAGTCTAGTAAACATAGTGTCCTTTCAACTTTTTTAGTGATTTTCCTGAACAGAAGTGTTGGTGAAAAGTGGAGTAGCAATTACAAACAGAAAAATCAAGTCTATTTTGACAATGATCTGCATTCACAGCTGAGGAGATGCTGAAACACACTGTGGGCTTTACGAAATGATGGAAAAAAAAAAAAAAACACCTGTGTTACACAGATGCAAACGTGTGAAAAGCTAAAGCCAGTTTATATCGTACCTTCCTCACATTCGATTTCTTGGCTTTAATGTCACACAGCAAAGGAGCGAACATTTTATGTGTTCATCTGAAAAACAAACTGTGCTACATAAGTTCCACTGGGGAAAGTGGTTTGTAAAATGTCCCTCTGCATTTTCAAACTATTTCCAGCTGGATTCATTTTAGCTTCAACGGAATTCTTTAAACCGAGAGACCAAGTAAAGTAGTCAGTTTTGAAAGTCCTCCGTTCACAAAGGTAAGTTTGCCTGGGCTGACCACAAACATTTTTCCTGAAACATTTCCATCAAAAAGTGTTGTACTATTGATTCCTGTAGCAAAATCGTGACAAACTGTTCCTGGTGTGCCTCTTTCCCCTTCCATGTAATGATCTAGCAGTGTTGTCTCGTTAGTCAGACGAGGTTCACCTCTGCTTGATGGCTTGGAGCCTTTAAAAGTTGGCCTAGATTCAAGTTTCTCTCCTTGCTCTCCTCCTTTTTGTTTTCTGTTGTACATATTCTTGGGCAAACTGATTTATTTTTTCCCTCTCCACATATGTTTTCTTCCCTTCTTGTAGTCTGGATGAGCCAGTTCATGATGTGAATGATGCACTGACTGGGAACACAGTTTATCTTTGCCGCTAGCGTTGTAAACATTACTGAATATCATTTTATTTTCCATACGTACTGGAACACGTGATTGATCAGTGTGTACTGTTCACTAACAAGTTGCAGAAACTCTGGAAATAACATTTAAAGGGGAATTTATGCAGTTTAGTATTCAGTGTTGTGAATAATTGTGGGACTCAAGAATGTATTTTAATCTATAGTCCACTGCAAACACTGCAGCCTGCCCTTCCCATTATGCAACCAACAGCATGTTTTCCTCAAATTCCTCAAATTAAGCATGAAATACATTTTGTAATTGCCCCGCAGAAGAAAGCATGCAAGTGTTATCTGATCTGATGCCCCCATCAGCAGGAGGACCTCATTTGTCTCAACCCTTCGAATCCACTCAAATCAGCATTAGGAAAATTAAAGTGTTTTCAGATCTGAGACAGCTATGATTAAAGGGTTTTGTCCACTATCTTTGAGACTGAAATACTATTTAAGAAGCGATCGCTTGGATAAAAGGATCAATCAAACCAGCCCATAGTTCTTTCGCTGTACATAGTAGAGTTTGTGCATGGCAGAATCATTTAAGAGATCAACTTTGAAAAGTGTGAATCGAGACTTTGAGATTTTCTGTTCAGACATAGCTACACCAGCATCATTCAATACCATCACTTGCTAATGGTTCAAAGGAGCTTCATAATGAACTTGTTTCTTTGTGAAATGGGGTGAGACAAATTTTCTTTTGGTTGCACATCAACCGGCCTCCTCTGTTTCATGCGGGTTTAATCTCATTGAACTTCGACATGCAAAATATCCAGTCTAATGAGGATGTGAAAATTTGATCTGAGCATTTCTCTTTAGTAATAATGACACATTCATTCTTCACATGACGTGACAAATTTTGGTGGCAGCAAAATGAATTGTTCAGTTGTTTTTAAAAGAATCAAATGAAGCCAGAATCAGTGTCTGCAGTGCTATCAAACATCTTTTTCTATTAAATAATTTCCGTGTTGTCAAAGTTGGGGAAAAACTTCAGTCATATTTTCGGCAGATCAGACAAATGCAAAATATTAATGATGTGTCCGAGCATGTAAAATCAAGTATACACCAGCTCCGGACCCTACACTGTAGCCTATAGTGTAAACTGGCGCAGCAGACTATGCAGACCCATTCTCCATTGTGTGAAGTAAAGTAAAATTCAACATAACTGACTACTTGTCACCTAGCATTTTACTAAACCAAGCTTCAGTGTCTGCCATAAGCTGATTTGGTTTACCTGTGCCTCCCAGGCTATTAAAGGTGTTTCTTGCTCCCACTCTGTCCTCTCCCTCAAAACCACCAGATCTTTTTCAGGCCATGAATTAATGGTAAATTGTGTTTTCTTTTTTCCAAAGCCTAACATACAAATGTTTTGGGCTTGGTCCTCTTCAAATTGCCTGCAGTTGTGAATTTATAGTCTAATGTTAAATATTTAGACGACTGCCTACTTCAACTACATGCAAAGACCTTGATGTTTAACAGCAGAGTTGTGTACTCTTCCAATCTGTGAGACAATGAGTATTCAAGCAGAACACTCCATTGTAATACTCAGCAAGATGGTGCGCAGTGAAGTGATTCATGAGCAGCAGTTAAATTCCTCCATGTCAGGCTAAACGTGCAGCGCTGTAAAACCAAGTGATTTTATCCAAGGTTATTTTTTTTATTTTTTTTTATCATGGAAGAACAGTTAATTCATTAACAAGGATGAATTATGAGATAAGGTGCCGTTTTCTATGAAGTGGCTTGACCCTGAGGTTTATGGTAACGTGTTGTTTTAAAGATGTGGAACGCCTGTCAGGATGTTTGGAGGATTTAAGATGAGCCCTACATACAGTAATCTGCACCTGCATCGACCCCACGAAGTATTTTCCCCCAGGCGATATTTATTTAAGTGTGCGTCTATGTTTGTGTGTGTCCAGGCCTCTGTTTATAGAGGAAATACTGCCAAGTAAAAAGAATGAATCTACAAAATATTTCTGGCAATAGAAAAGAGGACACATTTTCATTGTGTATTTATAAAATTAAGAATGGACTACAGGATTATGCCAAAGTTACTATGTAAATGAGTAATTTTTTCCTTTTTATACTTGTAAATATTCACCTATTAGGTTTAATTTTAATTTAGTGCACAGAGGTCTCTACACACTATGTAGTGTGTATACACTGTATACGGATCAGACACAACATTAAAACCACTGACAGCAGAAGTAAATAACATTGACCATCTTGTGACAATTCAGTGTTCTGCTGGGAAACTTTTGGACCTGGCATTCGTGTGGATGTTACTTAGACATGTACCCCCCACCTAGACCAGACCAGGCACCCCCACCCCATAGCAATGGTACTCCTTGGTGGCAGCAGCCATCCCCAGCAGGATGCAGCCTGACACAGACACACACACACAAAAACTGTTTAGAAACAACTGAAAAAACATGAAGTATCTGTGGGATGATCCACAGAGGCCCCTTCCCTCAACCGATAGGACCCAAAGACCCCCACTAACAACATTCTGTTACCAGACACCGCAGGACACCCTCAGAAGGCCCATGTCCATTGTATGCCTGATCGGTACACACTGTATTTCCCAAGAACTGCTGATTTCACTTGATTAATGTAAGCATACATGAAGCAGGATATGGTTGAGAATTTGTAACAGGGTATTTCCTTTGGGAGCATCTCCCCGAGTTTTTTTATCTCACAAAATGTCGTAGTTGAGCATGCATCCTAAGTGTGTGCACATGGGAGGCAGGGGGAGCACAGAGATAAGAGAGGACGTGATCTCTACTAATGAACTAAAGTGAAATGAACTTGTCTCTAGGGTTCTTTAAACAGTTCACAGTCTAATACCTAATCTATTTATTTTCCAGTCAGTAATATAAATCCTTTTTATTGTCATTCATTCCCAGGCCTTAGGTTTGATGTCAAGGAAAAATTACTTGGAATAATAAATGAAAATTATATTAAAAAGCACTGCATGTAGACCGACTGTTGCCAGCCAGCTTTGCAGACTTGATGAAATTTCATAAGTTCTGTGATGAAGATGATTATTATTACCATTGTCCATTCACAGCTCTCCTTATTTTTCCTCCAGCTTCTCCATCAGTCGAAGGGAGCTGTGCAGGTTTTTCGCCTATCCGTCCCGATTCCTTAGCCAATCATGTCATTGCTGTCAAACTTTAAATATGTTCCTCACTGCTGCTGTCAGTGCACAATACATATGCAGAAACGTCTAGTTGAATTGCTGTGACCCTCTGCCAACCCTCCATCTTCATGTCTAGTCATCCATGGCCCAGACCAAGCTCATCAGGTTCCACTCCTCATCCAGAGCTCCAGCCATCTCCTGTTCTCATCACCACCACCAGTGTCTAGACAGGGGTTTCTAGACGTAAGATTGGGTCATCGGGTTTCTATTGTGCACATAATTGAATGAAATCTTTGTACATTCAGAAGGAAGTCTCTTCCTAATTTAATTACTATAAGCTCTATAAGTGCCCGTGGAAAAGAATGGTCAAGTAGGACAGATAATTGCAGTGTACCTGTTTCTTGGAACTACACTTTTAAATGTCTTTGTTCAGAATTTCACAGCATGCTGGCCATGTGCGGTGTTTTATCCACAATCGAAGAAAAAAAAGTTTTGAGTGACACATCATGTGTTTTTAATGACACCTTGAGCACTTTTCAGCCACGGTGAACCATCTGCACACTAGGAATCATCCGACAGCTGTCACTTCACCACTTGTTTTACTGTCATTTCAAGCGCTTTGTGATGCAGGATTTCAAAACATCTATAAACGTCTAAGTGCAAAACTGTCTTATGTGTCATCATCAAATAATATTTTTTTGTTGTGTCACTGATGTGCTGCAGTTTTATCCTTTCCCTGATATCAAAACTGTAGATATGCTTCTAAACTTACAATGTCACAAAACCTATAAGTGGTAACATTTCACCAATCAGTACAGTTACTTCCTTTTTAAGAAGACTGATGGCGTTATTATGAATTTAAAGAAAGGTCTTTGTGATGAGTCCACACTGTGTAAATTGGGTGAACATCTAAAACATAAAAGTCTAACAAAGTTTTAATGATTTCTAATCTCCTGCTTTTGTTAGGATTAGTAATGCACTGATTGTTCTGCCTACTAAAACTACTGTAATGTTCACATAATGAACAAGAGATGCAGGCACATCACGGATCGACACTTGTTCATTTATCCCATTTATCAAAGTTCAAGTGCACTGTTTCTTCATAAAGCTGTTAACAATACCCTATCTCAAAATGTGCGAAGATAATTAAGTAAGTGCCTAAATGTTTCCCGCTAACATCAAATCTAGCTTATAAAAAAGAAAAAGAAATAATATATAAATGTCAAATTTATTTTGCTTTCGTTTCATTTTTTTTTTTAAAAAGTGCCCTTCACCTAAATAGAATAATCTCCTTTCAGGTTAAAGAACAACAATAAGATGTTAACTTTTTTTACTGAATGTCATTTTATTTTCCACACTTGCTGGAACACGTGATTTATCTGCTCTGTATATCACATTTAAAGGGAAACTTAAGCAGTTTAGTATTTAGTGTTACAAATAATTGTGGGACTCAGGAAGCAACAACGTATTTCAGTTTATTGTCCACGTCAAACACTGCAGTTTACCATTCCCATTATGCAACCAGCATAAAAACAGCATGTTTTCCTCAAGTCCCTCAAATTAAGCATGAAATACACTTTGTAATTGCCCCGCAGAAGAAAGCATGGAAGTGTTATCTGATGCACAAGTATAAAATAAAATCTCCAAATATAAATGGAAAAATACAGTATCTCCACTTATCTATGAATATAACCTGAGGTCAGATATCCATTTAGATTACAGTATAAGCTGTTTTACTGAATGTCATTTTATTTTCCATACTTACTGGAACACATGATTTATCAGCTGTTAACTAATGTATATAATCAGAGTAGTTTGGGAAAAAATTAAAACAATGAACCTACTATTATAGGCAAAAGCAAACTGAAGTAAAACTGAAGGGAAAAGGCACACCTCAAATCCGATCCGTATCTTCTGATATGAACCTTGGCACACAAAGAGATCTCAGAATGAGGTTATTTGTTTTGCGTAAAGCTGGAAAATGTTACATACTGTCTTTAAATGGAGACCCTTCAGTTCTGTGGCTCCTCACTCACTCACTCATTCAATTTATTGTCAAAACTGCTTAGTCCTTCAGAGTTGCAGTAGCAGCAGGGGTCTGCAGCGCTGCGCCCCCCTGCTGCCACACACAACATGGACTGTACTGTTTCTGTACCAAACACCTTCTGAACCCTTTCAAACTAAATTTCCTTGTGGACGATGAGCAGTACTGTGTCATACTGTGAGTAGAAACCCAAGAAGCCTACTGCTGATAGAAGGGCCTCTTGTGTTGCCAGATCAGAGCTTAACTGCCAGGCATCCTGCCAGGACAGCTGCACCCTTTTGGAAAACGTGCAACCACAGCCACGAGGCACCTCGGAGGCACATCTGATGCATGGATATCACTGCCTAACCTAAAAGATGAAGCAGGAATGGGTGCAGATGGGCACAGGATGAGGAGGCCAGTGCCGTAAGCTAGAGATGGAAACACACCACTCACAATCATACTTTTGGTTTGTCGAAAGGGTGGTGTTGGGTTTATGCACCAAAATATATTGGGACATTACTTTTCTGTATAAGACCAGAATTTTCACATAAAAGTAACCAAGTGCTGTGAGTGCAAAAAAAAAAAAAAAAAGTTAAACCCTAAGATTTCAAATTTTGTTCATTACGTATTTTCTGTTGGACATCAGCAGCATATAAATTTGTATTAGTAAATGTAATCTCCAGGAGACAAGGTTATTTCAATAACTATAAGGCACACTTTTTTCCTTAGGGGCTGCCTTTGTTTTGCCCCATCTTAAAGTCCACAGGCTACAATCTAAACTACTTAAAATTTGGATGCTACACGAGCTACAAAAGACTTCTGGGGGTAAAACTGATCCGTGCTCCAAAAGTTCTGTGTGGACGTAAGCAAGCTGTGCTTAACATCTGCAAATGTAATTTATCTTAGAAACTGTGTGGAAGAAGGAACGAGGCTGCACATTTAAATTAGACTAAATCCACACATTCCATTTGTATGTCTGTGTTCCCCTTAAATGTCTAAGATTAGACAAAAACCCCCCGGGTAAAGCATGAGTTATTCATGAACTGAGGAACTGCACTTGGCACCTAGTATTTAAATGAAAGGAGCATCAGATAGAGGAATACTAAATAGGGAAGTCAACAGCAGCGTCCCAAGAAATTTAGACCCAGAGCAGGAGCTCTTGCGTGTTGAACTGCTGTAATGCTTTACAAATATATAAACAGACATTAATAGCAGGAAAACAAACACCCCAAAAATGTTTTACATCTTTATTAAATTACAGCAGTTAGAAAGCAAACTTAGATGAATCTACAGGTGAACTCTTTGGGCGGAAACATCAATTGTAAGCTGGCACCCCATATGTGAAATTATTTAAATAATGCAAATTATTTTGCAGATGCAGCTCTGGGGTTGCTCCCAAGTAGAAGAAAGGAAAATGACACAGCAGACCATTTTGTCACATTCTCAGTAGTACAACCATGATGAATAATATATTAAGTCTAATCACACATTTTTACCACCTACCACCCCAATGTGGGTGCCCCAATGTTATTTACTTCTCCTGTCAGTGGTTTTAATGTTGTGGCTGATTGGTGTATGTGTACTATAAACCCTCGAATGAATTCAGTCTGATAGCCCATCTTTGTTACATAACAGACAAATATATGAAAAACATGAAAGCCTCAGCAGCATCTGAGAAGGCAATGTTTTATGATCCTGGATAAAGTTAAATTAGATATTTTGGCCACAAATGGGCAGGAAAACAAGAGGGAAGGAAGAGCAGACAGCAAACACTTACAAGATGATCCTCCAAAAATGAATTCGTCCTCAACATATATCCACTTAACAATATTTGTTTCCCATAAGATTGACTTTCAGACAATGCCCACTTAGTAGCCGGAGACGTGTTTGCTGTTTTATACCATTATCACAGCTTTTAATGTGTAACAGTAGGAGTTTTCCAAAATGTTCCGATACTAAACACTAATCTAGTTAATATAGGAAATGATTAGAGTTGTATTTCTCTGTGAAATGTATATCCCATTTACTCTGTCCTGTTTAATTTAGTCTCTGCCAACGGCTAAGAAAATTATATTTAACTTGCTAGATTACACTTTTGTTCACCAGCTAGATGATACTGTAACTGTGATGCTAACTGTGAGGAGGAGGCAGTGTATAGTAGGCTTTTAAGAGCTATTTCGATGTAAACCGACGCCTAACAGAGGCTAAAACGCTCTGTAAAATTACTGAGTTGTGTGATAATGCTGTTTTGTACTCTATGGAAAAATGAAACATTTATTAACTGGCCCAAAAATTAGGCTTAGGAGAATGGTTGGCACAGTAAAAATAACTCAATGTTGTTTGTAGGAGATGGGATGCACTCTCTCCGTCCTGAGGTCAATCACATCATCACGCACCCTTAACCTTTTACCAATATCCTGCCACTTTCCCCTTTGCTGCTTGGACAGGACCCTCTTTATTTGCACAAATGCAAGAGGTTACGAGGAGTCACTTGTCAGGAAACATGGGTCACATAGTAGCTCCTATTAAGCAAGCATTTTTTAACAAGAAACCAGTGCTGTTGTGCAGGTGAGGACAACCACAAAATGGAAAGTAGGCACGGATCCACAAACCTGTAATGAATCCTTAGAGGTTAATCCATCAGGAACACTGGACCGAGTTCTGGCAGGTTCTTGTCACAGTGTTGTTAGCTTGTCCAGGGACTTTGTAATGACTGTAATAAAAAGTCTGAAAATGCCAATCTTCTAATATTGGCACATGTTCACCAGAGAGAAGAAATTTGTCCCGCTTAGTGGAGCCAAGTCTCATATTTTGCATGTCTTTAATGGAAACAGTTTAGTTTGGCAGACAGATGTGTGTGGATTGTTGCTGTTGTGAAGATGAGTGGGTGCTCTGTATGGCGCTTGTTTCCATGCTGTTGTATTCTGTTATAACTTAAACTCAGCCATGGCAATTCGCACCCGCATGGAGAACTTCTGCCCACGCAGTGAGGAATATTTTGAATGAAGTGTCTGTTTTGCTTGTTTTACAGTAAAAACCCAACAATCTTATTTATTATCAATACTATAAGTTGGTTTCCCTTAAAATTAAAGTACACTATTGCTTCCGTACCTAGCTATGGCTTAGAGTAAGGCAATAACAAAGAAAGTCCTTAATGCGCAGGTGACAATAACCCTCTTTTTTGTCAATGTGTCTGTGTTTCATGTAGCGCTAGTGCCCAGAAGGGTTGATATATAGATCAAATTATCAAAGAGGAGATTAAATAAATGTGATCTTCTACTTTATGGGCATCTCTTTTTGTCAGCAAGATGATAAAGCTCAATAATCCTTTGTCAAACAAAGAATTAGAACTGGGTTTACTCCAAGGGAGAGGAGTGACCTGACAAAGATTGGAAAAAGAAAAAACATGGGTGCATCTATTGATTTTTGTTACTGCACTCTGTCAAGGTCATTGAAATAACTATGTAATTGAAGTTTTTTTTTGTTTGTTTGTTTTTTTAATGGACTGAATATTGTGGGGCAGACAAGAAGGTCTGCAGAGATCGGCCTGAGGAGATAACCCCCCACTGGCTGTCCATGTATGTATTGTCCATGGAGGAGCCAATAAATTGTTAGGAAAATAAATACTTAAATGCATTCATATAGTGTGACAAAATGCTGAATCAGTCTCCCACACAAGGCACCGTATGTATTCATTAATTTTCTATACTTGCTAAGTCCTCCACAATGTCACGATATACACTATATTACCAAAAGTATTCGCTCACCCATTCAAATGATCAGAATCAGGTGTTCTAATCACTTGGCCTGGCCCCAGGTGTATAAATTCAAGCACTCAGGCATGCAGACTGTGAAACAAGACATTTGTGAAAGAATGGGCCGCTCTCAGGAGCTCAGTGAATTCCAGCGTGGAACTGTCATAGGATGCCACTTGTGCAACAAATCCAGTCGTGAAATTTCCTCGCTCCTAAATATTCCACAGTCAACTGTCAGCTCTATTATAACAAAATGGAAGCGTTTGGGAAAAACAGCAACTCAGCCACGAAGTGGTAGGCCACGTAAAGTGACGGAGAGGGGTCAGCGGATGCTGAAGCGCATAGTGCAAAGAGGTCGCCGACTTTCTGCACAGTCAATTACTACAGAGCTACAAACTTCATGTGACCTTCAGATTAGCCCAAGTACAGTACGCAGAGAGCTTCATGGAATGGGTTTCCATGGCCGAGCAGCTGCAGCCAAGCCACACATCACCAAGTGCAATGCAAGGCGTCGGATGCAATGGTGTAAAGCACGCCGCCACTGGCCTCTAGAGCAGTGGAGACGCGTTCTCTGGAGTGATGAATCACGCTTTTCCATCTGGCAATCTGATGGACGAGTCTGGGTTTGGAGGTTGCCAGGAGAACGGTACATTTCAGATTGCATTGTGCCAACTGTGAAATTTGGTGGAGGAGGAATTATGGTATGGGGTTGTTTTTCAGGAGCTGGGCTTGGCCCCTTAGTTCCAGTGAAAGGAACATTGAATGCTTCAGGATACCAAAACATTTTGGACAATTCCATGCTCCCAACCTTGTGGGAACAGTTTGGAGCGGGCCCCTTCCTCTTCCAACATGACTGTGCACCAGTGCACAAAGCCAGGTCCATAAAGACGTGGATGACAGAGTCTGGTGTGGATGAACTTGACTGGCCTGCACAGAGTCCTGACCTGAACCCGATAGAACACCTTTGGGATGAATTAGAGCGGAGACTGAGAGCCAGGCCTTCTCGACCAACATCAGTGTGTGACCTCACCAATGCGCTTTTGGAAGAATGGTCAAAAATTCCTATAAACACTCTCCTCAACCTTGTGGACAGTCTTCCCAGAAGAGTTGAAGCTGTAATAGCTGCAAAAGGTGGACCGACATCATATTGAATTCTATGAGTTAGGAATGGGATGGCACTTCAGTTCATAGAATGAGTAAAGGCAGGTGAGCGAATACTTTTGGTAATATAGTGTATCTGCAGTTCAGAGAAGCAGAAAGAGTCTCCTTGAGAGGCTCAGTGCAGAATTAATTGTAAGGTTTGGCCTCATCGTGTTATGCCTAATTTACTGGTTCATTCATATTTTAACATCTGACCAATATTATTACCGTCAACTATAAATGACATGAAATTTCTCAAGGATTTTGACTTTTAGAGTGGAATAAACTGAGATAATCATGTAAAGAAGTTGCTCAAAACTGTGCCCCTACTGAGTCTTTAGCTCTTAAGTAAGCCTTTGCATGCATCCATTAATCTGTTCATCACATTTTAAACTGCCTTACCCAACATGAACGGTACCCTTTTTTCAGCACATACAGTGCTGCTTTAAAGTATAACAAATAAAACAGAAATATTATGTGTTTGCATTTGTTTATTTAAGAAAAGTAGTAATTTGTACATATTTGTGAAGTGCAAAGGTAAGTTAACCCTTCAGTATTTGGTGTGACCCCCTTGTGTAGCAACTAAATCTCCAGTAACTTCTGGTCAGTCGTCAAGAGCAACTGGGAGGAATTTTAGCCTGTTCCTCAGCACAGAACCGCTTCAGCTCTGACATGTTGGTGGGTTTCCTCACATGAACTGCTTGCTTCAGGTCCTTCTACGACATTTCTATTGGATTAAGATCAGGACTTTGACTTGGCCAGGCCCAAACATGCAATTTGTTCTTCTTGTGCCATTTTATTGTAGAACGACTTGTGTTCTTAGGATCATTGTTTTCCTCCATGATCCAGTTTCTCTTAAGATTCAGCTCACAGACAGATAGAATCTGTGAAAATTCACTGGTACAATTCAGAATTCATTGGTCCATTAATGATGGCAAGCCATCCTGGTCCAGATGCAGCGAAACAGATCACAACAAGGACATTACCACCCCCATGTTTCACAGATGGGCTGAGGTCTCATGGTGGTCTCATCTTTATAGAGAGCAGTGGCTTTGAAGTTACGCTGGGTTTCTGTGTGACCTCTCTGACTATTATGTGTCTTTCTTTTGAGGTGATCTTAGTGGGTCGACCACTCTTGTGGAGGGTAACAGTCGTCTTACATCTCTTCCACTTGTTCGCAATCTCTCTGACTGTGGATTTCAAACTTTTTTAAAATGGCTTTTCAAACTTTTCCAGCCTGATGAGCAACAAAAAAAAATATATAGTCCTGAGGTCCTCAGAAAGCTATTTTATCTCAACATATGTTGTGCAGATCAGATGGTAACCAATCCCTGATTTTTTATTTTTATTTATTTATTTATTTATTTTTTAATAAAACAGGGCACTGAACAACACCTGAGTCTCATTACATTACGGAAACACTTCTGAACATATGGACTCTAATTTGGCATTGATATCAACCTATAATCCTAGAGGTTCACTTACCTTTGCACCTCACAGACATGTGATATTGACTCACTTTCCACAATAGACAAATACCAAAGCATAAGATTTCTATTTATTTATTGTTTGATTGGGTTCTCTTTGCATACTGTCAGAACTTGAAACTTGAAAATCCATTGTTTTTCTGAGAAGCTTTTATGCTGAAATGTAGAAAATTCAGATGGGCACAAATACTTTTGAGCAGCACCGTACTTAGCCATAAGTATGACTGCTACATACTCACTTTTACATGTGATATTTATTTATTTATTTATTTTATTAAAAGTACTAATTAGAGTTTAAATAAATTCCCTCAAAAATCCCTCATCATTTTCATGGGCTGCAGACCTAAACCAAAACAGCAATTCCCATTGGTTTTCTCAGCTTGTCTCTGTGATTTGTAAATAGAGGTATGTTACTTTAAATGAAACATCAGCTCAGTGTTTTCACAGATGAACTGACACATCCCTGAAGTGCTCCTGGAATAAATGGATTTATTTCATTTAAACCAGTTTAAAGTACTGAAACATCATCAGGAAGGAAATCTGTCATCACATGTACTTCACTAAATAAAATGTGGTGAAATGTGTCATGATGTATGGCAGCGTGGCACTTATCACCTGTTTAATTATGCCTGAATTCATATCATGTGCATTTTCTTTCAGCATTTGACTCAACAGACGATCTCTTCGTTCAATCTGGGTGCATTATGTCTCCCATCTGTTCTATGTTAAATCTATAACCCCCCGCTCCACATCTATTCTCCCCACATCTAACGTGTCTTTTTATCTCTATGCTTTGCACAGGCATTGTGTCCTCTGGCAGTCTAAGTAGCTCATTGTTGTGTGGAGAACGCTCTCTCATGGGAGCCATAGTCAGTCAAGAGTGAATTGCCTCTGAGATGCATTTTTTACTGTGTCTGTCGGTTGTGATGAGGGATAAGAAACGCTGCGTTCTTTTGAGACTCTCGGAATCAAATAAGGGAATTGTGAAACGTCTTATAAAAAAAATCCTTTACATATAGTTGTTATGGAAAGATGAAGTTACATCAAGTCCTAGGCTGATGCAAGACCTTGCTGAACATATACCTGAGTAATTTATATACCATGTTGTTTATCATAGTCACCATGTGCTAAATGTGAAATATTGCTGTCCCTGTAACGTGTGTTGGTCTTTGTTAGTGTAGCGCTCTATGTTGGTGTGCCTCAGCTCCAGTGTCACCTACAAAAATTTGTGTTCTTTAGTCGACCTCGGCAGAAAACAGCAATTTGATTTCGACCTTCATACTAGAGCTTTGGAGGAGTCCACAATGGTAAACCTGCATATATTCTCTGTTCATAACGAACCTAATTTAATACTTTTAGAATGGAACGTAGAGACATGAGGAAAGATTCTCATATTTACAACTTGCATCAGACTCCAAGAGAGTTGTTTGATTGCAGAGTTGGTTTTCCGATTAAACAGTTCATTGTTTAGTCTATATGTTGTTCGAAGCCTGTTGTGATTTCTTAAAGCCCAGTGTTTCCAGGTGTCTGGTTTCAGTCAATTATCGTTTAGCCATTAAATGCATGCCCTGCGTTAATTCAGTCACTTGTTTTTGCTCTCTTCAAAGAATCAGATACACAGATACAAGTCGCCACCCAAAAAAAAACGGTCAGCTTCTGCAATGTCACAAGATTTATTTCCATCCAGTGTTGCATTAATTTTTCACCAAGATCTTGTATTGATGATGGGAGAGTCTGACCACTGTGCAAAGCCTTCTCCAGGACATCCCAAAGATTCTCAATGGGGTTAAGGTCTGGACTCTGTGGTGGCCAATCCATGTGTGAAAATATGACAATTTCAGACCGATGAATCCTGGCTTTGTCATCTTGGAATATGCCCGTGCCATCAGGGAAGAAAAAATCCATTGATGGAATAACCTGGTCATTCAGTATATTCAGGTAGTCAGCTGACCTCATTCTTTGGACACATAATGTTGCTGAACCTAGACCTGACTTCTACTGTTGTTTTTCTTCGGTTTGATTTCACCGAACGTTTAAGTGATCAATGATCACGATCAATCAGGATTTTTTTCCGATCACATTTCTTCCTGGAAGACGATGGTTCACTGCTATCCTTCCAGTTTTTAATAATGCGCTGGACAGTTCTTAACTAAGTTATAGTAGTTTCTACAATCTCTTTAGATGTTTTCTCTGCTTGATGCATGCCAATGATTTGACCCTTCTCAAACAGACTAACATCAGGACCGGGACCAGGACCACGGGATGTGTCCTTAGACATATTGTTTAAGAAATGAGAAGCTACTCATTGCATTAGTTGGGATTAAATAACTTGTTGCCAGCTGAAAGATAATCACCCATGCAGTAATTATCCAATAGGAGGCTCGTACCTGTTTACTTAGTTAAATCCAGGTGGGGCCTTTTTTTGGCCAGGCAGCGTATATGAATCTAAAAACATAGCTGTAGCATCAGAATAAAGTGTAGCTCAGTCAAAATGCACAATGGTAAAGATACATTCAAACAGTCCCCAAGCAAAGTTAGGAATGATGAGAGAAATAAGTATAATAGATTTATTTCTTTAGCATTAATAATCCATTCCCAAGTACAGGCAATATGATTTTAATAAATGTCAAATTCCTGTGTTCTACAACCGTAACCTATGTTAAGTTGACATATGTGCTGATTCAAATAATAATTTTTAACTCCATGCATTTTGTCATACCAATTTTTTTTTGTGAAGAATTTCTGCAATTGTCCCAGTGATAGTAATGTGAATATCTTGAATTAATCTTGCATTAATCTTGAATTAAACAAGCAGTTTTAAAATATCACATTCATCTTTTGGATTTGTTAATACTGTTCGTTCTACGGGGGGGGGGGGGTCCTACAATAACCTGCATGCTTTGTTGCTTCCACATCACTGTAGTTTAAATGCAGCCTGTAACTATTGCATCATATGTTGAGCTGTTCATTATACGGTCTCTTCAGTGTTTTTTGTGGGGTTGGTTTACTCAGGTTGTTGCAATGACATTACTAACAAAACGGTAACAACAGTTGGACGGGTTCATTAAGAATTTGCTCACTTGATACACTTATTGACCATACGTCCTGCGGGGAATGTAAAGACAAGTCTCATTACAGTTCCTACAAGCGTTAGCTGCATTTGTTGCTGTCATTCCACCTTGTTCCACATTGCAAGGCCTGATTTCCCGTCACTATTGAGTGTTTATGTGACATACTGGGAAAATCATAGAAGATAAGATGACACTACTGCTATGAAATATAGGTGTAAATAATTATTTTTTTCAGTATATAAAAGGAGACTTCCAGGTGACCGCACAGTCCTGAAAACCAGAAAGAGGTCATTGTGTATCTAATTTTGCTTGCTGCAGGCTGAGAGCCCACCTGCAACCCCCACTTTGTCTGTGATCCCTCCCCAATCCCTCTGCCCTGCAGCAATCCCCTCAGCAGCCAGCAAGGTCTGTATGTGACCCCCGAGGACTGGCCAGCCTATGAACTCCTTATGAAGGGAAAGACTATAACACAAAGGGGTTTTAAAGAGGGTTCAGTCGAAGAGGAGGAGCAGCTTCGTGTGCTATGAGAGACTAATCACCACACTCATGGGCTTCTCGAGACCAAAGGTGCCAGACTTTACCATGGAGCTGAAAACCAACTTAAGGGAGCAGAAATCAATGCAACACACTCAGCCTAAGTTCTGTGTATGACCTGCTTTTGAAGCATTGTTGTGTTCTAAAATGCTGAAAAGAGCTTGTCTCTCCGTTTTTAACTTTCACGCCACCGCCTTGAGACCATGGGACCATGAGAGTACATTACTCCAAAGAACAAAGCAGACAGTCGATTGATGGGTCCAAAGTATTCTGTAAAGTATAAAACACTAGAAGACGAAGAAAACGTACTATCAAACTTTCTGTCTCATGAGGCACATTTTTGAAGTGAGCACAAAAGCGTTATTTTTTATTTTTTTTGCTTTGTTTTTTTAGCAATGCAACGCCTATTGTTATATTTCCAAAGAAGTTCCATCTGTCTGAAATCCTCCATATTTCTAAATAAACTTAAATGCAGGTTGTAGAATGGTGACAGTCAGTCATGCGAAAGTAAATTTCGTGTATTCTCAAATTATTCAAGGAAGTACCACTTAAATTCATGCATCCTTGGATCACATCAGAATACATTTTCCACATAAACTACACAAATTAGCAATAAACAATAAAAAGTATCACCTCCAGCTCACTAATGACTACCCATGATCCTCCTCTGCCTCCTCCACACATTCCACCGGGGAGAGGGAGAGTGATGTGGGGTGTGCCTGAAGTTTTCTGCTTACCCTTATTGCTTTTTGCTGCTGAAGACAATATTATTATCTCCAGCTGCAGGCCTCAGAGCACACAACTTGTAAATAATAAACCAAGCTGGACAGAAGCCTGTGAGGCCACTGCTAATCCTGGTATTATTCCACTTTTATTGTTGCTATTTGCTCATTATTTCTCATCTCCTCTGGCTGAAGACAGCCAGTTAAATTATTTTCACCCCATTGTTTTCTTCTACCACAAAGGCCAAATTAGCATCGAGGACAGGCAACATTTAGAAATGCCTTTATTTTTTGTAGCCCTCCTTTCGTCACTCTTGACCCATTTAGCGCCCACAAGGCATCCCAAACTGTCACCGTGGGTGTTAGTAGATGGTGTAAGTTCTGAATATAATTATGAAAAATATTTTTTATTATGCTTTAATTTGAAACATCTTCCCATTTAGTGAGACTCTGGAAACTGTAGGAAGTAATCTCCAAATGCAAGTTATAACCTTGTAGTGGATGTTTTGGGAGAATGAGATCTACACAAAGCTAAATCAGATTAATGTGTTACTCAAAATCCAATCCGTGTAGTTATAATCAGCAGTGGAAGGGTGTTGCTTCAGCCTCCAGAGAGCTGCAGTATTCTGTATTAGCTGGTAATAGTAAAATTTTACCCAGACTCCATAACATCATTCTTATGGGAGGAATGACTCTGACAAGCCTGAGGGCAAAACTAGTTTGTTTGCTTCAATGTGCTCATTGAAGCTGTGACACCTAAAGATATTCAGATAATGAAACTGCTGTGAAGCCCCTCACTACGTGGAACATTATTTTTGAGAATGGCAAGAATAAATATTCTTCTTCTAACCACACCTGATATAAAAAAATAAATCTTCTGCACAGAAACTCTGCACTTCTATTTCTATCATATCAGCTTCAGTGAAACAAATTATGGTAATCGTTAAGATTTTAAAATTTACATTTTTTACACATGAAGTCTGTTCTTCTTTCAGGTGAGTGACGTGTGTTGTATTTGTTGTATACATCCTTTTGTGCTTGCAGAAGAGCTCACATTCTACCTAATTTTTTGTCAGTATTGCGGCTAATAATAAAAGCGTTTGTCATGAGGCTACATATAGAGAGTTGAAGCCACATCCTTTTTGGTGGACCATCGTGGAACCTTATTTCCAAAAATATATGTGTGGTAGTTGGTGGCAAGCAAAGTAATTTTTTGATCTTGTTTGAATTGTATCTCAATGAATTACACATATTCATTGATTGTATACATCAGTTCCCTAATAAGCACAGAAACACAGGGAGTCCTTTACATTAAAAGGAAATTACAAATTACAATTTGCAGTAAGAGAATTAAAATGCTCAGAACAACAGGCACAGCAAAGAACAACAATCCATGTGTATATCCACTGACCAGGCATAACATTATGACCACTGACAGGTGACAATGTCAGTGTTCTGCTGGGAATCTTTTGGACCTGGCATTCATGTGGATGTTACTTAGACATGTAGCACCCACCTCGACCAGACCAGGCACCCCCACCCCATAGCAATGACACTCCTTGATGGCAGCAGCCAACCCCAGCAGGATGCAGCCTGACACAGACACACACACACACACCACAACAAACAAACAACTCAAAAAACATGAAGAACAGCACAAGGTGTTGACCTGGCCTCCAAATTCACTAGATCCCAAACTGATCAAGTATCTGTGGGATGATCCACAGAGGCCCCTCCCCTCAACCCATGGGACCCAAAGGCCCCCACTAACAACTTTGTGTTGCCAGACACCACAGGACACCCTCAAAAGGCCCATGTCCATTCTTTGATGAGTCACAACTGTTTGGGAGGCACAAGGGAGGCCTACACAATATTAGGAAGGTGGTCATAATGTTTTGCCTGATCAGTGTACAGTACATGTACAAGTATATTGCTGGTGCATGTGCATCTTGCGATGGAAATCTTGTGACCAGGTTAACTTGCGCTGAAGGATTCTTTTAAGAAACATTCATTTGAATTTATCTACCAAGTACAACAAAGATGATTCTGTGTGTATTGCTACCCCAGTTCTGAAAGTATTCCTCACAGCAGTGCACTTCTATGCACACATTTTTAGCTCAGTCAGGACAACTTAGACTAGACAGAGAAACGTATTGCAGTTGCAGTAAATTATTTTTGGTGTTGTGGCTCTGTTCTGGGACCCCTCTGCCCTTCTACACGCCTACATGGAAAGCTCAAGGTAGGAAGAGCACACAGAGCAGCAGCAGCAAATAACCCTGTACAGAAGAGAGCAAGCATCAGTGACGCAGTACTGACACTGATAGATTGACACAGCATAAAAGAGGAGTGGGTTGGGGGGTGGGCTGCAAAGAGGTTTGCTGAGAAAAGTAACGCCAGACTAAAGCAACTTAAATAGGCTTCTTGAATAAGATTTGTCAATGATGCTTCAGCTGAGTTGTCAGCTGATATTGTCTGGCTAATAGAATAACTACAAGCTGATGAGATGGGTCTGTGAGCTGAACTTGATTCCATGGCCTGTCTGGATGGATGTCATGCTCCATTCCTACACATGTTTTGGTCTGGAACATTCCATAAAGTAAAGGTAAGTTGTGGCCCAGTTGTCCAGAGCTGCTGTAGATCTAGATGGATGGATAGATATTGTATGAATGCTAAATGGGTAGAAAGTCCCACATTTATTATACGTTTAGCTTTTTCTTCCTCAAAAGTGTAGATTTCATACCATCCCCCAGTAAGGCGCTGTGCTTAATATATGCAAAACTGAGGACCAAACGGTGTAAAACTTGTTAGTCTCAAGTGGTTTGGAGTCATGGTGGACGAAAAGCTGTGATGACAGCCTTCATTAGTCAGCAGGTCATTCAGTTAGGAGAAAAAAATTAAGAGCAAGAGAGCTCACTTTTAATGATGATGAATAATCCCGTGGGACAAACGATGAGGAGAGAATTTTCTCCAGGAAACTTCACTCACATGAAAAAAATAGAACAGACATGTAGATTGTAATTATTGCTTGATACCTTTTTTCTCACCCTCCCCAGTTATACTAGTAAGAATAATCAGTCGGCACTGATTCTTAAACTGTGTGATGCTAGCTAATACAGATCATAAGAGTCCTGGGTTAAGATGCCTCCTCAGCTGCTCATGAACTGGAGCCAAATGTGAGGGGAAAATGGTGGTAGAGATCCTCACTGTGTGTGATCACAGCTCTGGTAAAGCAGCAATTTACAGCTCTGAGTGGCTCCTCAGCACTCAGGTATGAGATTCACAATGAACATTGATTTCCCACTGCTAAGTGCAGAGTACATCTAAGGCCTTGGGCTAGTACTAACTACATGTGGAGCAGTGCCTGGCTAACAAAGGGCTTGTAAATAAGCAAAAAAGAACAAAGATGCTCTTGGGTAATTTGCATGTTTGCATTATGAGCTAAGCATCCTCTCATCAGATTAAAATAAAGTAGGGTAAGATAGATTTGGCTGTTTGAAAGAGTAATTCTGCTTGTTTTTTATATTTTAAAGTCATTAAAAATGCAAAAGGAACACCGCTACCGGAGTTTTGAGAACCGAGGCCTCCTTCTAACATCTATTCTCGTTCCTAGTTTTGTTCCCTAAAAACTAGACAAAAAGGCAAGAAATACTGTGAATCAAAAACGAATTAGGTGAATTACTTACAAGATGTACAAGACAGTATGCTAGGATCCGATTACAACATATTTTTATCTCAGTATACTGCAGTCACCATATTAGACTGGTCAATCACACAGCTATAAATTACTGCTGACAGACATGGCAGGCTGCAGATTTGTCCCTGACTGATCGCAGCTTGCCCTCTTTCACGACATGCACAGCATACACAGGTTATTTAGAGGGAGGCACTTCACGGTTCCGCCTGATATCACCCACAGCATCATTAGTTTTGCCATGTTTACTGCTGTACACAGAAGAGAGTTTTGGCTCTACGTGTCAATGTAATGGAAGACAAATAGTAAAAGGTTTAAACCTGCAAGAGAAGCCAAAACAAGACCAACAATCTGCAGAGTTTGTTCATGAACAATGTGCAAATTAAAATGATGACCTTTGGTGTTTGACGAAAAGTCGCATGATCAGTTTTTATAATTCTTCCTTAGGGTGGCTTGCATGCGTATAGCAGTTGTGGAGACATTTTACTCAAAACTAAGACATAAGACATGTTTATTAATCCCACGTATGGGAAATTACCTTGTCACAGTAGCGTGGAATTTGGCAAATATATATACAAAAACAATAACGACTTCAATTACCAAAAAACACAATACAGATTTGAAAAATATATACAAAAAATAACAACACTCTTAAAAATATATAGAGAAAAAATAGAAATAGAAATATATAAAGACATTCTGCATGTACAGCGTGGTGGTGGAAAAACCTTTACAAATAAATAAATGCTAAAACTTAAAAACTATAAGATGTTGAGGTAGTGGTTTGTGCAAAGTAAGGCAGTGCAAAAAAAGCAGATTTATTTGTGCAAAATGACAGTTTTTAATGACTCATGCTGGTGTTGTACAGCCTGATGGCAGTTGGAATGAAGGACCTGCGGTAGCGTTCCCTCTTGCAGTGTGGATGCAGCAGTCTGCTGCTGAAGGAGCTGCTTAGGTCTCCTACAGTCTGATGCAGTGGGTGAGAGGGGTTGTCCATGATTGATGTCAGCTTGGCTAACATCCTCCTCTCACCCACCTCCTTGATGGAGTCCAGAGAGCAGTCCAGGACAGAGCCGGCCCGTCTGACCAGCTTGTTGAGTCTCTTCCTGTCCCTCTCTGACCTGCCACTGCTCCAGCAGACCACTGCATACAGGATGGCAGAAGCCACCACAGAGTCATAAAAAGTCCTTAGCAGTGTCCTGCACACCCCAAAGGACCTCAGACGTCTCGGCAGATGGAGACGACTTTGGCCCTTCTTGTACGGGGCGTTTGTGTTGTGTGTCCAGTCCAGTTTATTGTTGAGGTGAATGCAAATAAGTCAACTTTACTGACGGTGATCTGCTGTGTTTAGTTATCATTTCCACTCTAGATGGATTTCAGTCTGGTCAGGTTATTATCTGCATTATAGTGTCTAGGCTAATCCCAGTACATGTCTGTAAATAATATAGCCCAAAACACTACTGGATTCTGCCCCTATCAGCCAAGATCTCCAGCATAGTGACATATTGTTCTAACATATTGTATTATGTCACATTCTGTTTTATAGATACTGAAGGTACGATCATAATTAGTCTCCTCGTACAATGTACAGTAAAAAAAAAAAAAAAAAAAAAGGGAAAAGTGGTCAATATCTGACCTTTAAAAGTGCAACAATTCTCCTAGGTACATTTTCACACCGTTTGTCAATATGCATGGTAGTTAGGTTGCTAACTTGGAACATGGAAAACTCGCATTTTATTCTTAATAGCTCTTTATGACTGACCAGACACCTGTTTGATGATGTTGCCTGATGGATGAGAATCTAAGGCCTCGTCCACACGTACGAAAACGATCTTTTCCCCCTCCGTTTTCCCTGGCATCGTTTCAAGAATATCTGTGTCCACACGGATCCGTTTCACCATGACTGAAAACGCTACTTCATATTCCAGGCCTATAGGTGGCGCTGTTTCAGTTTCAGAAATTCACCAAAAACGGAGAGGAAGAGGCGGAGCATGCGCATAAAGCTTGAGCGCTGTTTACAAATCGGCTTTAGAAGAAACCAAAGTCAAGGAGAAATTATATTTTGCCCTGGTAACCCTAATAGGCTCAATATCTTCTCCAGCAGGAACACGAGCATGTAGTCCGCCATTGTTGTAGATGTTGTTATGAGACGTCTCGCGGGATATAAGAGGTGGAAGGCTGCTCGAGGGGTGTGGCGATGACATCATCGAAACGCACTTCTCCGTTTTCGCAGTCCACACAAAAACGCAAGAGATGCGTTTGCGAATTTTTTCACCCTGGGACCCGTTTTCAGAAAAGTGCGTTTTAGGGCAATGCGTTTACAGGATTCGTGTGGACGATCGGCCAAAACGATGCAAAACATCTGCGTTTAGACCAAAAAGCGTCTCCGTGTGGATGGCCCCTAAGGGTTGAATAGTTTTAAAGTAACTTTTGCACAGTGCTCCACAGTTTTAGCATTGAGTTTTGCAGTGGTGGACAGTAACGAAGTAGATGTAATTCGTTCCTGTACTTAAGTACGGAATAGATGTATCTGTACTTTACTCAAGTATTTATATTTGGTGAGACTTTATACTTTCACTCCACTACATTTCGAAGTGAAAATTCGTACTTTTACTCCGTTACATGAATAAAAAACCCTATCGTTACATTTTGTCGAAACCAATAATATTGAGATGTCAAAAAACAGTGCAGTCAGTCACGCACCAATCAGGGCTCAGTGCGCGATTTGCTCTCTCTGAAGTCCTGTCGATTTCGTCAGTCCGTTCGTCGTTCATTTGATGAGTGGTATTTGGAAGAGCTCGGTGAATTAATTTGGAAGCATTGCATTTAGAAGAATTAGAAGTTAAATCAACAAAATGACAGAAACGATGGAAGATGCTGACTTGCTCGAACACCCATGGCCTCACTTAGGCGAATTTTTTGAATTAATGGACAGAAAGAAAGATTCATTTTACTTTAAGTGTCTACTCTGCCTTCCAAAGCAGAACAGGATATCCTCCTTTAAGAATTCTCCTTCCAATTTGAAGAAACACGTCGAGGTAAGTTATTTTTACTTTGGTGTGTTTGACGGCTAGCAACCGAATTGTTTTAAATTTGACCTAAAGGATACTACATTGTTTGCATGTGTGTTCGGCTAAATTAACTATACGCTAGCATAGCGTATTAGCGGCTAATCGTACTGATGTTGAATGCTCCCTTCTTACTAAGCCTTCGTTCAGAGGGTAAATTCTTTGCATTGCCGTCAAGTAAAGTGGTCTTTTCATCCTACATAAGTTAATTGTCTTTGGCGAAATAGCCTGCCGTCATTTCTAACTAGAAAACGGTGAGGTTGTCGCTAAGAAATTAGCTTTTGAAGACACTTTAGGTGAAGTTTGTTTTGTTGTCATTTTGAGAAGTAGCCATAAGTGGATAATGTAGGCTACAGTATGACCACTAGAAATATAACCTACTACTGATGTTCGCATAATTGAAATTTAATGCATTTTACTTGTTTTAAATTAATGATATGATGCCAAATGAGTTGGTTGCTGGAATTTGCTTGGCAAATAAATGGACTGCATTTTTGCTAAATGGATAGAAATGAAATCCACTAATTTGTAGTTCACATTCTAAAGCCCAGCATAGCCTAGATTTAGGAAATGCAAAAAAGTGTATTTAATTTATTAATTGGAGTAGCCTGTGTGGATATGTTGTTAATGGATGGACTGTTTTTTTTCTTTCAGAGAAAGCATGCAAGTTATGTGGATAGGTATGACGCTTTGACTGCCCCACGGAAAAGAAAAGCAAAGAACCAAGACGGTCCCTCAACTGTCAAACAGTTAAAGTTAGGTGAAACAAACGTAGTTTCCCAAAGACATGTTGATCATGCTGTCATTAATTTTGTGATCCAGAGCCTCCAGCCCTTTAGTGTGGTAGAGAAGCCATCATTTCAAGAGCTTGTGCGAGATCTTCATCCAAATGCCACTGTCATGTCCAGGACCACCTTGAGACGCAAGATAGATGAGGCTTCAATTGAGATGAAAAGAAACATCAAAGAACATATGGAACCAATCAGTTTTATTGCTACGACAACAGATTGCTGGAGCGCAAGGCGAAGAGGTTTTCTTGGAGTTACTGCCCACTGGGTTGATCCCAATAGCCTAGAGAGGTGCTCAGTGGCACTAGCATGTAAGAAGCTGAAAGGTCCACACACTTTTGATGTTTTGGGTGGTGCGTTAAATGAGATTCATGCTGAATATGGCATACAGAACAAGATAACCCGAACTACTACGGACAACGGTTCCAATTTCTTAAAGGCATTCCGCATGTACGGAGAACAGGATGAAAATAACAATTCACCTTCAGATGAATCTGAGGATGATGTGGATGAGATGGATGATGACGAGGAACAGGAGTGGGATGGGTTTGGAGTGGATTTTGTCGAAGTCACTTCTATCTTAAATGAAGACGATGGTTTACAATTCCAACTCCCTAAACATCATCGATGCGCCTGCCACCTGCTGAATCTTGTCTCCACAGTGGATGCAGAAAAAGCAACATCTAACGATGCTTTCAAAAGGTTGTCTAGATCAGCTTTCTCGAAATGCCAAGCACTATGGAACAAGTGTGGGAGATCTGATGCTGCTGCAGAGCTTGTAGAGAATGTATGCAAAATTCAGCTGATCCGGCCAAACGCAACAAGGTGGAATTCTTTGTTCCTTGCTGTTGAGAGAATCCTACGAATTGTAAAAGAGCAGGGAGAAGGAGCTCTCAGAACTGTTTTCACTTCACTCAAGTTGCCCATGTAAGCATTGTTTTTTGAGTTTTTAAACTCATGTACTTCAAATAGCTAGTATGCCAGATTCTACATGGTTATTCTGCTAAATGGAGCACATCTATGACTCCAGAGTAGGCCTGGTGACATGACGGAAATATATTGTGATTTAACAGTATTGATAATTATTCATAATGTTAATGACCAAACCATGCAGAGTTAACCATGTGATCACATTAATTGATAAATTGTTGTTGTTTGAATCTATTAGGCTGAGTCCAGTTGAGATCTCCTTTCTAGAGGAGTACGCCAAAACGATGGGACCACTCGCCAAGGCCCTCAACATATTGCAATCTGAAACAGACGTGCAGATGGGATGGCTCCTGCCTACTTTGATGCTGCTGATCGCAAAGCTGAACAAGATCCGCAGTGGTTGCAGATACTGCAAACCTCTGGTGGATGCTGTCCAAGAGGGTCTGCAGCGACGTTTCGCTGACATGCTTGTGGAGCCAGAGTTTATCGCTGCTGCCATCCTTGTCCCAAAGTTTAAAACATCATGGACCTCTGACGAAAACCTCATAAAACTTGGTGAGACTTAACTAGTATTATTTGTTAGAAGAGTATTTAAACTTAAATTTACAGAAACAAAATAATGCTTAAAAATGCTTACAAACTCAAATGGGTAAGCATTACATTTTATGCACCTTTAAATTCTGTTATTCTGATTTAACGCATGATTACAGTGACTTTATTTCTAGCATTTATTTCAATGTCCATTTCAGGCCTGGACTACATTAAGGACCATCTGGAGGAAGACTCTTCACATCAATCACCAGCTAATGGCTCCAGTGCATCAGATGATGAGGACTTCTTCGCAAGCATGAAGACATCTAATGGTCAGGACAGTGTTAAACAATTAGATGGCTACCTTGCCTCAAAGGTAGACCACAAGGATATACTGAAGTCATACCCCGCAGTGTGTAAGTTGTCTCTTAAACTTAACACCGCTTTACCAGCCTCAGCCGCTTGCGAGCGCCTATTTAGCACTGCTGGGCTGATCTTTACCCCACGGCGGGCAAGGCTGGACGCAAAAAATTTTGAGAACCAACTCCTCCTGAAGCGAAATAAGAAATATTTTAAGCTTTAGTAAGTGGTGAACAGCTTTGCCATTTTAAGCTTGCTGTTTAAGCATGCTACGTGGGATTAAGGGTACCACACCTTTGTTGAGTATCCTCCACTATAATCTTAAGCACAAATTGGTATAACATAATGCTGCGCTAGTTCCTGGAGTGGTAGTTTTATTCCCACTTGTGATATCTGACTGAGTATTTTGTTCTGACTTCCTGTGTTTGTAGTATGTATCATTCACTACATACATTTTCATGTCTTCTGTGCATACCATTTTAGGCTTGCTGTTTTAGCATGCCACTTGTGATTCAGGATAGGTCAGGGAAACTGGTTTGTTGTGACTTCGTTATTGTGCGCCACAACTTTGTTAGAGTATCCTCCTCGATAATCTTAAGCACAAATTGGTATCGTAAAATGCTTTACTAGTTCCTGGAATGGAAGTATTTTGTTTTGACTTCCTGTGTTTGTAGTATGTGTCATTCACTAGCCTACTTTTTCTGTCTTCTGTGCAAACTGGCATGCACTGTAATTGTCTGGAATTTATGCAAAAGCTAGTTCTTGCAATATTATTTTTTTTTTTTCATATTTGATCTGAGGTCAAAGGTTTTATTTTGACTTTTGTCTGTTTTTGTACCTAGGTTGGTGTAGGTAATATCAAAAATATTATACTAGTCTTAAGCACCAACTAGTATGACACCACATTCTCTGATTTTCTAATCAGCTCAGGTAGTGGTATACCCAATGTTTTGAAGCATAAATCAGTATTTTTGAGTTGAAAGGTACAGTAACACATTTCAGACATATACATGTATGTGACAAAAGAAAGGTGCTTGTTTTACTACACATTTGTTGTAATGAAATGTGGAACAGCAACTAAGTTACAAATAAATGTAAAATTAATTAAATGTTCTTGAGAGCTGTTATTTCATAACCACTTGGTCTTACCTTATGGCAATAGATAGATTTTAATGCTTTGTGATTATATTCTTTAAATACACAAATGTAAGTGGCATTAGTATTTCACCTTATACAAGTTGAGAGAGCAGGAGCTTTGATGTAAAAATGATTTTAAAAAGCCATTAGAGCCATAATGCAATGAGGTACTTTTACTTTTAATACTTAAGTATATATGAAGGCAAATACTTTTATACTTCTACTTAAGTAGAAATTCAAAGTGCATACTTTTACTTTTACTTGAGTAATATTTGACACAAGGTATCTATACTTTCACTTAAGTACATAATCAGTGTACTTCGTCCACCACTGGAGTTTTGATAGTGTAAACATACCATCTCCTCGCTGACAGCAAGCAATACATACTGGCATACAACAGCGGCATAGTAAATTTACTTCATGTTATACAGCCATTGTGTCTCATGTTTGAATGACTTCCTGTCACAGCTGTACCTTTTGGAAGAAGACAGACTTTCTGGCGAAGTGGCTGCACCTGTCACCGTCTTCAAAGGGTCTCTGTGCATCTTGTCACACCTTTCCCATCCCCCATTGTGAAGGGAGCCCTGGCTGGCAGGTCCCCATTGATCTGTTCCAGAGCTGTGATAATTGGGCCATTAAGATCTCAAAAAGACACCCAGCATGAGGCAGAGATAGAGTCTAACAGTCTGCCAAGAGAAAGGACTTCCAACTCCTCCATCACACTTGATGATTTCTTTGCTATTCTATGAAATGTGTAGGAACAGCATGTTGTTTTGCTTGTATTGAATGCATTGCAGTATACAGATGAGACATCTTGACAAAAACAACTGAAATCTTACACAGCCCAAATGGTGAATGGGTCCTCCGATCGAGGCTGTGTTTGCGACAAAACAGAAAATGTATGTACATAAACCACAGATACACTAGACAATCACAAAGAGAATCAAAACGACAACAGACACACAAGAGATCAACAAAAGACACACAGTGACCATAAAGAGATGCAAAAAGACTACAAAGAGACTCAAAGCACACATACACACAATTATTTTAGTATTTATTTATTTCCTTCCTTGCTCCCACATGGTAGGGTGTCTTTTACATGCCTGTGCCTATAGTGGCAAGGTATTCCATAAGTCATCTATGGGCAGGTGTAAAATTCACAGCAAAACTGAAGGTCAATATTACACTGTGCTCAAGAAAACAAGTGCATCTATCCTTGCATGTGTTGCACCACAGACCAAGGAGAAAACCTGTAGGTAATTTGGAAGAAAAATCAATGGCAACTGCCAACACTAGTAAGTCTGAGTCGTGATAAGGTTGCTTTCTGCCCCATTAGGTATCTCCACTCTGGCGTCTTCCCCATCACAAGCTCAAATACTCATCACCAAACTGTATTAAGCAGACGTGTTATAAAATCAAATGCAACTCACACATAAACAAGCTAGATGAGGGAATAAGAAGCAAGACACAGAACAAAATGTAGCACGTTGTTTCAAGGATGGAGTGAGTCAGTGGATTGGATGTCTGTAAATCAAAAGAACTCATCCACACAGAAGGGCCAGGCCTTTTTACACAGTGCATTATTTGATAATACTGCACTTACAGCACACAGTATATACACATTAGAATCTTTTCCAGCTTATGTTTTGCCCTTGGTGACCTGGCCTGTTCTGGTTCTCTTTCTTCTATTACTGCAAAATAAATGTCATTTTGCCCCCCCCACAGTTTTCAGAATCTGCTTTATACAGATAACATATAAGGAGTTTGACTTCAGTTACATGCTGCTGCCACTGTACTTGAATAGGATATAGGAAAGGAATTATGGGTATGGGTAATTATGGGTAAGAGAATGACAGACAAAGAACAAAAAGTGGGATATGCACAGATAGTGTGGCCCAGACTGTAACCGCTTGTCCTTCGGAGGGTTGCGGGGTTGCTGGAGACTATCCCAGCTGTCACTGGGCGAGAAGCAGGGTACCCTGGACAGGTCTCCAGTCTATCTTAGGGCTAACACAGAGAGACAGATAACTATTCACACTCAATTAACCGAACAAGCATGTCTTTGGACAGTGGGAGTAAGCTGGAGTCCCCGGAGAGAACCCACGCAGACACAGGGAGAACATGCAAACTCCACACAGAAAGGCCCCAGAACCTTCTTGCTGTGAGGCATCAGTGCTAATCACCACACCACTGTGCCACCCTTGCCAGGACTGTTTCATACAAAATGCAGAAAAAATAATAATAATAATTTCAGTTAACCTAGTTTTTAGATATGGTATGATTGTCTGCTACTCTATATAACTGGGAGGAAAGTGAATTAGTTGTTGTTAATGGAAGAAACTTGCGTTACATAGTGTTGTGCTTCAGTGGGAGACTTCAGAGTTGACACATAAACAGCACTAATACATATATGCCATTACACCTTGTATAAGGCGGCACTTACTACAATTACACAGACAAAGACGACTAATAACCGGGTTGAGGTTTGGGTGTTAACATTTCATCTTGTGCATTCTCTCACCCCTATATTTGTGAAATGTGATAGTGCTGATTAAACCAGCTTGTCATTTCTCAGTAAATGGAATGTGTACTTGCTATCTAGAAAATCATCTTGACATTTTCACTGGCTGGAAAATAAATGTATTATTTTGAAATAATGGTGTCTAGTTTATGCCATTATGCTGTATATTGTTACATTAGAAGCTCACTCTATATTTTTGATAAGCATGCCATGATGAAGGTTACTGTTTTTCCATGTTGTGTGTAGCAATTATGATTGTGTGACATTTAAAACAGTGAAGAAACACTGATAATTCAGCTGGAGCCCAACGAAACTTACAAGTATGATTTGCTGTGTCGTTCAGTAAAGCTAAAAAGATTATGTCAATGGCTGAAACAAAACCATAAAAGCTTCCTAAATAGGATTTCTGGCAGATTTGTATCCAAAACTGCTACTAAAGATTCCTCTGATATTTCAGTTTACACAGTTCAGTTTGTCAAACATGTATCAACACAACATCTCAGTAATGCCTTGAGAGAATTTCTTCAGATTTGTCCCAAAATTTCAGTTGGACTCAAATATGAATTAGAAACTGGTTGTCAAGGCTCAGTGTGGCTTCATCACACGTTTTAGGACAGGATAACTTGTGAAAGCAAAATCTCAACAACACCTAGAGAGAATTTCATCAAATTTGGCTCAGATCGCCAATAAGACTCAAGGATGACTTTTTGTTTCTGTTCGTGACTCGTGAAGGCAATTTCTCAGAGTCATGAAGGAATTTTGTTCCTTGTTTGTTTTGGGTGAGACAGGACAAAAGCATAAAATGTAGAGTGATGCGATTTTATGCGCCAGAAGTCAAAAGACAAGTAATCTTTATGATGAGTTTGGATTGGTTGGTAGAGGTATTAAAAAAAATGTCTGAAATGCTATTGTTTAAATTCCCACTCCACAGTATCTGTGCATGGTAACTGCAGTATGGTGAAGGTTGTGGAAAAGTATTTGATTTACAGTTGAACAGATGAAAGGCAAATGTTACTGCATATCTGTGATGAGAGAAGACCTCCAGTCTGCGTGACACTTTCAGGTGCAACACACCCATCAAACTCCCCAACCTCCTCACCCTTACAACCTACATTGCTAAATATAGGATATATAAATTGTGAGGCACAGAATTGTCCAGTATGGATGTAATTCCAGGATCACTAGGCCGATCAGCTCTGACTACCAGTGTGAAATATGCTGCAGATGCTTAATAAATCCATCCACACCCTCAGGCTGCTTTATTCTTTGATATATGGTCATGTCATTATTTCCTGGATTGCACATAACATCGCCTTTGAACATATGCGGCATTTCTTACCAACATGTAGCCAACATTAGAAAACATTAAAGGTAATAGCAAGGTTTGTTTTCTTAAAGCTACGAAGAGAACGATATTTTTCATGTGTTGGATGGGGGGAAGGAGGGAAATGAGAGCACAGCTGAGGCTAAGTGTAAGTGTGATGGTATCACTTTTGGGCTGAAGGTCAGAACAAGTGCTGTCCAGCTCGCCCCTGTAATAAATGGTGTTGCCCAAAGGAAAAACTCAGCAGTGTCCAAGTGGTTTTCCTTGGCGCAAGGATACACATTAATGAAATGCTCCTCCAGCCAACATGTGTTTTAATTGCTGCAGTTCCAGTGATGGGGATGTTGCTTTGTGAGTCCACCAGTAACCTGGTGGGATCTTTACGTAATTAGTTTTTAAAATGATTGTTGCTCTAAAAGACAATATGCTAGTCATTTAAAAGTTAATTTAATGTTTATTTTCTGTTCATGCAGCCATGTTATAAGTCCATAGTGGTTGCCAGACTACCACTTCAACACTATATTTAAATATTTATAGAAGTCTGGGTATAATAACAATTTCCTGTATGTTGGTTCAATAGTATTCTTCTATTCTGTTATTTCCGTGTTTCATATCAATTTAATCACAACCCATTCAATAGATTCATTCCAGCTGAAAAACAAACACCTGCGATGAATGTTTAGATGCAAATTCATCTAAGCATCCCACCACGACAACACGTTTCTCCATGACACATTTCTCTGTGAAGTAATTCAGTTTTTTCATGCTGTGAGGAGGGGATATTTATATGCTTGGCCTTGGCCTGGCTTTATTGCCAGTGTAATTGAGGGATAGGCGCTCATTGGAGAGGTCCTATCACTACAGTGAAGAGACCTGGCAGGCGTTAGTATGTGGAGATGGGGGGGGGCGGGAGGCAGAACGGCCAGGCAATTTGCCGTGCCAGGCATTTCACATCATTGGAATTCCAAGATTGTTGTGCCTGAGGCGGGCAGGATAGAAAACATCAGCCACGAAAATAATTAGTCAGTAGAGAACTATTTGTGACCAACGACTTGCCATCTTGCTTCTCATGCAACTGTGTCTATTGCGTATTATTCTATTTCTTTTTTTTTTTTTTTTTTGATAGTCAGTCACGGTGAGTATATTGTCTTATATTGTGATAATCTTTGCATTAAACAGATTCCTGGGATACCTGCAATCTTTTGATTTATACACCGATCAGGGATAACATTATGACCACCTTCCTAATGTTGTGTAGGTCTCCCTTGTGCCTCCAAAACTGTTGTGACTCATCAATGAATGGACAAAGGCCTTCTGAGGGTGTCCTGTGGTGTCTGGCAACAGAATATTGTTAGTGGGGGCCTTTGGGTCCTGTGGGTTGAGGGGAGGGGCCTCTGTGGATCATCCCACAGATACTTGATCAGTTTGGGATCTAGTGAATTTGGAGGCCAGGTCAACACCTTGTGCTGTTCTTCATGTTTTTTTTTCCTAGTTCCTAAAGCATTATTGTGTGTGTCTGTGTCACTCTGCATCCTGCTGGGGATGGCTGCTGCCATCAAGGAGTGTCATTGCTATGGGGTGAGGGTGCCTGGTCTGGTCTAGGTGGGTGCTACATGTCTAAGTAACATCCACATGAATACCAGGTCCAAAAGTTTCCCAGCAGAACACTGAATTGTCACAAGTTGGTCAATGTCATTTACTTGTCCTGTCAGTGGTTTTCTGGTTGTGGCTGATACAACCAGAGCCTTGTCTTCCATTTATTGATTTCCAAATCCTCACAACCCTAACTTCAAAGGTTTCACATGTAGTATCATCTACAGTATGTCTCACCTACAAATCCCTGTGGGAGAAGTTGGGTCTTTGGAGTGGAAAACATGACTTACTTTAGCAAGGTCAACAGTAAGCAATAGAAATAGTACACGATCCTGAAATAAAAGTTTCAAGTAACCTAAAAACACACTTTAGTCACATAGCTTCTCTACAGTATGAGTGTTTACTATTTCCTGCTATACGCCGAGATTTACATTTTGTTCCTTAGGTTGTTTTGTCTCTTACATAATCCGTTGATTTAACAATGATGTACTGAATCTAGAGGTTTCTCTGATCACTGCATGTGAATAAGGCATCCTATAAATCTGATCATAAAAAACATAAAATTGACATTGAATTGTCTGTGAGCTGTTAGCAGTTCAACCAAAGGGTCATATTTCCTTCTCTGACTGTCAGTTTTAAGAGACCTGTAAATCAATTAATTTCCCTTTTCCTATTGTATATATATCATCACAACATCCAACATTTATGTTGTGACCTCTTGGGAGTTCCCATCCCAAATTGCCAAGCACTGACTAAGCCTGTGAAAAGAGGGGGCAAAACAGTGTGTGTTAAATACTTTGCATAACCCTCATATAGATAAATATATTTTGCTAATTTATATACTGTAAAGGAATTTGCACTAACAATGCAAACCAATTATTTGATTAGTTATAGTTCAAAAGTCCTTCCTATAACCTCTCACTGCAAGCTACTGAAACTGATTTTAATATCTAAAGTGAGCAGAGGTCTCAACATCCTCGATCTCTGTGACCTTTAACTGACTCATCCCTGCTGCATGCTGGCCAGCACCCACAAACTCCTTCCAAACTCTTAGTCATGCCCTAATTCTGGCAGCAATTAAGACTCAGAAACCTGCTTATTTTATCAGGCATATGGATTTGACTTTCTTGTGTCAGAAATTTTTTTTCAAAACTATTTTACTTCTTGTTACCGTTAAGGACTTGCACACTGATAGTTTTCTCTTTATCTGCTCAGCTTAAAGCAACATTTTCACTGCAGTCATTCTATTTTTTCAGGTACCTGCAGGTCAGGAATGATGCCAGAGAAAACCTTTCAAATTTTGAAACTTATAATTCTCCTGATAATCTTCAGTCCTTATTGACAACCGAACTTGGTGCTAACCTGGGGCCTCATGTACGAAGGGTGCGTGCGCACAAAAACATTCGTCAGTTCCACGTTGATTGGGATGTACAAAGGAAATGTGCTTCTGGATCTAAGCACCACGTTACATGAGGCCCCCCTGGTCTCTTTGCTTGTACACGTGTTCACAGGTCACACTGCCCAATCCAACACCTGAAGGCATCATGGGAAGGTGAGATAGGTGTAGAAATTTCAGAAGATGTATGGGTTAAATGTCTGTACAGCATACACTCTTGCTCAATTAACTCAAGACATCAGTTAAATCAGTACAAAGTTACACTCATTTTATCCATCCTCTTCTCCACTCTGTGTTAAATGAAAACAGTCTGATGGATGTTCTGGTTCTACACCAGACTCTACAAGTTTTTCGCTGCTACTCAGATGTTTATGGACATGGCCTCTCTCCTAACCCAGAAACGACCATTCTAGGCTGGTCACAACAGCTAGAAAGTCATTGGAAATCTATATCGATCTGGTATGGAATGGTCATTGCAAAGAAAACTATTCTTAAGGTTTAGAATACAGAGGCACTCCCCTGCTTTGAATCTTGGCTCACAGAGTTCTCGAGCACTTGAAATATGGAGAAAATCCAATTTGAAATGACTGGGAAAGCAAATCGGTTTAAGAATATCTGGCGAAATTTCCTTAATTACATCACATTATGGAGAGGACCCTCATGAAACCTCAATGACTCATTTTTAGTTAAATATTTGGTGTTATGTAATTTGTAAAACATAAAATAAGTGTATAAGCGGATGACCAAAAAAACCTGTGAAAAAGAGTTTACCATGGTTCTGTTTTTTGTTTTGTTTCCTTTTTTCTTGTCCTTCTTTATTTACTTAGTTTTTTCCCACACGTGTAAAGGTAGGGTTGGGGAGAGGCAGCTGATGTTCATGTTTGTCACTCGCTTCACTGTTATGTTATGTTATGTTTTCTGAATCTCTGAAAAAGTCATAAATAAAATATCTTTTAAAAAATAAAATAAATTATTTTAAGATGTCTACGTTTTGACAGACATAAAACATGTAGTACAGGAAATTGAGAACCAAGTAAATTATTATTATTTTTTGTACTATCGAGAATTTAAAGATGTTTTAATTTTAAAAACTAAAGCTGTAGTTTAATCAGATGACACTTGTGTGTATATGGACTGTCACATACATTCAGTAAGAACACAGGTAATTATATACAGTGGCATTATCTTACCACATCCATCTGAAACAATCTGTCAACTGCTCCTCTGAGATACTCAAATTAGTTCACGTCAAGAGTCTGCTCACCTCTCAAAAAGCAAAATACAAGGTGAACTGTGCTCACATCAGAGTCGGCGACGTGTAGCGTGGGGCTCCGACACGGCTCTTGATTAAGTGAGTCAATTGGCCCAAGGAGGACACTTTTCTCCTATTGACCCTGCTGATGTGTCATCAGCAATAATCTCAGAGAGCGTTTGATAGGAAGTGCTCCTTTCATCGAGCAAAGGCACTGATCTCTACTCCCTGACATCCTCATCTCCCATACTTCAGGAGAATTGCCAGATGATTTTAAATGAGGGCCAGCTGACACCTTTCAGTACGTGTCGATAAACTGAATTGCGAGATGCCATTTGGAGGAATCTGTCAAGAACTGAGTATGAGAGCAAGAAACTGACTTACAGTGTTACTAAAAACTCTGTCTGGGAACATAGAAGTGCTTCTGTTACAGAGTAACTTCAGCTTAATCAGATTTTATTTCTGTTTAACAACTGGATATGTTCACCATGTTTCTCATCCAGTTATGAATGCCCTTATCTCAGTTGAGACCACATTAAAACCACAATAATGGACGGAGATTCAAGCCTTCATGTTTTCATGTTTTCATGTTTTAAGTTCTACAATACTTCTGGCAACACTGAGGATTATTAAACAGTCAACTGAAAACAACACCCCTGATAAAAAAAAATATAATAATAATAAAATCCATCGTTTCATTTTGTATTGTCTTGTCTACAACGTTTTATACCATCTTGGCTTTCTTTCCCTTGCGACAAAGGTCTCTAATCTCAAAGAGGCTTAACCTGAAGGAAACTAATAAAAAGGGATCGAAGCAGCAGGTCGTGCAGAGTTTAAAAAATAAAAATAAAAATAACAAACAGTAATTAAAGGAGGTAGTCAAGAGCTTAAATGTGAAGCCAGTAAAAAAGTTTTAGCAGAAAAGTCTTCAATGTTGGGGCATGTCTAAGACAAGAGTAAACAAGGCAACTGGACTTGTTTGAGTTTTTCTTGAAGATGTTTCACCTCTTCTGTGACCTTTCTGCTGTGGAGCTCTTTACTTTTATTGACCTCAGAGTGACTATTTTAGTTCTAAAGGTAAGGAATCTAGTTTTTATTTCATAGGATCAGTGGGTGGTGCCCACCTGAAACTCACATGACTAAGAGGACGTTATTCGCCCACATTCTCTTATTAAATCTCATGAATTATATGTATAGATATGACTGGGTAACAGAACTGTGTCCATTCGGTTGGCTCCATAATTCTTCCATTTTAATAACCTATTAACAACCAGAAACAAAAAACAAAAAAAAAAAAAAAACAACAACCAGAAACTCACAAGACTCGAAGTGTAAATGAAACATCTCTCCCTAAGACGTTAGATCTTCTTTTAGATATACCACCACTTTGATGACTGAGAATCTTCACAGACACGGGCATATAATTGTAGTCATTTAAATATTCTATTGATTTGTTCAGGTTGAGCATCACATATTACACAGAATATACAGTATAGATATATATATATAGAATCAATCAGATAAATTCAGTTTCAACTGCTGAAGCTAAACTTGAAGGTTAAAACTAGTTGGAACACTGTTAACTTATTTTCTATTATTAAAGCCTATCACTAATATGGTCTTACTTATACTAGATATACATCATATTAATAAGACAATCAAAAGCTATATTTTTCCCAAGTCACCTCTAGTTTCTCTGCGCTGATGCAACAACACAGGCTGGCAACGCTGAACCAGTCACAGGCTGTTTACTCATTTTCATCCAATCCTCTGAATTAAACCTCCTCTGGAGCAGGTTGGCTGTACGGCATGTTACCATGGTGATCTATCCCAGTTTAAAGTGAACTGGATTTCAGACGAAGCCTGAGTTAAGCCCAAAGTTTTATGGTTAACCTGCTAATCCTGCTCTGGGTGGCTGCCTGTCAGCTCTCTGGTTGATCGTGTGGACTGTTCAAATCAGTCGGCAGGTTTAAACACGGGAGATGATCAATGCTTTTATCAGAGTAATGTAAAGGAATGGTGCACCTTGGTTCCAGATTTGGTTTCATTTTTCTACATAATGCATCTACAATAACACTAAACAGGGACATGTAAACAAAGTAGCTTATAGCTTCGGTTATTGCCTTCGGCCAGGTGGTGTTATCTGCTTTCCTCAGTTTTACTGTCATCATCTTTTTCCTCTGTTCCGGTACAGTGTCACCTTAAATGAGCAGGGAGGCTGGTGGTACTCCCACTATAGTACTGTACAGAATCACTGCATGTTTTTAGTTTTGTTGCTTCTACTGAAAATAAATCAAGCAACTTTTAGGCCTACTAATTCTTCAAGAGGCGTCACACAAGCCATATCAGTGCACACTTTCTACCTCACTACATGAACAACACTTAAGTTTAATACAGATTTTGTCAAATATCATCAGAAGTCCCCCGATATTAGTCAGACCAAACCTCTTACATGTTCACTAGAACTACCCAGTGCTGCACACTGATTAAGTACATGTACTTGAGTATATTTAATACAGAAAACATATTATTCTTTGTAATTGACTACATTTACCTGGCAGCTGAAATCGGACATTAAGATTCTAAATAAATAATATGTAAGAATGCAAAATGCCATCAGTTGTTGAAAACTGAGTATGGTGGTGGAGCCTTTTTGGTTTGTGACTCCTTGCAAAAATGTCTTGTTCAGACTTCTTGTGGCATTTCAGACGTTTCTGCTGAAGAAGAGAAGACAGATTGCCCTCTTTAAACTTTAAACTCAAGGCTTTTTGAGGCTGCAGCATCGGAAAAGTTGGATGCTCTGTCTGCACCTCTAAGGTTTGCAGAATCTTTGGATTCTTTAGAAAGACAGCTAAAGACACATCTGTTCAGACAGGCGTTTAGGTAATATGTATGCACTAAGTATGTTTTTTTATGTGTTTTTTATTATATGTATCGCTCCAGTTTACCTCCAGTTTCATTCTAAAATGTTAAAACTGTCATAACTTTTGACCCGAGTTTGTGGTTTTCATCTCATTTTCCAGTCATTCTTGTGAAGCATATTGTGACTTTTTGTCTATGAAATGTTCTTAAGAAAAACATTGTGTAGCCGATCTACGTTTTCTCACCCCATACCTAGCAAACATTTATTTAAATGACACCCCCTCAGGTGTGTATTAATTTGAACACTTTAAGTATATTTAAACTAAGCTAATTAGCACTCATCTGGTTAGATTAGCACTGTACTTTAAGTGCACTTCAGATTGTCAATATATATTATCAGTATCAGTCTTTTTTACTGTAACTTCAATACACATTTAATATGTATCCAAAGATAGTAGTATTTATAGCAGGAATACTGTGAAGCTCGGTTTAAAATTTGGTTCTTTAGAAAATCTAATCAAACTGTGTTTAACTCCATGTACGTTAAGTAGCTCGCTGACAAGCAGCCCCACTGGTCAACTGATTGTGATTCTCAAAGTTGTCACGGGGAGTCTTTGGCTCGTAATTCCTGCACTGGTTGTGTGGGTGTTGTCATGTTGACAAACAGTGTTCCTATGCCATTTAGCATATTTATTCATTCATTTGACATTTACTGTTGAGGAAGCAGATGGTCTGATTCTTGGTTACAAGTTTCTGACACCCTAAGGATTCGCAGCATCGATTACACCAATATGTCTGGCAGGGTTTACAAGCCTGCGCCTTCCCAATCAATGACATATGAACACTATTAAAGCAGAGGTATTAAATGCTAAATCATTCTTTAACAAGGTCATTTGCATGTGCGTATTATGTACTTGTGTATAATTCCTAGCATTTACTTTAGTGCGTATAAAATCCCAGATGGTTGGAATTTACAGTTTCCAGAGGATTCATAGAGTCACTGAGAAGTCCACTTTGAAAACTTTCTGGAGAATATTCAAACTTATATTTGTTATATTGATCAGTAAGGTTACACAAACAAATATCTGTACACATAGTATGGTAGTTTGTTATAAGGATATATTTGAAAACTATAATAAATGAGATAATATGAACTGCAATAGAAGGAAGGAAGGAACAGAACAAAACAGCATGTGTCATATTATAAATCTGCTTCCTACAGCTTTTTCTATTATATCCTGGTTAATGACGCAGAGAAATTCCTATGCCTGACTGTAAGTTATGAAAGCTGCTATACAGTCATTGCATATCTACTTGCTTGAATTAAAAATAATTCTTCAAATTATGATTTAAGACGGAGACATAAGTTAACTCTAATATCTTTATTTTAAGGTATAGGAGGATAGAGGGGGTTGAGAGGCAGAAGAACAGTGTGGGCAGGAGCAATGACCTGTGGTAATAAGCATGTGATGAATCCAGACCAACACTGGTTTCTCTGGGACACAGTGGGACATTCAAGAAGGAGGAAATTAAAGACTTGTAATTATATTTTCCTGTGGGGCTTCTGCAGTGACAGCGAGATATTCATCAAAGCGCACTGCAGCCAGTGCAACTACCATGTGCAAGTACCCCGTGCTTGCACTTATTAATCATCAGGTGGCAGTTCTTTCGTCACCTTTGTGCTGTGGAGCTCTTTTCTTTTATTGAGCCGTTTGATTTTTGTGGCACACTGATCATGATTTCCTCCTAAACATCAACAGGCTGCTATGGCTGGGTGGAGCTGTTCATACACTGCCCCCCAACTTGGAGACATATTGAGCCATCCCAGAGAGCAGATGCCTATGAAATCTAATTCAGGAGTCTTGCCAGTATGGAAAACAGTCTTGTCTCTGCCCTACTTTCCTTACTGCTATGGAATCATTGATGAGGAAAAGCCAACTCATGCTGCCTGTAGCCAGAAGCAGCTAATACTGCAGGCAACAGCCCATGCCTGACCCTTCAATCACTCTTAATGCATCAAATGCGTCACACTCTGATGAAAGGGCATTCATTTCAAATGAAAGGCTTTGAGTTGGGCATAATTCAGTTTCCTCAGATTTATGCCTCGATGTAGTCAGTGTTTGCAGAGTTAGTTTTTGCAACTGCTTGTAACAGTCTGATTAAAACGGAATTAACATAATACTCTAAAATGTGGTGTGTTTGTGAGCTAGGCCTGCTTTGACAACTAGCTACTACCCTCACTGCCGGATTTGCAAAGTACTGTTAGGTAGGCAGGCGTTCAACAAGGTTTTTTCAGGGTTTCAGATGTTACTCTGCATAGTAATATTGCAGGCTATTAATTGACATATTAGCTGATCCTTTAATTCCCAGGTCAGAAATACATTCCTTCCCTGACTGTGTGTTATTTCTGTTGTGTCATGTACAGACAGGTATACTACACTGCTTGCACAGCCTATTGTGGTGCCGATACACTTATGCAGACTTAAAAAGGTAATCACTTTAGATAATCTACCAACTACTTATTTTGTAATTATAACTAAATATAACTGAGATTTTGTATTCTAAATACATAACACGGTAACATGTGTTCCCCAACAATGATATAATCTGATTTGCATATATGTGCAACTCATGCATATAAAGACATGCACATGCATGAAGACACATACACATATTGGTTATGCAATTGTATAGCCATATAACAGTAGTTGCCTTTTGTTCTTCTCAAGCATAGTAAGGTTATTGCTACAGTTACTAAAAATTAACATTGGAAATGTGGATAGCAATATCTTTTTTTATCCTTTCATAAACAGTGGCAGTAGACATATGGTAATTCTAAAGTTTGCATAAAATTCCTTCTCGTGGTTAAAATGCGTTCATTTCACATGGACAGAGTAGTATTTTGTTGTTACATGACACTAATTGCTCTACTGTATATGTCTAGTGTATGGGCTGACACACTGGTCTGGATAGTAGCTTGCTAACTGGGGCTGAGAATACAAATAAGAGAATTAAGTTAAACCAGAAATATTTAACTGGAGTCCGTCTCTCTGTGTTAGCCCTGCGATAGACAGGAGACCTGTCCAGAGTGTACCCCGCCTCTCGCCCGTTGGCAACTGGGATAGGCTCCAGCCCCCCCACGACCCTTCACAGGACAAGCGGTTACAGAAGATGAATGAATGAATGAAATATAATATATTTAACTGGAAGTGACTCAGTTTCCAACATTTAAATAAATTTTTACTTTTACAGTGGCTGATTGAAATTAACAACAGGCGTCGAAGCAATCTTCTGCAGCAGATGTAAAAAAAAAAATTTTTAAAAAAAAGAAGAGGCAGCATCTGTTTGAGGTAGCAAAGATGTCAAAACTGAGAGAGATAGAAATCACTCAAACACAGTGTGAACGTTGGTTTGCATGGCGGAAGCAGCTTTAGGAGGAGAATGAATTCAAAGATGACACAGCTTCTTTTGGACAGGTAATAAAATCTGTGGCCTGCTGACAAATTTCTCAGAGGGATATTATGTATTCCTGAAACGGTATTAACTATCCATTGTGTTATGTTACACATTTAAAACCTTATTCCTTATTGCACCTTGTGTAATCACACTTACATGATTAGCGGTTGCGTTTCATTTGTTTAAGTTGTTGCTTTATCACTCTACACATTTTTCTTTTGGCTGGCCCTCTCATACACACACAAACACACAATGAGAAGTTAACGGTTCGTTTTATGGATATTAAGCCAAATTATTCTCAGTTGAGAAGGGCCTGGCTCAGAACAGTTCAGTGATAAAATCTCGCCAATAAGATGTGCATCTTCGAGAAGCACAAATTTCAAGGGCAACCGTCTGCCTTCCAAAAAGGAATACTCAACAGATTTAAAAGTTTCGCAGTCTCATAGAACTATTGGCGTATTCTCCTGAGCACCAGGAACATTCAAAGCTTTTCACAAAATCATCTTTAGCCATTGCCATGAAAGTATTTGTTAAAGGACAACTGAGATGAGCCAACACCCACCAGCTCCCTCCTGATACTGATCCATTAGTCTAATGCTGAACACTTGCATGGAACTTGAAAATGAAGATAATGTTGCGTGCTGAATGATTTTCCTGTAACTGTGGAGCAACTGTGGCTCGAACCGGGATAACTTTTATACCTTCATTACTGACAGCATGACTGACATCGCTTCATGATTGGGGAGTGTTTATTTCCCACACATGGCCCACACAAATGGAGCATGATGTTGGCAAAGCAAGGATATGGCAAACAGGAATACCTTAAGGGGTTTTTTTCCCTCTCCACAACAGAGTAGGTGGAGCGGGGTAGAAAGAGATTATTTTCATCGTGTGCATTAAAACGTGTTTAGAGTTCACTGACACAAGGGGTTGAGATTTGTGGATTATATTACATTTACACTCTATGTTATTTACCTTTTTGCTGTTTTGCTGTTTTTCCCTCAAACAACATGATGCAACCAGAGCACGGCAGCATAGCGGCAGCAGTGCTAACAGCTGAACTTAGAGTTTATTTATACGTGCTGTGTACAGAGAAACTTGGGCAAATGTATATAAATTATGTTTACTGACCATTTTAGCTTGAATTTTTATTTCAATAATTTAATAATCAAAAACTGTGATGGTAGAATGGAGTAAGACAGGACAGGCAGTTTGGTGCGCCTCCCCTAGGAGGTCTACCAGGCATAACCAGCTAGGAGGAGTGTCCTAGGATAAACCCAGATGATCTTGTCAAAAAAAACAAGCTGCGGTCTGAGGAGCTTTGAAAGTTAGAGGAAGTTAATGTAGTTAGCTAAGTAGTAGAATTCTACATGTCGTCTTTTTAAGGAAAATCACATCTTGTTGTAAAACGGCATCACACATTAAACAAAGTGCTTGGTCGAACCACTGCGGCCACGAGCGCATTGCTTAAAGCCTGGCAAGATGGATTCCCATGTGATCTTGTAAGAATCCACCTGCTTTGTAAAAAAAAAAAAAATATATATTAATTTTTATAGAATAAAATCTTGTTTCAGTGAGATAAAAAAAAAGTAATCATACCAATTCAATTACTTGCCTTTCAATAAAGCTTTAAGATGCATCTTTGCAAAAGGTTTTACGGATGCAGTTCTTTTTATGCAAACTGTAAGACAATCAAAATGAAAGAAAATTGAGTGTGTGGATCCTGACCGACCAGAGGGACAGTGTAGTGTTTGAAATGCTGTCAATATCAAGATGACCTGAGGCCATAGCGCTCTGCCATGACTACAGAATATGTGGACTGTAGTTTCACAGATTGCAAGCCTTTGCTTAATTTTTGCATTCTGAAAGTGGAATACAGAAGCACTGAATCCTAACTAAACCAGGACTTGCTACCTTTATTTACATAGCACTTGTCATGATGGTGATGCATATTTTTCTTTTAAGAAAAGAGCCAGCAGCGAGTCATGAATTTACATGTGAATGAAATGATTCACCTCACTGATAAATGATGGAGGACGGAGGGCATCTATTACACACGAAACCTTTTCACCCCCTTTGTAGAGAGCAGATTAATTGAACATGTGGTTTTAACCTTTTTTTTTTTTTAATGAATTACCAACTCTTTTCCAAGGTAGAGCTTCACATATTGCATTTAGTGTTACAGTGTATTAATGTAGTATTTGAGAAATACCCACAGATTATAGATATGTGTCATTATGTCAGACACATAATGGGTACATAGTGAATGGTCCACCTGTTGCCCAAATAATGCCTCTTGTCGACTGTAATTATTTTCCTGGAAAATGTTGTTACTTGAAAAAGAAAATCTTATTTGGCCACTGCTGTGCATGCAGATGAAATGCTGCCGCTCACACCTCCTGCCAGTTGTATAACCAACCTGTTAAGAGCCCACACTGTATAAGGGATTCAGAACTGCTCTGTGCTTTAACAATGTGTTTTCTTTAAAACAGAGGCTGCAGATTGAATGCATATCTGCTTTCACATGGCTCTTGGAATTAACATATCTATATTCTTTCTGACAGGCATTTTAGTAATAATTAAGTATAAATAGTATTTTCAAATACTGTATATCTTTACCGAGTACCACTAGAGTAGGTATTTCATAAATTATGAGACGGTTGCACCTATAGCTACAGCTAACCTGAACAAAATGTATGTGTGCCATGCAAAGAGAGATTTTTTTTTTTCATCTGAGTCACTGAGTAGCAGAGAGAGCACATCCTTGACATGAAATTGCAGGCACAGCTGGATTTCAATGACACAAAATGAGCTTTGGCATATGACAAATAACCATTCCTATCACTCTCCCCTGGGCACCAAAGAGGCTCACAGGTTGTCACTGAACACGCAAAAACAGGAGGACCTATTATGTGATTAAGGCCCTGTTCACAAGTGTAGCAGTTCACGAAAGCGGATTACTTAGCAAACATATTAACATTTCATGAATTCAAATGCAATATGCAAACATCATAAATTTAATTTGTAAAATATAAGCTAGAGCTACAGCTGTGAAAAGCTGGGTCCGGCCCCCAAATTGATCCAAAAGTCTTGGTCTGCAGGCTATGTTCAGACCAGTATATAAACCCCGTGCAACATTCGAAAGGATTGCATCAGAGGACATGGACAAGCCTGTCCAGAGAAAGATTTTAGTCTTGTGAACAGTCCTGCAAACTCTGTCTTCTACCTCTGTTGTGCCCCGAGACATGGCACAAAGATAAAATAAAGTAGGAGGCTGTTCATGTGACTGCAGGCAAATATTATGTTTGTTTTCCTATTCATACATTCATGCATTAGGGAAACAAAAACTCTCCTGCAAACATTCATTGAGCTGTCCTTAAGCAAGGCGCTCAAATCCCAGCTGTTGATGTTCAGTTGCCATGAGGAAAGACTATTCTGGTACCTCCTGGATGTGAATGTCTCCAAGTTTGAGAAGGGCAGTGTGCAAAATGTGCTCTGGTGCTTAGCAAACCGGGTCCTAAAGAGTGAAAAAAAATAAAAATAAAATTTAAAAATGGACAAAAAATGTCAACAGTATGTGACTTACAATACAGTTTTAGCTCTCACATCATTTTAATCCCCTCTTTAAGTACATATAAATATGTCAATGTTCTGTGTGTCATCACACTACTAACAGTATTCATTATTTATTTATTTTTGCCTTTCTTTAGCACATCAGTAGTTTGTAGAACTTCAGCCTCTTTTAAACACAAGTATATTGCCTAATGTATGCCTCATAATCATAAGGTTTAGGATGTGAACAAACACACACATGGCTATATTCTTTGGCATTTTTAAAACAGCAGTTACTTAAGGCCAATCCAAATTTGTGACATTTAACAAGATGGCGTTCATAACCGTGACTCACTCTTTCAAACCTCAGGGACCCTTTGACTCAGCCTCACAAGTCTGATCGTATCAGCCTAATTGTTGTGTTTAATTACTTTTTTTTTTTTTTTTTTTTTTTTACATCACTGGGGATTCTTAGTCAAAAGCTTGGACACAGAATTAGAAAGCAGTGTCAACAAACTTCTAAAGAAGAGCATTACATCACATTCAACATGAAAGACCTCTGCCATAGCCCACTTGATGTCAAACAGCCAATGAAACATGGATCATAAATGTGCAGTCTTCTGATGCATCCGTTTTAAAACCACAATTTTTTTCAGCCGTCCATTGTTTGTCTCTATTCCAGCCCATGGGGAGGATTTCTCTTTGTTGATATAAGACTTCTTTTAATAATTTTCTTCCTGTATGTGTGCTTTGCAGCTTATTTCTTCCTTTTTCCTTCTTTATTTCTTTCTTTTTACGGAGACCCTTTTCTTTGATAAGACTTTAAATTGGATTAAGGTCCATTCTCTGTCTTCTGACAAAAGTGCATTTCCATATCATTGTGATATGTCAAACTGAAAAGCCAACAAAACATCTTCAGAGGAGATTACAGAAACTGTGACAAAAATCAAATGTCCAAAACATGAATGGGTAGTTGATGAGGGCTTAGATGTCAGGCTAAGAAAAACGTCAATGCAGATTTTGCTATTGTTACTCAGGCAGGTGTGGCAGCTGTAGCATCTGCAGTGAGTGGAGAAAAAGGATGCTCCAGGAGTTATTATCCATTCCCAGCAGTCAGTCGGTGTTTATTCTTCCACCAGTCGATACCTGTCGCTGTCGGTGTACCTGGTGTGACTTGCTCAGAGAGGATGTGCAAACATAACAAAAGCAGGAAATTAACTGAAAACCAAGCAGAGATATTCTCTAACACATAACAGTGGGCTTTCATTTCCACACAGTTCATCAGCAGGCATTATGCTTCCAGTCCAGAAATTACACCAACACTTTGACAGTTTGACAAAGGGAAAATTAACTAAACAGAAAAAAATAAAAATTTTGCACATGTTCCCTAAATGGATGTTGAGCACCAGCTACTGTATGTTAGTGATAATGGTTTGAAGGCTATAATACCCTATGCATACAGTGGTTCTTTAAAATTATTCTGATGTAAGCAGTTTAGTTCCTTTTTAAATCCTCACATCTCATCCATTGTCAGGTGAGACAACAGGAAAACATCGTCCTCATTCAGACAACTAGAGACTTGTCATCACACCACTGTGTTCAATTACCGTGCCCATATTGCGTGGCTAATTGTCTGTGTGCTGGCAAAAGTGTTTCAACAGGAGTTAAAAGCAAAACAGTGCATCCTGGAAATCTGGCAACGTAATACTCATTCAAACCTCTGCTTGCTGTTTTCTGTTCATTTTTCATTTCATTTCTTTTATGGTTTAGATTTGTCTCTACATCATGTGCACTTTTGATTTTTTAGCCCCTAACTCCTCTTGAAAGGGGGATGGGTAAAGAGAAGCAGGGCAGCACTACTCGAGGCATACCAATATGGATTTTCAGAAACACTTGTGTACCATCGCTTCTATCTGAGCGTTCCTTTTCGGTTTCAGATGGACATAAATCCTACACGTGAGCATAAGAAATGGGTTAAGTCCCCTATCTATGGTCAAACCCCATTCAGAGGGGATTTTTGTTGCAGGCAAAGCGCAGACTTACACATGTGTGTGAAAGAGACTGTATATGAGAGAGAGACAGCATGATTGAGAGAGCGAGGGAAACTTTCTTTTTTTTTCACTTTAGTCCTCAATTGGTTCTGCTGCTTGTTGCTTAGTAACCGCAATCCCCTTTGAAAGGCACTCTTCCTTGCTCAAAATATCACTGAAGATATATTCACATTCTGTCTACCAGACACTCTCGTCGACAATGGGACAATAACGTCCATTTTGGAGAAACAATGCATGCAAGAACTTTTTTTTATTTATTTAAAAAATGTTTTTGCTAGAAGGTGGTCCTGTATTGCTGGGTTGATTAGCCTTTGTGCGTAATGGAAGATAATGACAGCTTTCTGGCTAAAAAACGTAGTTTGCTGGTATTTTGGTTGTAATTTCTACAGCTCATAGATGACAAATTGTTGGCAGGAGATGATCTGGGAATTTTTAATAATTTACTTTACTAAGTGGTATGGTATAGTGAGTGCTGTATGGTAATCATACAACACTCACTGTCAAATCAACCATTCCACTCTCTTTGCCTTTACAGTGGGTCAGAATTAAGCAAAAAGCCTCAGGCCATTCGAGAGAACAGTACAGCAAAAAATGGAAATGAAGTTAGAAAAATAGTATGTGGGGGAACATACAGTATTTATGTTTTAAGAGGAATGCCATGTGGAGACACTTTGCCTGCTACACAGCCTCCTAATACCGCAGAGGTCAGCAGGTTTATCATGTGTAGTTTGTATGCTGAATGTCAAATAATGATGTATAGATGAGTATAATATCCACAGTGAGGGGATATTAATTGCTTCTTTTTTTTTTTTACAGAATCTCATTAAACGTTGCTGTTCATGCATGCTCATTTTCATCACTGCTCAGACTCGGCTTCACATACACTAGTTAGTCCTGTTTAGCTGTAGCAGAATTTGTGTGAAACAAAAAAAAAAAAGTGTTTGATCTTTTTGTGATAATTGGACGAGGTGGGATTTACTGCCTTGCCATAATGTAATCTAATGATCATCGAGAGATATCAAATGTTCAGCATGGAACACAACAGAAGGGCTGCTACCACACTGACATTTTTAATGAAAAAAATGTGAAATATCGTAAAGGGTACTGATTCTAAGGATGTTACAAACTCAGTTTTGTCAAATGCACAAATCACTTTTTAGTGAGAGATGAAGGCAAAAATACAATATTGCATAAATTGGCTAGTATGATAATATTCATTGCACAACTGTTGCAAAAACATTTTGGTGAGTTACACTCCATTACGGTCGGCTAACTTTGTAGTAGTTTCCCTGATTAAGTCATGTCATTATTGATACATTTTGTTCTTGTAATTTTCAAAATCAATAATCACGGATGGCATGGCTCTTACAAAAATAGCAACAATACGTGAAACTACATTGTAATTCTTATTAAGTGGGTTCAGTTCCTGCCCAATGGTTCCAGCTCAGTCATTTGACCAGAGTTGTTGTCAAGTTGAGTCTTCATCATATCTGATGCAGAGAGTTTTTAATGGTTTCTCCTATTTCTGCAGAAAAGTGTTTCTGTTGGTACAGTGTCCTAGATTTACCAAAGCAACCTCACAAATAAAAGATTTCCAAAAGTTAATCCCGGTGTCACTTCATTTCATTCATTCTCCATGTCAAGATCAAATGAGATTAAATAACTTCTCTGTGTTGTCAGTGAGATTTCAAGGCATTATAGAAATATGGATTTTCCATCACCCGTTTGTCATATTACCCTCCAGAGGGCACTTTTCCATATTTACAATACAATACAATATATGAAGGTATTGTGCGGGATATTAAACTGTAACTCTGTAAATTAATTCATATCTGGTCTTTAACTTACTGCACTTACTGTATTAAATAGATATTTGAGGGAACATGGCAATATGTTCTAAACCAGGGGTGCCCACACTTTTTTTGCTGGAGAGCTACTTTTACAGTGACCAAGTCAAAGTGATCTACCTACATATAATATAATCATATTAAGTGTTAAAAACTCTATCCGTCTTTGTTTTTGTTTTTGTTAAGAAAAATTGTTTCCCTGCACCTTTACAAACATAGCGCTGTTGTCCCTTTACGCTGTGGCTTTAGTCTTGAGTTGATGATGATGAAGTTGTGCATGGCTGTGGATGTGTGCCGCCAAACTGAGGGCATGTTGAACTAAAAAGTAAAAAAATAAAAATAAAATAAAGATGAATGTTTGTCTTGCTGTTTGTTTTGGAGATTTTGGAGACAGAAAACTTTTTTTTTATTATTGTAGGAAAAGTTATTTTGTCCAACACAAACATCAGTGAAACCCATTAAGAGTATAAAAACGCACATTGAACAATATGAACAAACTAGGGGTCACAAAAGTTCAATTTTTTGTCAAGTTGATTGTTATGTGGTAAAAGTCATGTCGACACTGATTAGTCTGTAATAATAAAAAAGTAGAAAGTAGTGCTTTACAACAATGAAATCTATATTCTTCACCTGAATACATATGCTCAGACAGCTCATGTGCTGCATACTGTGTGCTGCAGTAGCCAGCATAAAAACAGGCTGCAACTCAGCACCAATAATAGCATTTAATAGTACTCCACAGCGTGTTGTAAGATGGGATAGTGTAGCCAGGTTAAAAGAAATGCAGTATATCTCCGAAGCCTTCTTTGTGTACAGCAGTTAAAGGTCTAATAACTTTGACAATTAAATCCACCAGCAAATTGCTGATGTGCTGCCTCCTTCTCTCTGTTACAACAGAACATTTGGTGAAGTCGTTAATTGACTACTGTCGAGAGGATTTGGACCGCTCCTCTGCTAGCATTAGCGGGTGCCTTTTTAGATGAGCGTGGATGGATGGATGGATAGAATTGTGATATTACACAGCACCCACTCAATTTAAACCTGAAAGCAACCTGTAGTGAAGGACATGACATTGCTAGGAGGATTGCTGTGTTGCAGTTGAGCCTGCCTGTAAATATAGACTTTATGTAACAATATTTGATGTAAATCTCTTGTGTAAATGTTGGTATATATACTTATTTTCATCTTCCCCTATGCATGGTGCAAATCTGAATATAAGTACTTGTAAAATGACCACAGACGACATTATGTCCTCCTTGAAATCTTGTTTTTAAGACGGTTTAGCCAGCTTAGTTAACTTTTTATCGGTTTCTACTCCACACTATTCCTGAAAACAGTTTGTGTTCATTTACATTAATTTGTCTCACCAAAATAACAGCTGCACCCAGTCTCGCCCCTGTGGTTTAAGAGCCATCACTGCTTCTTGGCTAAAATCTTCTTCAAAGTGAGAAGCAGAAATTCATTGACTTCCAAATAAGTGCTAAGAAAACCATTTTTTACCAAATTTGAAAACTGTTACATGTTTTATAGAATCTCTCTTAATATCAGGAGCTTTTAACTTGAGTTATTCTCAGTGAAGTCACCCACATTTGTCATTCAGTATCCAAAAAATCCTCTAACTGGTCAAGCAAAATGATGATTGTTCAGCTCATAATTATGATTGCCCACATTTCCGCTTACTCCCTGCACAGTAAACACTGTTAAATGATTCTGTACACATAGTTAAACCGTTTTGGGGTTTTTTCCCCAAAAATTCTAACAAAGATCATATCAGATAGGGTGCTAAGTACTAATGAAATGAGGGTCTTTGGACTAATGTGTTTCTAAATGGGTTTTGTTAATGGGAAAACATTTGGTGATTCCTCATTTAGACACTGAGCAATATTGCTGCTGAAGCAGTAAAACTACACTGTGCTGCTGAATGTGACAATTTGCTACCCGAAAGCTGGAACAAAAGTTACGCTTTTAATGGCGTTGGTCCTTTCTGGCAGTAACCACTTGGATACTGTCTTGCAGATTCAATCCACCAACCTGTCAGGAGGTATAAATTGCCAGCGGAAATGGCATGAGCGTCGACAGAGTGCTGGAGACTGAACAGGTCAGACATAGATGTGATTGGGAACTTGATCAAAAGCAACAGAGATCCAGTGTGGAGAGGAGGCACTGCTCATTCGCATTGCTTGAGGCTGAATAGCAGACAAGGTGATTTCCTTCTTCGTTTACCCATGGGTTTAAAGGATTCAAAGCCTGATGTAAGCTCGTGTTAGTATAGGCCTTCTATTTGAAATGTCTCTGTGAAAGATGTTTGCAAGACTCTGAGTTAAACCGAGTCAAGGCACTTTATTTTCTAGTTAATAAATCTATACACACCATGGAGAGCAAAAAGAAGAGTTATTTTTGTTCAGCAACTCATTAAAACATGCTTGAGGCTATGTGATCGTATCACATGTTTTTGAGGGGAGGAGTATGAGTGTTGCATGCTCAAAAAATAGGCCATCCAATCCAGTGAAGAGTTACAGAGTGAAGTTATTCAGTCGGATGATGAGCGAATTGTAAAACACAAACACTTCCCCCTCTTCTGAGAGAAGATGCAGTTTTTCATTTTCAGACAATTAAGATAGAAATTGCTCATCTGATACCCTCTTAGTGGCAGTAATTTTACAGTTACTGCTCTACCAAAGGGAAGACATCTGGGCTTATGCAACAAAACACCCAGCTCTATTTTTGTGTGACAGCAGTAAACATGATCATCAAAAGTACACAATTTTACACTGTAAGCCATCAGATATTGTGATGCTGCATTGCCATTACTATATTTAGGTGCACTGTTTTAAATATGCGACACATGGGTGATGTTGAGGTAAAATGTTTAATTTGCCATATTAACACAAAATAACATCCAGATTTAGAGTTTGGTGTAAGACACCTCAAATTTGGATTTTGTACCTCAATAGAAATAGACAAATCACGTTACTGATTCTATTGGCAGTGAAAACTAATTCATTCTATAAACAACCTCCCTTTTCGTTTCTTTTGGGTATTCTCAGCTATAAAAAAGAGGTTCCAGTCACCCCAGATGTCCCTATCTAGTCAAATGTGTTGGCTGACACATGCAAGTAGTTAATAAACACACATAAACCATCTGGGCACACATCAGTCTGTTTGCAACATAACATTCAGACAAAAGTAAAATTAAAAATACTTGTTTAGATCTGGCTCATGTACAGTTATAATCTGGTCTGGGTGAGAACATAAGAGGATTTTCACATAGCGTTTTGTCGTTTTTGTTTTTCACTGTAGTAGGTTTAAAATTGCATCTTCCTCACAAGTAAAGGGACACTGCAGTGACATTATTGTCCATTTCCTGTAATTGTGCAAACATACTTTGAAAATGTATGTTTCTATTGTCTCGTGACACTGAGCATACTCATAATCCTAGCCACAGGACATCACTGGAAACAGGTGCCAATGTTTCACGGTCACATTTCATTTACTGAACAGAGTAAACATGGACTTCACAGTAGGTAACAACAAAGGAACACATTTAAATTAATTTTAAAAAGAAATGGTTTCAGTGGTTGCAGCAAGAAGGTTCAAATCTGTCTTCGGATATGGGTGATGATAAATTGGCCATAGGTGGAATTATAGGTATGAGTGGTGGTTTAATGAAACTGTGATGGACTGGCAACCTGTCCAGGGTGTACCCCGCCTCTCACCCAATAAGTGGTTATAGAATATGAATGTAACAACAATTGAAGAATTTGAAATGGTTGCAAACATTTGTAAAGTACTCAGAAGAGCTTACATTAAAACTGCTGCCATACTAGTCAAAGAGAGAATGGAAATTCACCAACAGATGGAAAAATAAATTTTACATGATGCATTAAGAGGAAGGGGTGATGTTCTGCACAGTCAGATAGGTGAGTACATTATGCACTTTGCTATATATCATTCAGGCATAACATTATGACCACCTTCCTAGTATTGTGTAGGTCTCCCTTGTGCCTCCCCAACAGTTGTGACTCATCAGAGAATGGACATGGGCCTTCTGAGGGTGTCCTGTGGTGTCTGGTAACAGAATGTTGTTAGTGGCCTTTGGGTCCTATGGGTTGAGAGGAGGGGCCTTTGTGGATCATCCCACAGATACTTGATCAGTTTGGGATCTAGTGAATTTAGAGGCCAGGTCAACACTTTGTGCTGTTCTTTATGTTTTTTAGTTGTTCCTAAACTGTTTTAGAGTGTGTGTCTGTGTCAGGCTGCCATCAAGGAGTGCCATTGCTGTGGAGTGGGGGTGCCTGGTCTGGTCTAGGTGGGTGGTTCATGTAGATTGAATTGTCGTAAGATGGTTATTCACTTCACCTGTCAGTGGTTTTAATGTTGTGGCTGATCGGTGTATGTAATAACCCACACAGAGAATTGCGTCTTGTTGCCTTGAGATGAGCTAAACTACAAACATAGCTATGTAGTGCATGTGTCATGTCAGTGTTCAAACTAATCAGAGTAGGCTAGACCACTGTTTTTTTAACTATGTGGCCCGGGGCCAGAAGAAAGATCTGTCTGGGAGTCTGGGAATGCACAAATACAGAAGTAAATTTTTAAAGCCACACATCTGTCCGATTCTGTTTTTATAAACCTCAGTCACTGTGTGAACAGATGCATGTATACAGGCTCCAGGCTCTGACGTGACTGTGACGCATGGCTATGGTTGTGTACCAATGATTCCTCGCATGTGGCTATTTGTGGTGCCTGTATCCTTATTTTAATGCATTACATTATGTAAAGCCACTTTCGTCGACACACTCTGGATGTTGTTTATTCATTTGCATTCTTTATTTGAACCTGAATTTCTCTCAGTCATCGTATATTGATTCATTTTAGTAATTTTAGTGAATTTTGTTTATGTTGGTGAGGGAGGAGGAGCAATTTATAGGGCATATTTTTAGTCTCACCACACTGTAATATACAATATATAATAACATATTAGAGGATTATCTAATCCTGTACCTAAGGCCTAGGATGATACCCTGCCACTGTTGTTATTTGTGGAGTCAGTGTCTACATTTGGAGCTTATTGTTGTCTGACAGCGATCAGTGCACAAAAGATGTATGGAGATTTGACTGAGTACCAACCAGTCAGAGGTTGTTGGGTTTTGGTTTGTGGAGGCTGGGGGTCTCAGTGGATGTGGTGTGTGTTGTGACAGTTCAAGGTTCATCATATCTTGACAAATGGAGTTGTTTACATCATCCACAGCATACAGAGGACATGGCACCATCAAGACAGATGGCCTTCATTTTTCCACACATTCCCTCTCATCTCCCTAATAGAACTGGCGCAGGCTGTCAGCAGTGATGTAGAGGAGGCTTTCATTTACATTCTGGATAAGGATCAATAACGTTTCTATTTAAAAATCAGTCATTCCTTGTCAGCCTAGCAGAGTTGTGTGAGTGTTTAAGGTGGGCCGCAGTTCATAGTGCATTATGTTTACTATATTTCTTTTGGCAAAAATGCAAAATCAAGAGTATAAAATTTGAAGTGATGAATAGTTTTCAGCCTTTTGTACGTGCCGTTCTTTGACAGAGCGGCTGGGACCTTGTTCACTGTGGATTTGAAATGATGGTTTCTGAGACAAACACGTCACCAGAGTACATCAGACAGGATCCCATCACCCTATCTGTCAGGGGCTAACAGCCACATGGTGCATCCTGGGAATTATAAGGAGCTGACATCTCTTCATATCATTGTGGTCCAGGCTATCTGTCGAAACAGAAATGTGTCTCTGCCTCACAGCAGCCAGAGAAACGAGGTGGACTGGAGGAGACAGAGGCTGCATGGTTAGTGCTCGCTAGGCAAGACGAGTAGGTGGATGCTCGATAAGCCGAACTGAGGTCGCCATCAATCCCTCACCCAAAGGGGAGAGATGCTTAGGAGTCCTCCGGCTGAGGATGATGAATGGTGGTTTCCGGAGGAGAGGAAGCTGCTATAATATTTGGTATTGTCTGGGGTGCTCTGTAACTCCATGTTGGACACAAGTTTCAATATGTTCACAAACCAGCGGGCAAGGAAGAAATCCTCTCAGTCTGTTCTGCTGCTTATGCAGTGAGATTTTGATTTGTACATCAAGGTAAGGCAGAAAAACAAATATACATCAGAGGGTGATGTTTTCAGTGCAAAAATAAAATTACATAATGAGGCCTTGAAGATATTCAGGGTTAAAATGTTTCATGATAATATTGTTTCATACAAGAACCAAGTTTAGATGCCTTTGAACTTTGTTCAATACAAAATGTATTATTCAGAATGAACCCACTAAGCAGTGATACAATGCAGACACTAGACTGACACTGTCACTCAAAAATGGGCCATCCAGGAGGAGCCAGTGGGGGGAAACCATCCTTCTGCATTTCGGAGGGAGATGTCTTGAGCAGAGTCACGGTGAGATGAAGAAAAATGACCCTTCATCTTTGATGGCAATGAGAGAGAAGGAGAGCTGACAGTTATCCAAACAGCTTTCTGTGCAGATCTGCAGCTCAGAATCAGTCACGGAGGCAGTGAGTGTGGTGAACTGGGAGGACAGTGACCCCTGCCAACAAGGACCCCAGAAAGGAGGCTGTCAAAGAGAGAGACACTTAAGTGATGCCTGACTGCCTCTGAGCATCAAGTGTTCTCTGCATGCAAGCATGTTTCATTTTTTCTCTAATAACTGAAAATACTTGCTTGCATTGATTTTGATATCACTATGGTAGCAGCTGCTGGTGCAAAGGTAGCAGTTTCCCTTTGATTTCAATGCATTCAGGTAAATAAAACAGGAATTCTGCTTGGAAGTTTATTTGCATTTGTTCTGGCTAGTGCGAGAAAATCCAGTCACAGTACGCTATAAATGGCACGCCCGACTTGCCGGTAAATAGTGTGCCGTGACAAAGAAATATTCAAGCAGTGTGTTGTCAGAAACAATAAACCATCACTCAAACAAGCATCTCTTTTGTAAAATCTAGTGTGCAACGGGTTCTGCTTCTTGCACAAATTGCCACAGTCGAACCAATAAACGCTGCAACATCTTTGTAACACTGATGTCAAATAATACCGGAGACAAAAACATCGCAGACACTTTCATAATTATCACTGTGGACAAATTTAATTAGATTTAACGGCTCTAATACAAAGACTTATCAACAGCAACAATTATCCATCACTTAGAGAAGATAGAGTTTTGATCTGTTCTCTCTTCTAATATGCTGTGTTATCCAACATTCAGCTTTTTGCTTATTTCTACGTATGTCTTTTATTTATAGGCAGAAGAAACAAAAAAGGTGAAGATATAGTGCCCTTTTTGCCTTCTGTTTTTAAATACCTGTGAAAACCTGCCAATCAAGTGCATTACGTATACAGATTTCTTTTTTTATCACCCAGGAAATTATCTTAAATAATATTTCTTCTGTTCAATGCCTGCAAAAATAAGGACTGGGATTTTATATAACCCAGAGATAACAAACAATCCCTTCATATTATATGTCTAACTCCCCCTTTCCTCACAATTAAACATGTCTCCTAAGGTGTGTTGGTGAGTTAACCGAACGAAATAGAAGTGCAGCTCATGAAATTTACAAAACTCAACCAATCACGCTTTATTCTCACTTTTGAGAGAATGCCCCTAAAGGTCAAGCCCATAATTACAGTCATTTTTACGTAAGTGGAGAGCATGTCACAAATCCAATCATCGCCTGAATGAGGGATACCCAATCTCCGGGTGAAAATGAGTTAGATTCAGAACTAGGTTCTTGCGTTATTGCACTTACATTATCCATAGTGACGCACAAAGCGCCTTTGCAGCCAGTGTCTCAGTCAAAACATAATTGATATTTCGCTCTAGAGGGTCCTTATCTGCAGGAATCAAATAGGGGGAGTGAATAATGATGTATGCTTTGGTAAATGTATTCCTGCCTGCATCTTGCTCCACCTTACTGTAAATTATAATAGACAAACTTTTTTTCTTCCAGGTCAGATTTTAAACAGAAAAGGACTCGCTGCGTGGATTATCAGTGTATTTTCTACTGCAAACAGTATCCGTTGTATCATCACCTTTAGGGAAAATAGATATACTTAATGCTTTGTTATGACATTGTGAGTGTGATTTTTCCCCTGATAGGAAAAAAAAATTCTGGTGATTTTTTTATTTATTTTATTTATTTTTTTACATTGATTTTCAGCAGGGTGCTTTGGTGGCCAAATGATTGGCTGGCGTGTGGGATTGGCAGCAGAGTGTTTTCTCAACATTCAGTCCTCGGGAGAATGCCTTTCTCAGTCAACAAGTCAAAAACCTTTCAACCTCTCGAAACAATAATCATCCCATGGGACAGCCAGCAGCTTCCTGTGTTTATGTGTGTGTGAGAGTGTGTATTTTTCTAATGTCTAGATTCCAAAACACATTTTTCCACCAGGCAAAACATAGTTTGACTTGATTTTAGAGTACAGACACACAATGGGAACACAAATGGCAGTTTAAAAATGTACTGTAGTGCAGGCGAGGCGACATGAGCTCGGCTCGTACATTGCAGCAACGGAAGACAGCGTCAGAGCATATTGATTCAAAATGGAAAGTTTAGCTGCCTGTTAAATGAAGTAGGTCAGACAAAGTGGAGACAAAGATGGAGTAGACTCATTGTCAGCACACTTTGGTGGCCACAGTATTTTTCTCTCTGTTCTAGCCTCAGTGCACATGGTCATTTACTGTGATGTGCCAAACTGGAAGCCTCTCTCAAGTATAACTACTGATTATACTTACTGTGAGACACACTGGTTTAAATGGAGTGATTACTTTCGACAAACTGAATGAGTAGAATGAAGGCTGGACTCGCGTTCAAATAGAGTTTGACTGGAAAGTAGAAAACAGCTACAGAGATGAGGATTCAGGATTCATTCAGCCTCGGAAGTCAGTTTGGAATAAATACATTTATATGCACGTGATATATATCTTATAACAACATCATGAAATAATGTTCAGCAGAGTCTACAGAGCTCTACTCTGGTGACACAGCAGACAAACACCCCTCATGAAAATCTGCCAAATGACTGAGGTTGTGAACCTGCCAGGCAGGGGCCCCCGTAAAGACCCCCTGAATTGTTGTAAAATAAAGCCCCCCCGTAATTGAATATCACCATCACAAGGGAGAGAAGGTCATACTAAGACATATAGTTGTCTAGATATGCCCTTATTCCACTAGCATTCTTAGCTTATGTAAGCTTGTTAAATGTGAATATTTCTGTACGAACCTGTCCTAACCTGAATGTTTCATATTGCCTGCTGCAGATTAGTTTCATCCACCAAAATCAAATCCACCCACTAACGTGGTGCAATAAATTCATCACTCTTCTGCAAAGCACTTTGCTGTTCCTGAAGTTATTTTTGTTGGTTTAACGTCTCCCAGAGCCAGTGTGTCATGTTGTTACCTGGAGGGAAAAATATGGACAAAACTCAAATGACTCACCTCTTTCCAGGCCTAAGGTTGTCCCTTTCAATTTGGATCATGGCTGCCTTGGTGAGGTAAGGCCGTTCTGAATGGGAAGATAACTAAAAGCCGGTTTGTTTATGTTTCGTGGTCAGAGGGGTTCATGCTGAGCAGCAAAGCTCACTTTTTCAGCGAGTCAATTTTGTGGCATCCCAGCGGCTAGTCTCTCAGATTAGCACAATGGGGATTATCCCGCCCAGCCTGTGTTGATCCTTCCACTGGCTGAGAGGGGCAATGCAACTACACCTAGAACAAGGAGGTGAGGGTGGAAGCAGACTCAGGAAAGTAAGCTGAGCAGATTCACGGGGGCCTTACAACAAAGACAAAACAGACGACAAGCCAGGAGACGAATCTTTGATAACATTATACATAAATTTGCTTGCAAATATTTTAAGGTGCATTCCACATTTGTTCTGTAATTATTTGCTGCTTTCATCGTTTTTTCTGAGGAGTGCTGGACATAAATATTACCTTGTGGGAGTATTAGGACCTCACAAATAGACATAGATCATTCGCCCAGAGTTCAAACATAAATGGAAATTACTAAAGTAATAGAGTCTCATCATACTGAGTGACCTGCTGACCTCCATCCACCTGGGTGTGTTTTAATTACAAGATGCCTGCTGTAACAACACTATACTCTAACCTCGTTTACATTCACAGCTAGTGCTGAGGCCTGTGTGGGACTCCACCGGCATGTTGCATGCAGTTCAAAGTGAATTTGACACCCAGGGTCCATCAGTGTGTATTTTTTCCAGTAGTGGAGTGACAGGCCCGTGCATTATACATACAGCCCTACAGTGGAAAGAGAATAACGGAGTAACTGCACAAAATTATAGTTTTCAGTTTGTTTGCTGACAATCAATCTTGCTGCACATTTGGAAAGTGATATGTATGGCCAATATTTTGACAGTATATGTTGCACAGTGCCTTTGATTTGTATATTAAATTGTGTTTTTTGTACCTGAGACAGTGTGTACTGTATGTGCTGTTAAATTTTGTATGCGCCAGTATTCATACTGTCAGATGTCAGTGTCAAAAATGTCACCAGGGCATTTCATGTGTGGCAATTACAGGCAGTCAGATTTTGGAGAATGGCCCATTGAGGGAATACAGGGTTAAACGTTGCAGTAATTATAGTCTCAATTAAAATTCAATGATTGTTCTTGTCAGCAAAGATGACTGCTCTACCTCAGGAGTATATTTAAGAGGTTTCAAACAGAATCCCTTTTGCTTCCATGAGACTTTGTAGACAGTGACAATAATGGCTTTTGATGGCTTTTAAAAATGAAAATGCCAAAGGATTTTATTGATAATGTACTGCAATTAAAAATCCATGACAACATGCCCTTCTGTGTCATTTAGCGTTATTAGTGCAGGTGATGCAAGTTGCATCAATAATGCTGCCAGTGTCTGATTTTGTCTTATAGCCAGGCAAACTTTTTGAATTAAGTAACTTATAGGGTGGTGCTAACTACTACAACTATACTGCTGCAGTTACTTCTCTAAATGCTTTATGATCAAAGTAATACTGACATGGTGGTGCTGGAAGAGGGAAGAGGGTGTCTGTGTTGTCTTTAGAATGAGCCTTCTCTTCTTAGCTTTGTTTTTTTGATTGATTTGCTTTCAGTTCTTTTCTTTTGCCTTGTTGGCGTGGTTACAAAGCTAGAAACAAATCTAATGTAGATGGTTCTCTCATTAGTTGCTCAGTGTGGCCTGCTGACATTTGGTGTTTAAACTGTTGAAAATGTATACTACTAGACTTGATCGCAGCCCAGTTTTCTTTTATGCAAACTGACGCAAAGGGCAGGACATTTTACAGCTGAAAAATAAACTTGTAACAACTCTAGTGCATGCACAGATTACACAGTGGCAACTGTACAAAGTATAGTTTTGAGGGAACTCAAGCTAAATTTGGACAGTGGCATATTTCACATTCATGGTATAAAATCTGGTTTTCGGAACCAAAAAACTGTGGAAGTTTTAGACCTAATATGTGTCACATGGGCTGGTTTGGTTTACTATAATCTGACTTCATGTGGCATTAAATAAATGCATAGCTTGGTAAAAAAAAAAAATAATAATAATAATGATAATCTGAATGAGCATATTGTCAACAGGTGTGGTGCAAATCCAATTGCATTGTATGAATAAATATGTGATGATGAGGAATTAGTCAGATCAGCATATTTTAAATCTAAAGTGCAGATCCACATGCAAAGGATAATTGAATTTGTAGGGTAAACTATATGGCATATTCAGTAGACATAATATAAACCCAATCACATGTCCTAAATAGCCACATGGTCTGAAACTGCTTTCCACAGAGGACCAATACATTCAGAAAGTCACTTTTATTCTTGTGCAGACTTTAAAAAGCCACGACCCTTTTGTCTGGATGTAGAAGTGTCCTGTTGTTAGGTGACCTCTTGCGACCTCAGGTGCTCAAAAGCTGTCAAATTCTGCTCTCTTCATTTCAATTTTGGAAGCTACAGAGCATCTGAGGATGCATGATGTCAGATGACACATATGCTGAAGTTATCTGGAGCGAGCTGACCAGAAGATAAAACAGTCAGGCCTTAATATCAGCTTACATTTATTTATTACAGATATTATCAGTATCTGAGTATATGTAAGCCAAGTAACATAAAATTAATATAGTGAGTCCAGTGTATTTGATATCACATTTGAAGATACTGCATATCTTCTGATTGTCATGTATAAATATGCGCCTTGCTATAGCTTGACTCACTGTATGATTCATTCTTTTCAGCTCAATGAAGCACAGACATGGAAGTAATGTCAAGTTCTGCTTGTAGCTGAAAAACATTGCACCCATCCATGCACAGCAATATGGACTTTACTTTTAATCTGAATCTTAGTTGGAATCTACAAGAGACTATTAGTGACAGTAGTAGTATTGTTTTTATCAAATGATTTACTAAAGCTGCCCCTAAAATCCCCAAATTATAATTCATAGCCGCTGCTTATGGATCCAGGGCCAAAAAAATAAAGATGAGCAGCAGCAGTTTTTATGCCTAATGTGTGCAGTGACTCACCCACACCAAGGCTGAATCCCATTGTGTGGACTGTGGACTACAGGGCTGAACACTTACGGACGTGGATGACACATTTCTGAGATGTGAAAGCTGCAAGTCCACAAGAGGCTAAGTGTCTGGGTTAGCGGAGGATGTGCCAGTCATTGTGAATAACAAAGAAAAGCAAATGGGATCTCAGCAGCCCAAATGTAGGCTCATTCACAGCAAAAAAAAGGTAAAGTTAAAGGTAAAAGGGCAATAACGTGATTAGAAATGATAGTAAGGAGTACTACACATGTATCACAGTAGTTACTTATTAAACTGTAGCTTGGAGGTTAAAAAATGATAGCAGGTATGTTATTGTGGGCATGAAGTGGGCACCTCTTATCATAAGTGTTTTGTTCACTAAAGCATGTACAGTTTAACACCTCCAGAACTCTCAACAATGAATCACTGCATCCCAGAACCACCCCCATGATTGTATACCTGCTCTTGCCTCTGAAGGTACTATATATAGGAACATTAAACCATCCAGGGTGGGTTATAAGCATACTTAGTGTTGTTGAATAGCAAACACTGTTAATGTCTATGCTGCATTTAAACATATATAATACTGTATCATACAAAATGTAGTTCTGGTTCATCCACAAACAAGTGCCCTGTGATTGACTGGTCACCTGTCCTGGGTGATAGATGGCTGGATGGAAAAATACTGTATTAACTGCTACGGTGACTTCTATTCCACTATTTAGTTAATGAAAAAAAATGCTGTTGTGGGCATGCAACTAGACATGTTACATAGTTTCGTTCAAAACAAATCTGCAACTAGGAACGTTGTTTACTGGCGTGTTTAATGTGCCAGTCATTGCATATGTAAATAGGATGTAATCATGCTTCAGCGCAATGAATATCATTGTCTTTCTTGCAGAGATGGAGTACTGAGCTCAGTGTTTAAATTCCCTTCAATCTCACATTCGGACAATCCAAAAGAAACCAGAGAGGAGAGTCCTGAGCGAAAAGAGAAAACGAGGACATGGTTTCTTTTGACAAGTAGCCACGAGGCAGGACGCAGAGAGGCCCTATCACTTAGAGCCGGCTTTATCTGAATTTAAAATGTTTAGTCATATGAAAACTTGAATAGCAGTTTAGTACGACAGCAAAGGAGACTTCCCTTTAACAGGAAGGCCCAGTTTCCAGTCCCTGTCTTGGAAGCTCTGCTAGAAGCCATACTGAATGGCATAAGCCGTTGGGAATCAGTGACAGAGCAGCTTGTGTAATGTAAGGTACAATATAAAGGAATGGATACCTTTATTTGTCAACAAACTAAGTAAAATACAATGCCAGTTTATTTGTTCTAATGCTTTCTTAATGAAATTTCTTGAATTTTTTTTTTTTGTTCATTTTATTTCTTTATTTTATTTGTTCAGTAAAACAATGCATGGTGACACACCTGTACATGTTTCTATTTTCTTACTTTTGTACCACTGTTCCTGGTGTTTTTGGTCATAAAGCCCATCTCTTTTAAAATATGTTTTAGTTTTAGTCATGATGGTAGGTCTGTTTCATATGCAAAATAAAATGACTGCCTCCACTCTCATTGCTCTCACTGCTACGGTGCAGATACAGAACTAAAGATCCAAGTTATTAACATAGAGTCAGGTCCCTGTGCCAACAGTTGTATCCAGAAAAATGCTCTCAAATCACCACATCTGTTTCACAGTTAAGCCCAGTTTTCTTGCCTGGCACATACGTGTTAAACCTTTGTTTGGCGATGGCTTGTGGGCCTCACTGACAATGCCATCTATAGTCGCTAGGGAGATTTGGGGCGCAGCTGCAGAGTCTTAGTTCATGACTTGCAGCGATGCCAGTGTAATTTTGCTTCTGCCATCTTAGCTTCAACTTTAACTCCAGCGCCAAATTGACTCTTGAAATGCCATTCCACAATAATGGCAGACAAAGCAGCGCATAGCAAATATCTCTCCTTTCTTTTGTCAGAAAAGTTCTTTTTGTCAACGATAAAGCCCCCTGAAAATGCAATCTTTGTTTTGTGTTACCTTTGGCCTATATTTTCCAGTTTCATTGGGATTTCATGATATAGTCTGGTGAAGCATTTTGTTCTTTACGGCTCATTTGCATATTGTTACAAAGTCTTTTGAAACTGTCTCCCCACCGTGCAGTGGAAAATGCAATTTGGTATATTTCAAAGTACCAGTACAACAAAAAATTATTTTCTTTATTGACTGGTCAGTTGCAATTTCCCCTATTAGTTGCTTAGTCTTAAATATTTGAAGAAAAAGGTAAAACAAAATGTCCATGACAATTCCTCAAGGTCTCGTTTGACTTCTTCAACATCTTGATTTGTTCTACTGCTGTTCCAACTGATAAACTCAAGCCTATTTTAATTACGTAAATCCATGTGTCTGAGAAGCTGGAATCTCACAGTGGTTGCCAAATTTGCTTAAAAACATGATTAGAATAATTGGCAAATAATTTTCTGTCAGTCAACAAATCAATTAAAAACTCCAGCTTTGTTCAACTGCAGGCAAATCCCATTTGTTTCTAAAATCTGGTCTTTAGAACAGACTGTCCCCACTGTTATTTGCAAGTGATTAGATTGGATTAGTGTTGTGTCCAGACCATCACCATTACTGCAGGGTGTGCTGTGATAACAACGTTAGTGTAATTGACTAGGTGGCAACGCTGGTGACAGAGCTTTAAATAAGCTCATTTTGGTGGGCCCCTGTCTGTTTTTTTGTTTTTTTTCTGTGCAGAAGGCCCCTCCTGATGTGCTATCAGCGTCTATCCGTAGACTGTTGCTCTCCATGATGTCCTCCACAGCATTCTGCTAGTAGCAACGTGAATTCTACTTAGCCCTTCCACCACTCTGGATTTGATGTGGAGGAGACACAGATCCGATTTGAGCGCCAAGACTGAGACGCATCTGGAGAAATCCAGTTTCAGTCACCTCCAAATGTAGTCCAGTCTGCAAAATGCAAATGAATTCTCATGTTTGTTTTTTTTTCCCCTCAGACTTTCAACAGTTGATCTAGATACAATCTGGATACGTCAGATAACAGATCTGGGCTCGCAGTCTGAACACAGCCTTATTGTTTGACTTTAAGTTTATCTTCAAGAGAGAATGTATGCTATAGTGGCTGAGCAGATAAGATGACCTTATTTAAATAACAGACAGACTGTGTTACTGGACAAACAATTAAATTTCCCCTCCTCCATCCTGATACAACTAATACAATATACGGAATGACAGGCGTTTTAATTGGCCTTTGGTTAAGTGATGCTATGTGGCAAATAAAATAATGATCTTTCGCTGTACCGTGACGCTGACATCAGAATGTGAATGTAGCCAGTCAATGAAGGCAACATCCATTTAATACTGCTTGTGTGATGTTTGTATGCTACACTGCGCATGTTGCTGTCTACGTTTAAGAACTTCATGGTTGTTGTTCTTCAAACCTACCCTCTATAAAAGGAGATTTTATCAGTTGCTGAGACCATTCAAAATAAAGGTTACAACTCAGGAGGGGGACAATGGGTTATTTGTGAATCAGTATTACAGCATCAGCAAAACACTGGCATTATTTTAAAGCACTAATAGTGTTTTATTTTCTCCTAATGAAGGGCAGTGGTCAGGGCCAGCTGGTGATGATTATGATGATGTGTGCACTGGATCATGAATAAAATACAATAAAGGGTCTATGCACCTACTTTAGTAGATAATTTTTTTTTATTAATTTTAACCTGACCAATACAGTACAAGCGTGCAAGCAATAAATTATGGTAAGTTCTAAATTAGTTTGACTTCCCTCCTTGTTCCTCTCTGTCCCTTGCTCTCACCATCATTCCCATCCAGTCATCACCTTGCCAGACACCTCCCTGAGAGACTTTCAAGTTTGATGGTTTGATCAGACCGAAAGGAAATCACTACCAAGGGATTTACTGATTGATGGGACTTGCTGTCTGTCAGTGCACAGCAAGACAAGGAAAGGGTTTAGCGTGGCATGTGATATAAACATGGTTGATAGGTTGGCGCAGTGTCATTAACATACATCTTTCACCACTAAATTCAATATGTGCATGTCAACTAATGTTGTACTGGTGTCAAGCTTGTCTCCTTCCTTTGTGTTCTGTGCCACGCCGCTGTATGGCTAACATCCGATTACACAGCAGTGTCAGCAAATGTAGAGGAACAGAGACGTAGTCTTTATGTCCTGAATGATGGGAAAATGTAGTGAATTTGTGATCTACTTGAACAACAGTAGCACAGCTAATGAGAATTAGGGACATGAATAAAAATTCCAGTCACTCAGCGATCACTACAGAAAGGAAATAACTGACTTACGTTTTTGCATAATTATCTGAAAATTAGCTTAATATTGGAGAGATGTATTGTTGCTGTTTATTATTTGTTCCATAGGTAAGTAGGCAATTAACAAAGGGCACTGTGTCTTTCCAAAATATCACAAAATATCAAAATATCAACTACTGGATTATTGATTTTTAACAGACAAGGTTCTTCTGGAGCCGAGGGAAAATAACACTATTTTCTATACTGATACTATTCACCTACAACCATCTTTCTTTTTATAATTAGTTGTTGAGCTTAAACATTTGTGGTGAGATAAGGCAAAAACATTTGCGTCATTCTTTTGCTTTGTTCTTTACATTTCCTTTCTTCATGTGACACTGGCAGATGCCTAAACAGGATAAAATGATAGTCACTTGTTTGTGGATGATTGTTGCAAACCAAGGAGAGGCGCACCTCCAACGCAAAGCCTTGGCTTGGCAATGACTGATTTTGTATTTGTCTCCAAACTGATACGGCAAGAACTTGTCATACTCATTTGCTTTAGGAGAAAAGACAGCAGCATCCAGAGCTACTGCATTCTGGCTCTTCACTGCATCTCTCCCACTCTCTTCTTTTCAGTGTTTCTGGTGTGTGGCGACATGCTGACTTGCACCTTAAAAGGTCTTTGGCAAGTGTGTGAACAGAAAATTGTGCCCAAACCTTTGACCAAAGTCTCCCTAAACAGTGGGGCTCTGCCTGAAACCATGAATAGCCCAGGATATATTTGTGGCACGCCTGTACCTCTCAGCACCTCGGCACCTCAGCGTCCTGCATGGGCAAAGAAGCTGAGAAATGCAACAGTGCCCCCAGTTGTTTAATGGGGGAATAGCACCAATCACAGAGCCGTCATTCTTGTGGGCACATGAAGTAAAACGGGCTGAAAATTTGTCAGGAGTTGAATTTAAGAGCAAAGTGGCAGGAGATGCTTGAGGTGATTTGTTGGGTTTTGAGACAGCTGTGAAGAGGTTGACAGTGTTGCAGGGTCTGCAGAACGTTTCTGGCTAACAAGGCGTAAAGGGGGGAGCCTGTGAGGAAAAAGAGCTATCCTGGAGGTAAGAGGTGAATGCTGACACGGAAAAAATTAATTCCAGCTTGAAATACCTGTGGCTAGTGTGTGTGGTGAATATGTCACAGGAATTAAAGACTGCTGAATTCGTTTTGATCTCTATTAGGGCCTGCTGGTTTGAGTACTGAAAGGTGAAATACTCTATATGCTATTCTCAAGTGAGACAACAAAACGCTGCAAGCTTTTGATTCCATGCAAATGTGAAAGTATGCGCAAACAAATCTTAAAATGTGATGTCTGACATCATCTCCTCTTTGCGTGCAAATAAAAATGGCTTCAAGATTCTTGGTGGTCATGGTCATGGTTTATTGTTGCAGTGTTAATTATCATACTTACATGCACTGGCAATGATCACAAACAACACTTTGTGTGTGCGTGTTTGTGCGTGTGTGGCATTTGAAGGATGACTAAGCTTCAAAGCAGCTCATTCAGTGAAGAGGAGACATCTTTCTCCTCTAACCATTTGACTCATCTCCTGCCACATTTAGATCTGGGCAGTAGGCAAGAAACTGAATTGCATTAATTTTCGATGAGAGTTGACGGTATCCTAACAGAGAGCTGCAGCGAAGGTTCAAAGTGTCCATCACAGACTTTCACACCGTAAGCAGATTTTCCACAGTTTACCTTTGTGCTTTTCTAAAGCAACCCCTACCAGAAAATGTCTTTCTGTTGTTTGTTATGAAGGTGGCCCACTTAGGTATACTGTTCAGTATATTTAATAATGTATTTATCGTCAGAAAGCTGCGAGGTAGACACGGGGGGGGGGGGGGGGGGATAAAAGCTCTGATAATACTTTGATCCAGAGGTGGGGACTTCCAGGGTACTAGTTTTAATTTTTAAAGTCATTACACCATGTAAATCTAAGTGAAAACTGTTGTATTATCATTCATGGGATTGAATATCATTCATTCATTCATTCATCTTCTGTACCCGCTTCTGCTGGAGCCTATCCCAGCTGTCATCGGGCGAGAGGTGGGGGTACACCCTGGACAGGTCGCCAGTCTATCGCAGGGCTAACACAGAGAGACAGACAACCATTCACACTCACATGCACACCTACGGCCAATTTAGAATCACCAATTAACCTAATGAGCATGTCTTTGGACGGTGGGAGGAAGCCGGAGTACCCGGAGAGAAAGACTGAATATCACACTGTGAAAATATTCCCAAAAAATTAATAAAGTTAAAGTGAAATTATAATTAACATTTCTTGAAGCAAATCTGGAGGTTTTACACACAGCAGTTGTTTGATAACTTTGTCAGTTCAATTAAGTAGAGTAAATTTGACACTGGATAGAAGAAGAGTTCAAATGAAGTAAGCGTCACAGTATAAAGCGACATACAATAAATATAAAAAAGTCTCCGAGGGGCGACAGCTAATGACCATTTTCTCTGTCATCTATTGATTAGTGTTCATCTTATCAATGGATTAAATACATAAGCTGCCAGAAAATAAAAAATGATCACATCTTCAAATGTGTGAACCCAAGGTTTCAGAGAACACAGAGAGACGTTCTGCAAAGATTTGTCATTTTCTGTTTGATAAATGCATTAGTTGCTATTAATCATTTACTCCTAATCACATTATTTGGCCCGCAGCTCATAACTCAGTCGTTTGTCAGAATGAATCACTGCTGCATATTGACAGTTGTCACTAACGTTATTAAGTTTGTTGTTAATATGTCTGCAGGAGAAAGTATGAGTTATCTTCCGTACAGGCTAAATAAAGTGAAACTGATTTTCATTCAGAGAGGGTAGGGGTATTATAAAATGCAATGAACTAGAAGTCCACTTGATATGCCGTACATGTCTGCTGAGATCCCCGAAACAGTAATTGTTGGAAGGAAGAGAGGCTAGTGGTCACCTAATCTGTGCCTCATGTAGAGAGATAGTTACACACCTGTGGCGTGTTAGTGTTGCAACCACTATATTAATCGAGACAAAACTGCGATACATAACAATGAATATACTGAACATATACAAACTCCTATAAATAATAAACTGCTTTGCATAAAATCTCTGGCACAGTAAACATCGTTTTCCCCTGAAGATTTTGTGACCTCCATAGTTTACCATCACCAACTAGGTGTCTGTCTGAATATGTTTCCAGTATTGCCTGTATACCTTTTGACAGATACAAACAAACAACAGCCCCCAGGAGAAACTTCCCATGTGAGCGCCTTGCTGTGAGAATTCAAATACAAAGACACGCATGCACACACGCCGACTCTCTCACACACACCTAATCAGACAGACGCACAATTCCCATGTGATTGTCAGCAGAGGTGGTTTCATTCTCAATCACAATCACATCTATTCATCTGTGTTTCTCTCGGTCTCCGTGTCTCTTTCTGTCTTTTTCCCACTCGTTCCGCCACCCAAATGACCCCCACACACACCCCACCCCCAGATTCCTCGTCGATGTTTGGTGTGCCTCTGCTAAGCTTTAGACACACACCCTCTGCTCGCTTTGATAATCTTACACCGTGTCTTCCTTGCCTCCAGTCCCCCTCCAGCACTGGGTTGCTGCCTGGTTGCTGGTCCAGCTGGCTTCTGACAAACTGACTGACTGACTGACTGATTGGTTCATTTATAAGCATACTGCAGACATCTCCCTCGATTCAAAATCGTCTTGACTGATGTCAGAGCGAGATGATTCTTTGATGAAGGAAAGAAAGGAAAGGAAATGAAACTGATACAAAATTACTGAGCCCATGAAATATATATTTTTTACTTCTTCTGTTTTAAAATAGAATTTAATATGGTATGTGCCGAGTTAATGATAAATCTATTGTCAACCACTTCTTATGTGCAAGCAGATGCCTGCAGCTGCATCATCAAGGACACAGCAGCCTCTGGCTAGGAATGACCTCTACATGCAGTGTCAACAGCCTAGTACTCATTGATTTGTACTCTTGTGTGGAAACTATGCACCGCTGTTTCTGAGACAGTGGTTGAACTGTAGCCCAGGCCGGCACAAGATAAAGCAGCTCTGCCGCTGAGACCGGCTGCTGAGCCGAGTCCGTGAGGAGCACGGCCGACTGCTGCACTGATGAGAGGGACTGTGTTGTAAATTTTGCATAAGACGTCGGCATCTCGATGTGTCGCACCATTTTCTAAGGTGGAGCACAGAAGAAGCCACATGCTGAAGTTGCACAAGCAGTTGCGCTGCCTATCAGATACCTCAGAGGTTCAAACCATGACTGAATTCACAGCAAGTTTATGCACAGTAGAGGAAGTGGAAACAGCGCACGCTAGGGAGGCAATCATATTCCTAAATATTTCATGAAGTGCAACAGCAGGGGTCTAAGTAAAAATCAAAATCATGCTGGAATTCCCCTATAAACTTTTGACCTTTACACATTTATGTTGGCAAATTTGAGGAGTATTTTTTGGGCAAGTTAAACTTTATGAATGAAGTCTCACATCTGCACATCAGCCAGGGCCTGAAAACCAGCTGCAGAGTTGATCTGGAAGCTACGAAGCAGATGGAGTTCCAGCCTGGTTTCAAGCTTTTTGGCAAGCAGGGAAAGAGCAACCAGGTTCAGAAATTATGTTTAGCAATTAGATTTGCAAGAGAGGCATTAAAACTTACTGTACATAGACAAGAGAAAAACCCAAACTTAAATACTTTGTAATAACAACTGAGCAAAAGGTGCACTTCATTTGGAGCTTGTAAGGGTTCTACAGGGACATAAGAGATTTCCAGTGCAATAGGGGAAGCAAAAGAGACAGCCGGATGGCTTCTGCAAACACTAGCTGTGAAGCAACTGTTTCGTCATTCCAATATATGGCTTCATTGATTTACTTTCTTTTGCAGCATCTGTTTATCACTGAACCATAATCCTACGAGTTCCCTGCAGGGGTTATTCATGAGACACTTTTTCCCACATACAGAACTTTTAGCTATGCAAGCATAAGCTGTGACACTTAGTGTGCTTCAGAATGTTTATTTTTTCTGATTTTTTTTTTCCTTCAAAGAGTGATCAAAGCATGTTTAATATGTCAAAACGAATCACTGCAGAATGATGAAACTGGCTGCAAATAAACACAAAGCACATTTGAGACTACATTTTGCTTATAAAGCACATTATTCTAGTGAATACAAATCCTGCAAAGCTGAGGAAGCGTACGGTTAGATTAAGTCGCCAAAGGCCCCAATTATAAGGCTTGTGTGCCTCTGCAGTGCACCACATTCATAAATGCAGCCGTCATCCTCTTCACTTTAGCTTAACAACATTCCTGTCAGTTCAGAGTCTATGGAAAAAATATAAATGTATGAAATATCTCAAGGACAATCAATAGCCTAGTTGTCGTGCCTTTCTCAGACACAACAACATAGGAGGCTAAATTGGTCGACCGGGGTGTATGATGAACCATTTTCAAGCCCAATTGGACTTTAGTGGCCATCAGAAAAGGCTCTTATTCCACACCAGGTAATGGTTAGCTGCCCTCCCCAGCAATATTAGATGTCATTCAGTGGGCTGCCGTGGGGACAGCAATTACCCTTGTGCTAATGTCTGCCTGTCCACTCCATCCCCACTGCCCAGTGGCTCCATGATTTCTGCAGCTGGCTCCGGCTGGCCACTCTGTTTACAGTGGAGACCTCATCAGACACAGATCCTCCAGATTAGATCAGAACTTTGACCCGCACGTCTGAACCCACACAGCCTCGAGCTAATGGCCACAGCTGGCTAGAGATCAGGTAGACACAAACACAAACACATACACACAAGCCCCTGCTGGTACGAATGCGCACCTTTACAAGGACATGAAGTCAAAAAACAGCACAAATACATATGTTTAAAAGCACGGTGACATGGACCTGTAATAGTTCATAATGAATAGTTTCAAAAAGCAGCAAATATTCAGATTTGAGTGGCTGGATGCAGTGAATTTTTGCTGAGCAATTCAGAAATCATTTATCAATTTTCAAAGATGTTTCATGATACCATCAAGGGTAACTTGAATGCCAGCCCCAAGCTCCCAATTTTGATTTGGATCTGCTCCATTCGGAATTCAAAATAACTTTAAAGGACAACTAACTTTGTCGAGATGCATGTGTCACATAATACTTTTATTGCTGTGATTGGTTGTAGGACTATCCAATTGCATGCAACCTCTGTATCAGTTGAAAGGTGCCCCGTAATGAAATCCAAATGGCATGTTACCAGACTCAAATTCTGATAAGAATGAGTCTGGTTTATCACTATACGAGTATATACTGTATCAGCCAATAATAAGATACTACAATACATATTCACCAGAAGATACGTTGAGTACTGATAGGTTTATTTTTATTCGTACATATCTTAGGCAAAACTCGTGAAAACATGTAAAGGAATATGTACAGAAATCTGATTCTTATAAATGTAGATCTTTTTTTAAGCTATTAAATACTGATACTGATACTGGCACCAGAAGTCCATATAGACCATCACTGGACTGGCTTTAATATGGAGTTACGTACAAGTAACCAAAACAAAAACACTGTGTTGCCTGTAGAGTGTTTACAGAGGGACTAAAATATCCTCTTAGTAAAACTAATTGATGTTCATTGTGCTACATACAAACAAACATACCGTGGCGTGCCATTGCACTCTGCATCACATATGCAGAGGACGCCGGGGAAATCAGCTTCTATAGCTTCCACAGATGAGACAAAAGCTTATGGGCTAAATACTTGCCAGTGAGCACTCGGACTATATACTATGCACATCTTGAGCACAAAGAAGCAGCAGATGGAGGGAGACACGGGGGATAATTGCACTGCTTCTTTGGAGACAACAGAATAAGTTGCATGAAGTTCACGTAACCGCTCAGGCACTTAGACATGCGTGTGAGTAAGGATCTTACTCAGCATCCTTGACTTCTTGACTCCCTGTTCTTGCGCCTCACACATGTAGCCGTCATTCAGGCTTTCTAAATCTGAGCCCCAGTCACATGGGTCCCCCGCCAGAGTCAAGACTGAGACCCCAATTTCACCTGCAGTGAGTGGATGACTGAGAGCTGTCACCTTTGCTCAGCACTAACACTGCATCCATCTGCTTTCAACGCTTTAGAGGAGGCTATGTGTGGCTCTCTTGTGCCCACATGAAAGGATAAAAGAAAGTGTGCCTCAGTTTGCTTTGTATGGGATGAATCCTCGTCAGGAAGGAGAGGGATTATGTCACAGCAGGAGACCAGACCTCATTCATCTTCCCGGTACTCTTCTAAAGCTAAAGATATCAGGATGCAGCTGTAGAACTGCTTCCTATTAGGAAGAACAGGCGGCAGGTATATATGAAATTTGAATTAATTCAGTACTATCATTTTACAGGAGCACCTGGGGCATAAAATGTACATTAGGCTGTCTATAAATGTTTATATCTGAATGGCATTGTAGTCCAATTTGCATTCACATTTGAACAATTAATTGCCATGTTTTCAGACAAGAATGCAAATGTAATGGCTGCAGCCACACAGCATAATGACGGTGGCGAGCAGGAGTATTCCATGGGGATGTTGTACATGAATAGGTGTCGAGAAATGGAGGTATTTAAAAACCTGGATTCAGAGTGACACTGGCAGAGAAAGGCTGGCTAAGACAGGTTTTGCTGTCTGCCGCCTTGAGATTGAATAAAAAGAGCAGGTATTTTTACTGTAGAGGTAGCACTTTGTGGCGGAAGAGCGTCACCAGTGTCACATCTCAATCCAAAACTTGATCAGTAGAAGGCCAAACAGGCCTGTCTTGTGGCTACTGGGAAAATTAAGGATGTTATTGAGCAATAACCTCAGTAAAATTTGATCAGTCAGTTGCTTGCTTGCTTTCAAAAATGGTGTGTGTAATAGCATGATACATTAGGTTTGATCTGATAAAACAACATGGGAACGACACAAATTGCAAAATTATATTTTTTCTGTGACTGGGCTACTATTTGAGTAGCAAAGTTCTGCAAACCTTCATTCAGTTCATCTTCTGACTCATTCTTACTGTGGATGAATTCCTCAGCTGTGGCTCATTGTTGCTGTGAATTTGCTACGGCTTAAATTTGACCTTTTGACTGACTTTTTCTCCATAGCAACAATGACGTATGGCTTTTGTAGGCTTGTGAGCCATATCACATTGACAAACAATAGTAGAAAAGTACTTCCTAAACCCACCACATAACACCCCTTTTGTGTGCGTGTAGGATGGATGTTTAAAACTCCCAAAATTTTCTCCCTGCTTTTTGTTCCCATGAGGTGAAAGGATTTCCTCATAACCATTCACCTTGTAAGTGTGAATGGTTGTCTGTCTCTCTGTGTTAGCCCTGCGATAGACTGGAGACCTGTCCAGGGTGTACCCCGCCTCTCGCCCCAATGACAGCTGGGATAGGCTCCAGCCCCCTCCCAGGCCAAGCGGTTACAGAAGATGAATGAATGAATATGAAGTGAAGTCAAAGGATAAAAGTTGTTTCTGTAATCTTTTCTATAGGTTATTCCTGCTTCATACTCATACCCGTACTTTCTCTGTAGCATTATGTCATGTTGTTATGAACATGATTAAAAAGGATTGATGCTATACTCTGCTCCGGCTTTCATTTATATTTCAAAGGTAATTAGGCTAATTGTCTCGAAAATAAACAGGGGAAATGATGAGCACACTCTCCATATACCTGCATATACAGCCTCAAGTCGGATTGTGATTTCATCCCCATTTATCAGTCTTCACTCACTTTTGAATTACTTAACTGTCTGAGAGAGTGTTTCTCCACTTCTCCATACAGCTGTGCATCCGCTAAAT